>NC_069500.1:749315475-749635475 GCF_027579735.1 Bombina bombina
GCCATAATGACAAAACATGAATTTTTCGCCGCTAACTTAGCTAATTGGAAAGCGGCATCAGTGATAAAAGAATTAGCCAGCTTTAGAGCATGAATTCTATCCATGACTTCGTCATATGAAGTCTCCCTCTGGAGCGACTCCTCCAGCACCTCAAACCAAAAATCCGCTGCAGTAGTTACAGGAATAATGCAGGCAATTGGCTGAAGAAGGAAACCTTGCTGAACAAACATTTTCTTCAGCAAACCTTCCAATTTTTTATCCATAGGGTCTTTAAAAGCACAACTGTCTTCTATTGGTATAGTTAGCAAGTGTTGAAACTGCTCCCTCTACCTTAGGGACCGTCTGCCACGTGTCTCGCCTGGGGTCATTTATGGGGAACATTTTCTTAAAGATAGGGGGGAAACAAAAGGTACACCTGGTCTCTCCCACTCCCTAGTCACAATATCCGCCACCCTCTTCGGGATCAGAAACGCATCAGTGTATACAGGGACCTATAAAAACCTGTCCATTTTACACAATTTTTCTGGGACCACCATGAGGTCACAATCATCCAGCGTAGCTAACACCTCCTTAAGCAGGACGCAGAGGTGTTCCAGCTTAAATTTAAATGCTAAGGAATCTGACTCTGCCCGCTGAGAAACTTTTCCTGTGTCAGAAATTTCTCCCTCGGACAGACCATCCCTCACTGCCACTTCAGAGTGTTGTGAGGGTACAACAGATAAATCATCCAAAGCTTCTGATTGCTCATCCTCTGTTCTTAAAACTGAGCTATCATGCTTCTTTGGAAAAACTGGCAGTTTGGATAGAAATGCCGCAAGGGAATTATCCATGACTGCACACCAAGTTTCAAGACAATTAACCCCTTATTGCCCAAACCGGAGCAAACTGAAGCAGGCCACCGGTTTAACACACTACAGCACTATGCCACAGTCTCTGCTGTGGCCCTACCTTCCTTGGGGATTAGTTTTTTTAAAAACGGTACTGTGCCTTTAAATAATAAAAAGCGCACACTTTTTTACCAAATCTCAAAAAAACATAATAAACACTTGTGCAAATATCAGATTATAGTAATAAAAACAGAATTTATGTTTACCTGATAAATTACTTTCTCCAACGGTGTGTCCGGTCCACGGCGTCATCCTTACTTGTGGGATATTCTCTTCCCCAACAGGAAATGGCAAAGAGCCCAGCAAAGCTGGTCACATGATCCCTCCTAGGCTCCGCCTTCCCCAGTCATTCGACCGACGTAAAGGAGGAATATTTGCATAGGAGAAACCATATGATACCGTGGTGACTGTAGTTAAAGAAAATAAATTATCAGACCTGATTAAAAAACCAGGGCGGGCCGTGGACCGGACACACCGTTGGAGAAAGTAATTTATCAGGTAAACATAAATTCTGTTTTCTCCAACATAGGTGTGTCCGGTCCACGGCGTCATCCTTACTTGTGGGAACCAATACCAAAGCTTTAGGACACGGATGAAGGGAGGGAGCAAATCAGGTCACCTAGATGGAAGGCACCACGGCTTGCAAAACCTTTCTCCCAAAAATAGCCTCAGAAGAAGCAAAAGTATCAAACTTGTAAAATTTAGTAAAAGTGTGCAGTGAAGACCAAGTCGCTGCCTTACATATCTGATCAACAGAAGCCTCGTTCTTGAAGGCCCATGTGGAAGCCACAGCCCTAGTGGAATGAGCTGTGATTCTTTCAGGAGGCTGCCGTCCGGCAGTCTCGTAAGCCAATCTGATGATGCTTTTAATCCAAAAAGAGAGAGAGGTAGAAGTTGCTTTTTGGCCTCTCCTTTTACCAGAATAAACAACAAACAAGGAAGATGTTTGTCTAAAATCCTTTGTAGCATCTAAATAGAATTTTAGAGCACGAACAACATCCAAATTGTGCAACAAACGTTCCTTCTTTGAAACTGGATTCGGACACAAAGAAGGCACGACTATCTCCTGGTTAATGTTTTTGTTAGAAACAACTTTCGGAAGAAAACCAGGTTTAGTACGTAAAACCACCTTATCTGCATGGAACACCAGATAAGGAGGAGAACACTGCAGAGCAGATAATTCTGAAACTCTTCTAGCAGAAGAAATTGCAACCAAAAACAAAACTTTCCAAGATAATAACTTAATATCAACGGAATGTAAGGGTTCAAACGGAACCCCCTGAAGAACTGAAAGAACTAAATTGAGACTCCAAGGAGGAGTCAAAGGTTTGTAAACAGGCTTGATTCTAACCAGAGCCTGAACAAAGGCTTGAACATCTGGCACAGCTGCCAGCTTTTTGTGAAGTAACACAGACAAGGCAGAAATCTGTCCCTTCAAGGAACTTGCAGATAATCCTTTCTCCAAACCTTCTTGAAGAAAGGATAGAATCTTAGGAATTTTTACCTTGTCCCAAGGGAATCCTTTAGATTCACACCAACAGATATATTTTTTCCATATTTTGTGGTAAATTTTTCTAGTTACAGGCTTTCTGGCCTGAACAAGAGTATCAATGACAGAATCTGAGAACCCTCGCTTTGATAAGATCAAGCATTCAATCTCCAAGCAGTCAGTTGGAGTGAGACCAGATTCGGATGTTCGAACGGACCTTGAACAAGAAGGTCTCGTCTCAAAGGTAGCTTCCATGGTGGAGCCGATGACATATTCACCAGGTCTGCATACCAAGTCCTGCGTGGCCACGCAGGAGCTATCAAGATCACCGATGCCCTCTCCTGATTGATCCTGGCTACCAGCCTGGGAATGAGAGGAAACGGCGGGAATACATAAGCTAGTTTGAAGGTCCAAGGTGCTACTAGTGCATCTACTAGAGTCGCCTTGGGATCCCTGGATCTGGACCCGTAGCAAGGAACCTTGAAGTTCTGACGAGAGGCCATCAGATCCATGTCTGGAATGCCCCACAATTGAGTAATTTGGGCAAAGATTTCCGGATGGAGTTCCCACTCCCCCGGATGAAATGTCTGACGACTCAGAAAATCCGCTTCCCAATTTTCCACTCCTGGGATGTGGATTGCAGACAAGTGGCAGGAGTGAGTCTCCGCCCAATGAATGATTTTGGTCACTTCTTCCATCGCCAGGGAACTCCTTGTTCCCCCCTGATGGTTGATGTACGCAACAGTCGTCATGTTGTCTGATTGAAACCGTATGAACTTGGCATTTGCTAGCTGAGGCCAAGCCTTGAGAGCATTGAATATCGCTCTCAGTTCCAGAATATTTATCGGGAGAAGAGATTCTTCCCGAGACCAAAGACCCTGAGCTTTCAGGGGTCCCCAGACCGCGCCCCAGCCCACCAGACTGGCGTTGGTCGTGACAATGACCCACTCTGGTCTGCGGAAGCTCATCCCCTGTGACAGGTTCTCCAGGGACAGCCACCAACGGAGTGAATCTCTGGTCCTCTGATCTACTTGTATCGTCGGAGACAAGTCTGTATAGTCCCCATTCCACTGACTGAGCATGCACAGTTGTAATGGTCTTAGATGAATTCGCGCAAAAGGAACTATGTCCATTGCCGCTACCATCAAACCTATTACTTCCATGCACTGCGCTATGGAAGGAAGAGGAACAGAATGAAGTATTTGACAAGAGTTTAGAAGTTTTGATTTTCTGGCCTCTGTCAGAAAAATCCTCATTTCTAAGGAGTCTATTATTGTTCCCAAGAAGGGAACCCTTGTTGACGGAGATAGAGAACTCTTTTCTACGTTCACTTTCCACCCGTGAGATCTGAGAAAGGCCAGGACAATGTCCGTGTGAGCCTTTGCTTGAGGAAGGGACGACGCTTGAATCAGAATGTCGTCCAAGTAAGGTACTACTGCAATGCCCCTTGGTCTTAGCACCGCTAGAAGGGACCCTAGTACCTTTGTGAAAATTCTTGGAGCAGTGGCTAATCCGAACGGAAGTGCCACAAACTGGTAATGTTTGTCCAGGAATGCGAACCTCAGGAACCGATGATGTTCCTTGTGGATAGGAATATGTAGATACGCATCCTTTAAATCCACCGTGGTCATGAATTGACCTTCCTGGATGGAAGGAAGAATTGTTCGAATGGTTTCCATTTTGAACGATGGAACCTTGAGAAACTTGTTTAGGATCTTGAGATCTAAGATTGGTCTGAATGTTCCCTCTTTTTTGGGAACTACGAACAGATTGGAGTAGAACCCCATCCCTTGTTCTCCTAATGGAACAGGATGAATCACTCCCATTTTTAACAGGTCTTCTACACAATGTAAGAATGCCTGTTTTTTTATGTGGTCTGAAGACAATTGAGACCTGTGGAACCTCCCCCTTGGGGGAAGCCCCTTGAATTCCAGAAGATAACCTTGGGAGACTATTTCTAGTGCCCAAGGATCCAGAACATCTCTTCCCAAGCCTGAGCGAAGAGAGAGAGTCTGCCCCCCACCAGATCCGGTCCCGGATCGGGGGCCAACATCTCATGCTGTCTTGGTAGCAGTGGCAGGTTTCTTGGCCTGCTTTCCTTTGTTCCAGCCTTGCATTGGTCTCCAGGCTGGCTTGGCTTGAGAAGTATTACCCTCTTGCTTAGAGGACGTAGCACTTGGGGCTGGTCCGTTTCTGCGAAAGGGAAGAAAATTAGGTTTATTTTTGGCCTTGAAAGACCTATCCTGAGGAAGGGCGTGGCCCTTGCCCCCAGTGATATCAGAGATAATCTCTTTCAAGTCAGGGCCAAACAGCGTTTTCCCCTTGAAAGGAATGTTAAGCAATTTGTTCTTGGAAGACGCATCCGCTGACCAAGATTTTAGCCAAAGCGCTCTGCGCGCCACAATAGCAAAACCAGAATTCTTCGCCGCTAACCTAGCCAATTGCAAAGTGGCGTCTAGGGTGAAAGAATTAGCCAATTTGAGAGCATGAATTCTGTCCATAATCTCCTCATAAGAAGAAGAATTATTATTGAGCGCCTTTTCTAGTTCATCGAACCAGAAACACGCTGCTGTAGTGACAGGAACAATGCATGAAATTGGTTGTAGAAGGTAACCTTGCTGAACAAACATCTTTTTAAGCAAACCTTCTAATTTTTTATCCATAGGATCTTTGAAAGCACAACTATCTTCTATGGGTATAGTGGTGCGTTTGTTTAGAGTAGAAACCGCCCCCTCGACCTTGGGGACTGTCTGCCATAAGTCCTTTCTGGGGTCGACCATAGGAAACAATTTTTTAAATATGGGGGGAGGGACGAAAGGTATACCGGGCCTTTCCCATTCTTTATTTACAATGTCCGCCACCCGCTTGGGTATAGGAAAAGCTTCGGGGGGCCCCGGGACCTCTAGGAACTTGTTCATTTTACATAGTTTCTCTGGAATGACCAAATTCTCACAATCATCCAGAGTAGATAACACCTCCTTAAGCAGAGCGCGGAGATGTTCCAATTTAAATTTAAATGTAATCACATCAGGTTCAGCTTGTTGAGAAATTTTCCCTGAATCTGAAATTTCTCCCTCAGACAAAACCTCCCTGGCCCCCTCAGACTGGTGTAGGGGCGCTTCAGAACCAATATCATCAGCGTCCTCATGCTCTTCAGTATTTTCTAAAACAGAGCAGTCGCGCTTTCGCTGATAAGTGGGCATTTTGGCTAAAATGTTTTTGATAGAATTATCCATTACAGCCGTTAATTGTTGCATAGTAAGGAGTATTGGCGCACTAGATGTACTAGGGGCCTCCTGTGTGGGCAAGACTGGCGTAGACGAAGGAGGGGATGATGCAGTACCATGCTTACTCCCCTCACTTGAGGAATCATCTTGGGCATCATTTTCTCTAAATTTTGTGTCACATAAATCACATCTATTTAAATGAGAAGGAACCTTGGCTTCCCCACATTCAGAACACAGTCTATCTGGTAGTTCAGACATGTTAAACAGGCATAAACTTGATAACAAAGTACAAAAAACGTTTTAAAATAAACCGTTACTGTCACTTTAAATTTTAAACTGAACACACTTTATTACTGCAATTGTGAAAAAGTATGAAGGAATTGTTCAAAATTCACCAAAATTTCACCACAGTGTCTTAAAGCCTTAAAAGTATTGCACACCAAATTTGGAAGCTTTAACCCTTAAAATAACGGAACCGGAGCCGTTTTTATATTTAACCCCTTTACAGTCCCTGGTATCTGCTTTGCTGAGACCCAACCAAGCCCAAAGGGGAATACGATACCAAATGACGCCTTCAGAAAGTCTTTTCTATGTATCAGAGCTCCTCACACATGCATCTGCATGTCATGCTTCCCAAAAACAAGTGCGCAATAGAGGCGCGAAAATGAGACTCTGCCTATGATTAGGGAAAGCCCCTAGAGAATAAGGTGTCCAATACAGTGCCTGCCGGTTATTTTACATAATTCCCAAGATTAAAATAATTCCTCAAGGCTATGGAGTATAAAATATGCTTATATAAAAATCGATTTAGCCCAGAAAATGTCTACAGTCTTAAAAGCCCTTGTGAAGCCCTTTTTTTCTTTCTGTAATAAAAATGGCTTACCGGATCCCATAGGGAAAATGACAGCTTCCAGCATTACATTGTCTTGTTAGAATGTGTCATACCTCAAGCAGCAAAAGTCTGCTCACTGTTCCCCCAACTGAAGTTAATTCCTCTCAACAGTCCTGTGTGGAAACAGCCATCGATTTTAGTAACGGTTGCTAAAATCATTTTCCTCTTACAAACAGAAATCTTCATCTCTTTTCTGTTTCAGAGTAAATAGTACATACCAGCACTATTTTAAAATAACAAACTCTTGATTGAATAATAAAAACTACAGTTAAACACTAAAAAACTCTAAGCCATCTCCGTGGAGATGTTGCCTGTACAACGGCAAAGAGAATGACTGGGGAAGGCGGAGCCTAGGAGGGATCATGTGACCAGCTTTGCTGGGCTCTTTGCCATTTCCTGTTGGGGAAGAGAATATCCCACAAGTAAGGATGACGCCGTGGACCGGACACACCTATGTTGGAGAAATAATCGATTTTCCCATAACAGTGTCCACCAGTGATTTAAGCCCTTTAACTAAGCCATCCTTCTACAGGGAGTGCAGAATTATTAGGCAAATGAGTATTTTGACCACATCATCCTCTTTATGCATGTTGTCTTACTCCAAGCTGTATAGGCTTGAAAGCCTACTACCAATTAAGCATATTAGGTGATGTGCATCTCTGTAATGAGAAGGGGTGTGGTCTAATGACATCAACACCCTATATCAGGTGTGCATAATTATTAGGCAACTCCCTTTCCTTTGGCAAAAACAGAATTTATGTTTACCTGATAAATTACTTTCTCCAACGGTGTGTCCGGTCCACGGCGTCATCCTTACTTGTGGGATATTCTCTTCCCCAACAGGAAATGGCAAAGAGCCCAGCAAAGCTGGTCACATGATCCCTCCTAGGCTCCGCCTACCCCAGTCATTCGACCGACGTTAAGGAGGAATATTTGCATAGGAGAAACCATATGGTACCGTGGTGACTGTAGTTAAAGAAAATAAATTATCAGACCTGATTAAAAAAACCAGGGCGGGCCGTGGACCGGACACACCGTTGGAGAAAGTAATTTATCAGGTAAACATAAATTCTGTTTTCTCCAACATAGGTGTGTCCGGTCCACGGCGTCATCCTTACTTGTGGGAACCAATACCAAAGCTTTAGGACACGGATGAAGGGAGGGAGCAAATTAGGTCACCTAAATGGAAGGCACCACGGCTTGCAAAACCTTTCTCCCAAAAATAGCCTCAGAAGAAGCAAAAGTATCAAACTTGTAAAATTTGGTAAAAGTGTGCAGTGAAGACCAAGTCGCTGCCCTACATATCTGATCAACAGAAGCCTCGTTCTTGAAGGCCCATGTGGAAGCCACAGCCCTAGTGGAATGAGCTGTGATTCTTTCGGGAGGCTGCCGTCCGGCAGTCTCGTAAGCCAATCTGATGATGCTTTTAATCCAAAAAGAGAGAGAGGTAGAAGTTGCTTTTTGACCTCTCCTTTTACCGGAATAAACAACAAACAAGGAAGATGTTTGTCTAAAATCCTTTGTAGCATCTAAATAGAATTTTAGAGCGCGAACAACATCCAAATTGTACAACAAACGTTCCTTCTTTGAAACTGGTTTCGGACACAGAGAAGGTACGATAATCTCCTGGTTAATGTTTTTGTTAGAAACAACTTTTGGAAGAAAACCAGGTTTAGTACGTAAAACCACCTTATCTGCATGGAACACCAGATAAGGAGGAGAACACTGCAGAGCAGATAATTCTGAAACTCTTCTAGCAGAAGAAATTGCAACTAAAAACAAAACTTTCCAAGATAATAACTTAATATCAACGGAATGCAAGGGTTCAAACGGAACCCCCTGAAGAACTGAAAGAACTAAATTGAGACTCCAAGGAGGAGTCAAAGGTTTGTAAACAGGCTTAATTCTAACCAGAGCCTGAACAAAGGCTTGAACATCTGGCACAGCGGCCAGCTTTTTGTGAAGTAACACAGACAAGGCAGAAATCTGTCCCTTCAGGGAACTTGCAGATAATCCTTTTTCCAATCCTTCTTGAAGGAAGGATAGAATCCTAGGAATCTTAACCTTGTCCCAAGGGAATCCTTTAGATTCACACCAACAGATATATTTTTTCCAAATTTTGTGGTAAATCTTTCTAGTTACAGGCTTTCTGGCCTGAACAAGAGTATCGATAACAGAATCTGAGAATCCTCGCTTCGATAAGATCAAGCGTTCAATCTCCAAGCAGTCAGCTGGAGTGAAACCAGATTCGGATGTTCGAACGGACCCTGAACAAGAAGGTCTCGTCTCAAAGGTAGCTTCCAAGGAGGAGCCGATGACATATTCACCAGATCTGCATACCAAGTCCTGCGTGGCCACGCAGGAGCTATCAAGATCACCGACGCCCTCTCCTGATTGATCCTGGCTACCAGCCTGGGGATGAGAGGAAACGGCGGGAACACATAAGCTAGTTTGAAGGTCCAAGGTGCTACTAGTGCATCCACTAGAGCCGCCTTGGGATCCCTGGATCTGGACCCGTAGCAAGGAACTTTGAAGTTCTGACGAGAGGCCATCAGATCCATGTCTGGAATGCCCCACAGCTGAGTGACTTGGGCAAAGATTTCCGGATGGAGTTCCCACTCCCCCGGATGCAATGTCTGACGACTCAGAAAATCCGCTTCCCAATTTTCCACTCCTGGGATGTGGATAGCAGACAGGTGGCAGGAGTGAGACTCCGCCCATAGAATGATTTTGGTCACTTCTTCCATCGCCAGGGAACTCCTTGTTCCCCCCTGATGGTTGATGTACGCAACAGTTGTCATGTTGTCTGATTGAAACCGTATGAACTTGGCCCTCGCTAGCTGAGGCCAAGCCTTGAGAGCATTGAATATCGCTCTCAGTTCCAGAATATTTATCGGTAGAAGAGATTCTTCCCGAGACCAAAGACCCTGAGCTTTCAGGGATCCCCAGACCGCGCCCCAGCCCATCAGACTGGCGTCGGTCGTGACAATGACCCACCCTGGTCTGCGGAATGTCATCCCTCGTGACAGGTTGTCCAGGGACAGCCACCAACGGAGTGAGTCTCTGGTCCTCTGATTTACTTGTATCTTCGGAGACAAGTCTGTATAGTCCCCATTCCACTGACTGAGCATGCACAGTTGTAATGGTCTTAGATGAATGCGTGCAAAAGGAACTATGTCCATTGCCGCTACCATCAACCCGATCACTTCCATGCACTGAGCTATGGAAGGAAGAGGAACGGAATGGAGTATCCGACAAGAGTCTAGAAGTTTTGTTTTTCTGGCCTCTGTCAGAAAAATCCTCATTTCTAAGGAGTCTATTATTGTTCCCAAGAAGGGAACCCTTGTTGACGGAGATAGAGAACTCTTTTCCACGTTCACTTTCCATCCGTGAGATCTGAGAAAGGCCAGGACAATGTCCGTGTGAGCCTTTGCTTGAGGAAGGGACGACGCTTGAATCAGAATGTCGTCCAAGTAAGGTACTACAGCAATGCCCCTTGGTCTTAGCACAGCTAGAAGGGACCCTAGTACCTTTGTGAAAATCCTTGGAGCAGTGGCTAATCCGAAAGGAAGCGCCACGAACTGGTAATGTTTGTCCAGGAATGCGAACCTCAGGAACCGATGTTCCTTGTGGATAGGAATATGTAGATACGCATCCTTTAAATCCACCGTGGTCATGAATTGACCTTCCTGGATGGAAGGAAGAATAGTTCGAATGGTTTCCATCTTGAACGATGGAACCTTGAGAAACTTGTTTAAGATCTTGAGATCTAAGATTGGTCTGAACGTTCCCTCTTTTTTGGGAACTATAAACAGATTGGAGTAGAACCCCATCCCTTGTTCTCTTAATGGAACGGGATGAATCACTCCCATTTTTAACAGGTCTTCTACACAATTTAAGAATGCCTGTCTTTTTATGTGGTCTGAAGACAACTGAGACCTGTGGAACCTCCCCCTTGGGGGAAGTCCCTTGAATTCCAGAAGATAACCTTGGGAGACTATTTCTAGCGCCCAAGGATCCAGAACATCTCTTGCCCAAGCCTGAGCGAAGAGAGAGAGTCTGCCCCCCACCAGATCCGGTCCCGGATCGGGGGCCAACATTTCATGCTGTCTTGGTAGCAGTGGCAGGTTTCTTGGCCTGCTTTCCCTTGTTCCAGCCTTGCATTGGTCTCCAAGCTGGCTTGGCTTGAGAAGTATTACCCTCTTGCTTAGAGGACGTAGCACTTTGGGCTGGTCCGTTTCTACGAAAGGGACGAAAATTAGGTTTATTTTTTGCCTTGAAAGGCCGATCCTGAGGAAGGGCGTGGCCCTTACCCCCAGTGATATCCGAGATAATCTCTTTCAAGTCAGGGCCAAACAGCGTTTTCCCCTTGAAAGGAATGTTAAGTAGCTTGTTCTTGGAAGACGCATCAGCCGACCAAGATTTCAACCAAAGCGCTCTGCGCGCCACAATAGCAAACCCAGAATTCTTAGCCGCTAACCTAGCCAATTGCAAAGTGGCGTCTAGGGTGAAAGAATTAGCCAATTTGAGAGCATTGATTCTGTCCATAATCTCCTCATAAGGAGGAGAATCACTGTCGACCGCCTTTATCAGCTCATCGAACCAGAAACATGCGGCTGTAGCGACAGGGACAATGCATGAAATTGGTTGTAGAAGGTAACCCTGCTGAACAAACATCTTTTTAAGCAAACCTTCTAATTTTTTATCCATAGGATCTTTGAAAGCACAACTATCCTCTATGGGTATAGTGGTGCGTTTGTTTAAAGTGGAAACCGCTCCCTCGACCTTGGGGACTGTCTGCCATAAGTCCTTTCTGGGGTCGACCATAGGAAACAATTTTTTAAATATGGGGGGAGGGACGAAAGGAATACCGGGCCTTTCCCATTCTTTATTAACAATGTCCGCCACCCGCTTGGGTATAGGAAAAGCTTCTGGGAGCCCCGGCACCTCTAGGAACTTGTCCATTTTACATAGTTTCTCTGGGATGACCAACTTGTCACAATCATCCAGAGTGGATAATACCTCCTTAAGCAGAATGCGGAGATGTTCCAACTTAAATTTAAATGCAATCACATCAGGTTCAGCTTGTTGAGAAATGTTCCCTGAATCAGTAATTTCTCCCTCAGACAAAACCTCCCTGGCCCCATCAGACTGAGTTAGGGGCCCTTCAGAAATATTAATATCAGCGTCGTCATGCTCTTCAGTATCTAAAACAGAGCAGTCGCGCTTACGCTGATAAGTGTTCATTTTGGCTAAAATGTTTTTGATAGAATTATCCATTACAGCCGTTAATTGTTGCATAGTAAGGAGTATTGGCGCGCTAGATGTACTAGGGGCCTCCTGAGTGGGCAAGACTCGTGTAGACGAAGGAGGGAATGATGCAGTACCATGCTTACTCCCCTCACTTGAGGAATCATCTTGGGCATCATTGTCATTATCACATAAATCACATTTATTTAAATGAATAGGAATTCTGGCTTCCCCACATTCAGAACACAGTCTATCTGGTAGTTCAGACATGTTAAACAGGCATAAACTTGATAACAAGTACAAAAAACGTTTTAAAATAAAACCGTTACTGTCACTTTAAATTTTAAACTGAACACACTTTATTACTGCAAATGCGAAAAAACATGAAGGAATTGTTCAAAATTTACCAAATTTTCACCACAGTGTCTTAAAGCCTTAAAAGTATTGCACACCAAATTTGGAAGCTTTAACCCTTAAAATAACGGAACCGGAGCCGTTTTGAACTTTAACCCCTTTACAGTCCCTGGTATCTGCTTTGCTGAGACCCAACCAAGCCCCAAGGGGAATACGATACCAAATGACGCCTTCAGAAAGTCTTTTCTAAGTATCAGAGCTCCTCTCACATGCGACTGCATGCCATGCCTCTCAAAAACAAGTGCGCAACACCGGCGCGAAAATGAGGCTCTGCCTATGCTTTGGGAAAGCCCCTAAAGAATAAGGTGTCTAAAACAGTGCCTGCCGATATTATTATATCAAAATACCCAGATAAAATGATTCCTCAAGGCTAAATATGTGTTAATAATCAATCGATTTAGCCCAAAAAAAGTCTACAGTCTTAATAAGCCCTTTTTGAAGCCCTTATTTACAATCGTAATAAACATGGCTTACCGGATCCCAGAGGGAAAATGACAGCTTCCAGCATTACATCGTCTTGTTAGAATGTGTCATACCTCAAGCAGCAAGAGACTGCTCACTGTTCCCCCAACTGAAGTTAATTGCTCTCAACAGTCCTGTGTGGAACAGCCATGGATTTTAGTGACGGTTGCTAAAATCATTTTCCTCATACAAACAGAAATCTTCATCTCTTTTCTGTTTCTGAGTAAATAGTACATACCAGCACTATTTCAAAATAACAAACTCTTGTTGAATAATAAAAACTACAGTTAAACACTAAAAAACTCTAAGCCATCTCCGTGGAGATGTTGCCTGTACAACGGCAAAGAGAATGACTGGGGTAGGCGGAGCCTAGGAGGGATCATGTGACCAGCTTTGCTGGGCTCTTTGCCATTTCCTGTTGGGGAAGAGAATATCCCACAAGTAAGGATGACGCTGTGGACCGGACACACCTATGTTGGAGAAATGGGTCAAAAGAAGGACTTGACAGGCTCAGAAAAGTCAAAAATAGTGAGATATCTTGCAGAGGGATGCAGCACTCTTAAAATTGCAAAGCTTCTGAAGCGTGATCATCGAACAATCAAGCGTTTCATTCAAAATTGTCAACAGGGTCGCAAGAAGCGTGTGGAAAAACCAAGGCGCAAAATAACTGCCCATGAACTGAGAAAAGTCAAGGGTGCAGCTGCCAAGATGCCACTTGCCACCAGTTTGGCCATATTTCAGAGCTGCAACATCACTGGAGTGCCCAAAAGCACAAGGTGTGCAATACTCAGAGACATGGCCAAGGTAAGAAAGGCTGAAAGACGACCACCACTGAACAAGACACACAAGCTGAAACGTCAAGACTGGGCCAAGAAATATCTCAAGACTGATTTTTCTAAGGTTTTATGGACTGATGAAATGAGAGTGAGTCTTGATGGGCCAGATGGATGGGCCCGTGGCTGGATTGGTAAAGGGCAGAGAGCTCCAGTCCGACTCAGACGCCAGCAAGGTGGAGGTGGAGTACTGGTTTGGGCTGGTATCATCAAAGATGAGCTTGTGGGGCCTTTTCGGGTTGAGGATGGAGTCAAGCTCAACTCCCAGTCCTACTGCCAGTTTCTGGAAGACACCTTCTTCAAGCAGTGGTACAGGAAGAAGTCTGCATCCTTCAAGAAAAACATGATTTTCATGCAGGACAATGCTCCATCACACGCGTCCAAGTACTCCACAGCGTGGCTGGCAAGAAAGGGTATAAAAGAAGAAAATCTAATGACATGGCCTCCTTGTTCACCTGATCTGAACCCCATTGAGAACCTGTGGTCCATCATCAAATGTGAGTTTTACAAGGAGGGAAAACAGTACACCTCTCTGAACAGTGTCTGGGAGGCTGTGGTTGCTGCTGCACGCAATGTTGATGGTGAACAGATCAAAACACTGACAGAATCCATGGATGGCAGGCTTTTGAGTGTCCTTGCAAAGAAAGGTGGCTATATTGGTCACTGATTTGTTTTTGTTTTGTTTTTGAATGTCAGAAATGTATATTTGTGAATGTTGAGATGTTATATTGGTTTCACTGGTAGAAATAAATAATTGAAATGGGTATATATTTGTTTTTTGTTAAGTTGCCTAATAATTATGCACAGTAATAGTCACCTGCACACACAGATATCCCCCTAAAATAGCTATAACTAAAAACAAACTAAAAACTACTTCCAAAAATATTCAGCTTTGATATTAATTAGTTTTTTGGGTTCATTGAGAACATGGTTGTTGTTCAATAATAAAATTAATCCTCAAAAATACAACTTGCCTAATAATTCTGCACTCCCTGTATACCGAGTCTCAGAATATGGCTTACCTTCCCACATGGGGATTTCTGTCAGTCTTCTAGCATTACCAAGTCTTGTTAGAAAAAAAGTGACTGAGCATACCTTAAGCAGTTAAGCCTGCAAACTGTTCCCCCCAACTGAAGTTCTCCGGTACTCAACAGTCCTGTGTGGGAACAGCAATGGATTTTAGTTACAACATGCTAAAATCTTTTTCCTCTCAGCAGAAATCTTCGTCACTTTCTGCCTCAGAGTAAATAGTACAAACCGGCACTATTTTAAAATAACAAACTCTTGATTGAAGAAATAAAAACTACAAATCTAACACCACATTCACTTTACCCTCCCGTGGAGATGCTACTTGTTAGAGCGGCAAAAAGAATGACTGGGGGGACGGAGCCTGAGGGGAGCTATATGGTCAGCTCTGCTGTGTGCTCTCTTTGCCACTTCCTGTAGGGATTGAGAATATCCCACAAGTAAGGATGAATCCGTGGACTGGATACACCATGTAAGAAAAAAAAATTATATTCCAAAAAATTTGTGCTGAAGCAGGGACACACCTACACACTGCCGCCGACACACTAATGTGTCACGACACACAGTTTGGAAAGCACTGCTATAGTATAACAAGTATAACTTTAAATGGTTTAGGTTTGTTGCCAAAATCTAGATAGGAATGTTATTGATCTATGGCCTTGTATGGTCTTTACCTCTTACTATACCTCAATAGTTAAGCATATGCTCCTAGTTTTTAGAGGAGGTTTTTTCTATATATTCTGTGTGATCTTTACCCCCACATCTCTAGTCCCTGTTATGTATTTCCCCCTATTGCAATCCTTACAAGAAGTACCTCACAGTTCAGAATTTAAGTTATCATCCACCATACCACACACACTCTATTGAGAGGACAGTAGAGAGGCTGCTTCTTGTTATATTTTGCTATACTAGTGAAGGCTAGAGGACTCACTCTATTTTTATTGTTCTTATTGTAATATCTATAGTACTGTACCTTTTTATTAATCAATGTATCTTATCAGCATGTCTGTAGTAGAAATGTTGTGCTTGCTGAACTCTCATCAGCTCTATTAGGGATTACAGAAATTCATGTGATTTTAGAGTTGTATCCTTAAACTGTTGCTCACTTACACTTGTACCATTCGTACCACTAAGAACCCCCTAGATATATCTTTGCGATGGGAAAGCTATGGAACACTAAAATGTGCATAGAACCGCAATGCATCTATATTTCTTCTAGCAAGTTTATACTCTCTATATGCATTCAGTTCTTACTTCAGATAAGTATCCCAAGCATCCCCCCTCACTGTGAGAGTAGTATATTTATTATATATCCTTGTTGTCTGTGGTAGTCCCGGTTATATGTGGTTATATGTGTATTCAAACAGCATTACTACCAGCATTTTTAAAAGTAAGGGGCTCTATGTTTACCAGTCTTCTCATGGCTCAGTTAAGCATCCAATTAAGCATCCAATTACTATAGCCACAATCAATTTATGCTCTCTGTTTGTCTACTATGTTACACTGGAAAAAGTGTGAAGAGACGACCAAGTTGCAGCTTTGCAAATCTGTTCAACAGAAGCATCGTTTTTAAATGCCCATCAGGAAGCCACAGCCCTAGTGGAATGAGCCGTAATTCTTTCAGGAGGCTGCTGTCCAGCAGTCTCATACGCAAGACAGATGATACTCTTCAGCTAAAAAGAGAGGTAGCCGTAGCTTTCTGACCCCTACGCTTTCCAGAAAACACAATGAATAATGAAGATGATTGACGGAAATCCTTCGTTGCCTGCAAGTAAAACTTCAGGGCATGGACCACCTCCAGGTTATGTAACATACGCTCCTTCTTAGAAGAAGGGTTAGGACATAATGAAGGTACAACGATTTCCTGATTAATATTCTTATTAGAAACAACCTTAGGAAGGAAACCAGGTTTGGTACGTAAAACCACCTTATCAGAATGGAAGATAAGATAAGGCGAATCACATTGTAACGCTGAAAGCTCAGAAACTCTACGAGCAGAAGAAATAGCAACCAAAAACAAAACTCCAAGATAAAAACTTAATCTATGGAATGCATGGGTTCAAACGGAACCCCTTGAAGAACACTAAGAACTAAATTCAAACTCCAGGGTGGAGCAATTGGTCTAAACACAGGCTTAATTCTGGTTAGAGCCTGACAAAAAGACTGAAGTCTGGAACATCTGCCAAACGTTTATGTAGCAAAATTGACAAAGCAGAAATTTTTCCCTTTAACGAACTCGCTGATAACCCCTTCTCCAATCCTTCTTGGAGAAAAGACAGAATCCTGGGAATCCTAACTTTACTCAATGAGTAGCCCTTAGATTCACACCAAAAAAGATATTTACGCCATATCTTATGATAGATCTTTCTAGTGACAGGCTTACGTGCCTGAATCAAAGTATCTATGACCGAATCAGAGAATCCCCGCTTAGATAAAATCAAGCATTCAATCTCCAAGCAGTCAGCTGCAGAGAAATTAGATTTGGATGTTGGAAAGGACCTTGAATAAGAAGGTCCTGTCTCACTGGAAGTTTCCACGGAGGCAGAGAGGACATGTCCACTAGATCTGCATACCAAATCCTGCGTGGCCACGCAGGCGCGATTAGAATTACTGAAGCTCTCTCCTGTTTGATCCGAGCAATCACCCAGGGAAGGAGAGGAAACGGAAACACATAAGCTAGGTTGAACGACCAAGGCACTGCCAAGGCATCTATCAGTTCGGTCTGAGGATCCCTTGACCTGGATCCGTATCTTGGGAGCTTGGCATTCTGTCGAGACGCCATTAGATCCAACTCTGGTCTGCCCCATCTGAGAATCAGTGAGGAAAATACCTCCGGATGGAGTTCCCACTCCCCCGGATGAAAAGACGGTCGTCTTAGAAAATCCGCTTCCCAGTTGTCCACTCCTGGGATGTAGATTGCTGACAGATAACAAGAGTGGGCCTCCGCCCAACGAATTATCATGGATACTTCTGTCATCGCTAAGGAACTCCTTGTTCCTCCCTGATGATTGATGTAAGCCACAGTTGTAATGTTGTCCGACTGGAATCTGATGAATTTGGCCGAAGCCAATTGAGGCCACGCATGAAGCGCATTGAATATTGCTCTCAGTTTCAGAATATTGATTGGAAGTAGAGACTCCACCTGAGTCCATACACCCTGAGCCTTCAGGGAATTCCAGACAGCACCCCAGCCTAGTAGACTGGCGTCCGTCGTCACTATCACCCACGAGGGTCTGCGGAAACACGTCCCTTGGGACAGATGATCCGGCGACAACCACCAAAGAAGAGAGTCTCACAGTCACAGTTGTAGTGGTCTGAGATGAAATCGAACAAACGGAATGATGTCCATTGCCGCCACCATCAATCCAATTGCCTCCATGAACTGAGCCACTGATGGCCGAGGATTGGACTGAAGAGCTCAGCATGTATTTAGAATCTTTGACTTTCTGACCTCCGTCAGAAAAATCTTCATGTCTATAGAATCTATTAGAGTTCCCAAGAAGGGAACCCTTGTCTCTGGAATTAGTGAACTCTTTTCTAGATTCACCTTCCATCCGTGAGTTCTAAGAAATGCTAACACTGTATCTGTATGAGACTTTGTTAGATGATAAGTCGACGCCTGAATCAGAATATCATCCAGATAAGGCGCCACTGCTATTCCCTGCAGTCTGAGAACCGCCAGAAGGGACCCTAGAACCTTCGTGAAGATTCTGGGTGCTGTGGCCAACCCGAAGGGCAGAGCCACAAACTGAAAATGCTTGTCCAGGAAAGCAAACCTTAGGTATTGATGATGATCCTTGTGGATAGTTATATGCAGGTATGCATCCTTCAAGTCCACGGTAGGTCATATATTGACCCTCCTGAATCATTGGTAAAATTGAGCGAATGGTCTCCATCTTGAAGGATGGAACCCTGAGAAACTTGTTTAGACTCTTGAGATCTAAAATGGGTCTGAACGTTCCCTCTTTTTTGGGAACCACGAAAAGATTTGAGTAAAACCCCCGTCTCTGCTCTAGTCTTGGGACAGGACAAATTACTCCCATAGTAGAGAGGTCTTTTACACAACATAAGAACGCCTCTCTTTTTATCTGGTCTACAGACAATCGTGAAAGAAGAAATCTCCCTCTTGGGAGAAAACTTTTGAATTCCAGTTGATACCCGTGGGTCACGATTTCTAGTGCCCAGGGGTCCTGAACATCTCTTGCCCAAGCCTGGGCAAAGAGAGAAAGTCTGCCCCCTACTAGATCGGGGGCCGCCCCTTCATGCCGACTTGGTAGTAGAAACGGTCTTCTTGTTTGGTTTACCCTTGTTCCAAGCCTGGTTGGGTCTCCAGACGGACTTGGCCTGAGCAAAATTCCCTTCCTGCTTTGTGGAGGAAGAGGAAGAAGAGGGTACTCCTTTAAAATTCCGAAAGGAACGAAAACATAATTTATGCTTACCTGCTAAATTTATTTCTCTTGTGATGTATTGAGTCCACGGATTCATCCATACTTGTGGGATATTCTCCTTCCCTACAGGAAGTGGCAAAGAGAGCACCCACAGCAGAGCTGTTTATATAGCTCCTCCCTTAGCTCCACCCCCCAGTCATTCGACCGAAGGCTAGGAAGAAAAAGTAGAAACTATAGGGTGCAGTGGTGACTGAAGTTTTTTTAAATAAAAATATACTGCCTGTCTTAAATAAACAGGGCGGGCTGTGGAATCGATACATCACAAGAGAAATAAATTTATCAGGTAAGCATAAATTATGTTTTCTCTTGTAAGATGTATCGAGTCCACAGATTCATCCATACTTGTGGGATACCAATACCAAAGCTTTAGGACACGGATGAAGGGAGGGACAAGACAGGTTCCTTAAACGGAAACCACCACTGCTTGTAGAACCTTTCTCCCAAAAATAGCCTCCGAAAAGTATCGAATTTGGAAAATTTGGAAAAAGTATGAAGCGAAGACCAAGTCGCCGCCTTACAAATCTGTTCAACAGAAGCCTCATTTTTAAAAGCCCATGTGGAAACCACTGCTCTAGTAGAATGAGCAGTAATTCTTTCAGGAGGCTGCTGGCCAGCAGTCTCATATGCCAAACGGATAATGCTTTTCAGCCAAAAGGAAAGAGAGGTAGCCGTAGCCTTTTGACCTCTCCTTTACTAGAATAAACAACAAACAATGAAGATGTTTGACGGAAATCTTTAGTTGCTTGTAAGTAGAACAGACATTGTGCAACAGACGTTCCTTCTTTGATGAAGGATTAGGACACAGAGAAGGAGCAACAATCTCCTGATTGATATTCCTATTAGAAACAACCTTAGGAAGAAACCCAGGTTTGGTACGCAAAACCACCTTATCTGCATGGAAAACAAGGTAAGGTGAATCACACTGTAAAGCAGATAACTCAGAAACTCTTCGAGCCGAAGAGATAGCTACTAAAAACAAAACTTTCCAAGATAGAAGCTTAATATCTATGGAATGCATAGGTTCAAACGGAACCCCTTGAAGAACTTTAAGAACTAAGTTTAGGCTCCATGGCGGAGCAACAGGTTTAAATACAGGTTTGATCCTAACCAAGGCCCGACTAAACGCTTGAACGTCTGGGACTTCTGCCAGACGTTTGTGTAAAAGAATAGAAAAAAGCAGATATTTGTCCTTTTAAGGAACTAGCTGATAATCCCTTCTCCAATCCTTCTTGGAGAAAGGACCATATTCTAGGAATCCTAATCTTACTCCATGAGTAACCCTTGGATTCACACCAATAAAAATATTTGCGGGGGGCGGAGTCAGCAGCTGAGCAGGGCAGATGTGTTTGTGCAGAGCTCCTGCGTTAGAACCTGCTAAAAATCTTATTTCAGGCTATACTAATTTGACCTGACCAGCTTTGTGCCCAATGCATTGAGGACCATTCTGACTATGATTAGAGGCCACTCAAGCATATGTCCGCAATAGGTGTATTTGCTGACCACTATCCGGCTTCAGGAAACATTGAGGCTTTTATGGCCTTTAATACAGTAGGCCCCGCTGGAAGGTAACTGCACCGGTGAGGCTAAGGATCTAAATGCGGCATATACAAAGCCACATCCACAGCCAGAGGGCTAAGGCTATCCATTTATAGGTGATCATTGAGAGCCGCAATACTATGACATATGGATCGCTCACTTTGGGAAACTTCCAGCTACACGGCGGGCGCCATCTTGCCTATGCAGCGCATATTACTGATGACACAAAGTTGATACTAGCAACGGAGCATCTGGACAAAGGACTGTCTCCCTAGAAGGAAGTTCGCTGCCTGCAAAGAACTATTAACTGCAGTGCAAGATACTGCCATTACCCTGGCTCTTCACCAACACGGCATACTAAAAGTCACAACAGAGCCGTTAGCCACACCTGCCATCATAACTGATAATTGAGCCTGTAAGCCAGCTTTACACTTACCGGAGCTCTCACAATAGCCGCACAAGAGTCAGAGCAGCTTCCAGGAGCGATTGAGCACTGAAGCATCTGGATAAGATAGCAGTGCTGAGGAGAAGACAGGATGGCAAGGCGATCGGCGATGCTACACTTCACGGCAACCTGGAGTAGGGGGCATCTTTTCTCATGTGGGAGAGACGCGGAGACCCAGAAGAGCTGCTGAGTCGTTTTGCTGCAGCTGAGCTGTAGGGCCTGAGTCGTGCTGGGAACTTTTCATCAACCCCATGGTTTTGTGCGAGTGTGTGGCAGATTAGGCATATGTTAAAACGGTACAGGATTTAGATCACTAGATTAAGGAGCGCTGCCTCTGGTTGTTCAGTGATATGTAATGGGTTAAAATACACACATCGTAAAGAGGGGGGAAAAAAAAAAGTCTCAGTTAAAATACCCCAGGAACTGCTCCCATGATCGATCCTGTGCTGATACCGGACTTTGACATGAACAAGCCTGCTTTAGTAACAGACTGTATATCCCTATCCCATATATATGTTTGGTATTTCATTTTGTGTGATGTTTAAATTGTTCTAACGCTCTCTTAGTACTGAACTGGTTGTTATACAGCCCATTTTATCTGAGTTTTTAACGATAGCTGTAGACAGGTCATAGATACTCGACATGTTATTTTATTTCAGCATTTCATTAGTCTGATTCACTATACCTGCTTCTTATATGTATGTTAATTATGTACAGTAAGCCTGCTAATTTATAGTATACTGAGAGGATGCTATCTAATTAAAATTTGCCAGCACAATTTATGTTAGGTATTGTGTGTGCTAGGCATTATGTGCGCTAGGCACCATGTGTGCTAGGTAACACGTGTGCTAGGTTCAACATGTGCTAGACTCAACGTGCGCTAGGCACCGCGTGTGCTAGGCGAGGCGGGTGCTGCTGGATACGACGTGTGCTAGGTATTGCGTGAGCTAGGTACAGTGGGTGTCAGGTACGCATTATATGTGCTAGGTATCAAGTGTGCTGGGTACCATGTGTGCTGGGTACCATGTGTGCTAGGTACCATGTGTGCTAGGTACCATGTGTGCTAGGTTCAATGTGTGCTAGGTTCAATGTGTGCTAGGTTCAATGTGTGCTAGGTTCAATGTGTGCTAGGTTCAATGTGTGCTAGGTTCAATGTGTGCTAGGTTCAATGTGTGCTAGGTTCAATGTGTGCTAGGTTCAATGTGTGCTAGGTACTGCGTGTGCTAAGCAAGGTGGGTGCTTGGTACAGCGTGTGCTAGGTATAACGAGAGCTAGGTACAGTGGGTGCTAGGTACAATGTGTGCTAGGTATATTGTGTGGTAAGTACAGTGTGCGTGAGGTACAGCGTGTGCTAGGTACAATGTATGCTAGGTTCAATGTGTGCCAGGCAAGGCGGGTGCTGGGTACGGCGTGTACTAGGTATAGCACGAGCTAGGTACAGTGGCTGTTAAATACGTATCATGTGTGCTAGGCATTATGTGTGCTAGGCATCATGTGTGCTAGGTATCAAGTGTGCTAAGTACCATGTGTGCTAGGTTCAACGTGTGCTAGGTACTGCGTGTGCTAGGCAAGGGGGTGCTGGGTACGGCGTGTGCTAGGTATAACGTGAGCTAGGCACAGTGTGTGCTGGGTACAATGTGAACTAGGTACAATGTGAGCTAGGTACAATGTGAGCGAGGTACAGCGTGAGCGAGGTACAGCATGCGCGAGGTACAGCGTGTGCTAGGTTCAATGTGTGCTAGGTACCGCGTGTGCCAGGCAAGGCGGGTGCTTGGTACGGCGTGTGCTAGGTATAGTGTGAGCTAGGTACAGTGGGTGTTAGGTACGTATTATATGTGCTAGGTATCAAGTGTGCTGGGTACCATGGGTGCTAGGTACCATGTGTGCTAGGTATCATGTGTGCTAGGTTCAACGTGTGCTAGGTACTGCGTGTGCTAAGCAAGGTGGGTGCTTGGTACGGCGTGTGCTAGGTATAACGAGAGCTAGGTACAGTGGGTGCTAGGTACAATGTGTGCTAGGTACAATGTGTGCTAGGTATATTGTGTGGTAAGTACAGCGTGTGCTAGGTTCAATGTGTGCTAGGTACTGCGTGTGCCAGGCAAGGCGGGTGCTGGGTACGGCGTGTACTAGGTATAGCACGAGCTAGGTACAGTGGCTGTTAAATATGTATCATGTGTGCTAGGCATCATGTGTGCTAGGTATCAAGTGTGCTAAGTACCATGTGTGCTAGGCATCATGTGTGCTAGGTTCAACGTGTGCTAGGTACTGCGTGTGCTTGGCAAGGGGGTGCTGGGTACGGCATGTGCTAGGTATAACGTGAGCTAGGCACAGTGGGTGCTAGGTGCAATGTGTGCTGGGTACCATGTGTGCTAGGTACAATGTGAGCTAGGTACAGCGTGTGCGAGGTACAGTGTGTGCTAGGTACAGTGTGTGCTAGGTTCAGTGTGTGCTAGGTTCAGTGTGTGCTAGGTTCAGTGTGTGCTAGGCACCGCGTGTGCCAGGCAAGGCGGGTGCTTGGTACGGCGTGTGCTAGGTATAGTGTGAGCTTGGTACAGTGGGTGTTAGGTACGTATCATGTGTGCTAGGTATCATGTGTGCTAGGTACCATGTGTGCTAGGGTCAACGTGTGCTAGGTACAGCGTGTGCTAGGCAAGGCAGGTGCTGGGTATGGCGAGTGCTAGGTGTAGCGTGAGCTAGGTACAGTGGGTGCAGTGTCTTGCTCTCTGGAGCATCAAATTTAATTTATAAAAGTTTCACCTCCCCCCCCCCCCATATTTAGAGCCCACACCTGGGTTCAACCTTGGTGAATTATTTTCACCACAAATCCCTGTAATTTACTTATGATGTATCAATGTTGTCAGTTACTGCAACCGGACCTGTGTGTCCGATCCCTTTGTTTGTGTATATTTGAACAGGGGTCCTGCGTGTCCCCAAGTGTTACCCTTCATTCTAAAACCGAATAAAAACTCATTTGAAAAAAAAAAAATATTTGCGCCAAATCTTATGATAGATCTTCCTGGTGACAGGCTTTCTAGCTTGAATCAGGGTATCAATGACCGACTCAGAGAAACCACGCTTTGATAGAATCAGGTGTTCAATCTCCAAGCAGTCAGACGCAGAGAAATTAGATTTGGATGCGTGAATGGACCTTGGATTAGAAGGTCCTGCCTCATTGGCAGAGTCCACGGTGGAACCGATGACATGTCCACTAGGTCTGCATACCAAATCCTGCGTGGCCACGCAGGTGCTATCAGAATCACTGAAGCTCTCTCCTGCTTGATTCTGGCAACCAGACGTGGGAGGAGAGGAAACGGTGGAAATACATAGGCCAGATTGAAGGACCCGGGCACTGCTAGAGCATCTATCAGTACCGCCTGGGGATCCCGGGACCTGGACCCGTAACGAGGAAGTTTGGCATTCTGACGGGACGCCATCAGATCCAATTCTGGTGTACCCCATAGCTGAGTCCGCTGGGCAAATACCTCCGGATGGAGCTCCCACTCCCCCGGATGAAAAGTCTGACAACTTAGGAAATCCGCCTCCCAGTTCTCTACCCCTGGGATATGGATTGCTGAGAGATGGCAAGAGTGATCCTCCGCCCGTCGGATTATTTTGGTTACCTCCATCATCGCTAGAGAACTCCGTCTTCCTCCTTGATGATTGATATAAGCTACAGTCGTGATGTTGCACGACTGAAATCTGATGAATTTGGCCGCAGCTAGCTGAGGCCACACCTGAAGCGAATTGAATATCGCTCTCAGTTCTAGAATGTTTATCGGAGTAGAGTTTCCTCCCGAGACCATAAGCCCTGTGCTTTCAGGGAGTTCCAGACAGCACCCCAGCCTAGCAGGCTGGCATCTGTCGTTACTATAAGCCACTCTGGCCTGCGGAAACACATTCCCTGATACAGGTGGCCCTGAGACAACCACCAGAGAAGAGAATCTCTGGTCTCCTGTCCAGATGCAGTTGAGGAGATAAATCTGCATAATCCCCATTCCACTGTTTGAGCATGCATAGTTGCAGTGGTCTGAGGTGTAGGCGGGCAAAAGGAACTATGTCCATTGCCGCTACCATGAGTCCGATTACCTCCATACACTGAGCCACTGATGGCCGAGGAATGGAATGAAGAGCTTGGCAAAGGGGTTAAGAGTTTTGATTTTCTGACCTCCGTCAGAAATATCTTCATTTCTACCGAGTCTATCAGAGTCCGTAGGAAGGAAACTCTTGTGAGAGGGAAGAGAGAACTCTTTTTTATGTTCACCTTCCACCTGTGAGATCTCAGAAAAACCAACACGATGTCCGTGTGAGACTTGGCTAGCTGGAAAGTCGACGCCTTAATCAAGTTGTCGTCTAGATAAGGCGCCACTGCTATGCCCCGCAGTCTTAGAACCGCCAAAAGGTACCCTAGCACCTTTGTGAAAATTCTGGGAGCCGTGGCCAACCCGAAGGGAAGGGCCACGAACTGGTAATGCCTGTCCAGAAAGGCGAATCTGAGGAATTGATGATGATCTCTGTGAATAGGGATGTGTAGATACGCATCCTTTAAGTCCACGGTAGTCATATATTGACCCTCCTGGATCAACGGTAGAATAGTCCGAATAGTCTCGATCTTGAATGATGGTACTCTGAGGAATTTGTTTAGAATTTTGAGATTCAAGATTGGTCTGAAAGTTCCCTCTTTTTTGGGAACCACAAACAGGTTTGAGTAAAACCCTAGCCCTTGTTCCGCTTTTGGAACTGGGTGGATTACTCCCATGGTATGTAGGTCTTCTACACAGCGTAAGAACGCCTCTCTCTTTGTCTGGTTTGCAGAAAATTGAGAAATGTGAAATCTCCCCCTTGGGGGAGAGTCTTTGAAGTCCAGAAGATATCCCTGGGACACAATGTCTAAGGCCCAGGAATCGTGAACATCTCTTGCCCAAGCCTGAGCGAAGAGAGAGAGTCTGCCCCCTACTAGATCCGGTCCCGGATCGGGGGCTACCCCTTCATGCTGTCTTAGAGGCAGCTGCAGACTTCTTGGCCTGTTTACCCTTGTTCCAAGCCTGGTTAGGTCTCCAGACCGACTTGGATTGGGCAAAATTCCCCTCTTGCTTTGCAGCAGGGGAAGCTGAAGCGGGACCACCCTTGAAGTTCCGAAAGTAACGAAAATTATTTTGTTTGGTCCTCGTTTTATTTGTTCTATCCTGAGGGAGGGCATGGCCTTTCCCTCCAGTGATGTCTGAAATAATCTCTTTCAGTTCAGGCCCGAATAGGGTCTTTCCTTTGAAAGGGAAGTTCAAAAGTTTAGATTTTGATGACACATCAGCAGACCAGGACTTAAGCCATAACGCCCTGCGTGCTAAAATGGCAAAACCTGAATTCTTTGCCGCTAATTTTGCTTGAGAAAATAAAAACTAACATTTTTGTCACCACACTCACTTTACCCTTCCTAGTTACTTAGAGTAGGCAAAGAGAATGACTGGGGGGTGGAGCTAAGGGAGGAGCTATATAGACAGTTCTGCTGTGGGTGCTCTCTTTGCCACTTCCTGTAGGGAAGGAGAATATCCCACAAGTATGGATGAATCCGTGGACTCGATACATCTTACAAGAGAAAATTATTCTATTTACCCCTCAATTTAACAGCCTTATCCTGAGGTAAGAGATGACCCTTACCTCCAGTGATATCAGAAATGATTTCCTTCAAGTCAGGCCCGAATAGGGTCTTACCCTTGAAAGGAATAGCCAAAAGCTTTGATTTAGATGATATATCAGCAGACCAAGACTTTAACCATATCGCTCTACGCGCCAAAATGGAAAATCCAGCATTCTTAGCCGCCAACTTAGCAATCTGAAAGGCGGCATCTGTGATAAAAGAATTAGCCAGCTTGAGAGCCTTAATTCTATCTAAGATATCTTCTAAAGGAGTCTCAGTCTTAAGAGACTCTTCTAGGGCCTCAAACCAAAAGGCCGCCGCAGTTGTAACTGGTACAATGCATGCCGTAGGTTGCAAGAGGAAACCCTGATGAATAAACATTTTCTTTTGAAGACCCTCCAATTTCTTATCCATAGGGTCTTTGAAAGCGACCCTTAGCCAGGGTAGATATAATCCTTCCACCTTAGGGACTGTTTGCCAGGAGTCCCGAACAGTGTCAGATATAGGATACATTTTTTTAAAATTAGGAGAGCGAGCGAACGGGATACCAGGTCTGTCCCATTCCCTCTTAATAATTTCCGCAATTCTCTTAGGAACCGGAAAAACGTCAGTGTAAGCAGGCACCTCTAAGTATTTGTCCATCTTACACAACTTCTCTGGTGGTACCACAATAGGGTCACAGTCATCCAGAGTCGCTAAAACCTCCCTAAGCAAAAGACGGAGGTGTTCAAGCTTAAATTTAAAGGACATGACGTCCGAGTCTGTCTGAGGTAACGCACTTCCCGATTCGGAAAGTTCCCCCTCAGATAGAAGATCTCTAACCCCTAATTCAGATCCCTGAGAGGGTACATCGGAAATAGCCAACAACGCATCAGAGTGATCAGCATTCACATTGTCCTCTGTCCTACTGCGTTTACCCTGTAACACTGGCAACTTAGATTACACCTCTGCAAGGGTAGTTGACATAACTGCAGCCATATCCTGCAGAGTAAATTAATTAGACACGGTTGAAGAACCAGGCGTCGCTTGGGTGAGCGTTAGAGGTTGTGACGCTTGGGGAAAAGCTGGCGGTACACCCCGATTCCCTTCAGCCTGAGAATCATCTTTACACACATTTTCTTTACATAAAATTTGTGCTTTGCATTGTAAGGCCCTCTCAGTACACGAGGGACAAAAAGTCAGAGGGGGTTCCACAGTGGCATCTAAACACATAGAACAAGGAGTTTCCTCCTCACTGTCCGACATGTTAAACAGACTAGCAGTACTGATAATAGTCGTAACCTTGCTAAATATTGAGTTTTGATTATACTAAAAAACGAAAAAAATTAATACCAAAAAAATTGTACTGCGCCTTTAAATTTTAAAAAGCGCTACTATTTTACTGAAAACTGCAAAAACGCCTTTTAGCCTGAAAAAAACTGTTTTAATGTGCCTAAAAACGCTCCTTAATATTGCATCCACTTGCAAGATAAGCCCAAACACAATATTAACACTAAGAACATAAATTTTATTCTTTATACAATTTATTGGCCCCTGCAGCACGCCACAGCTCTGCTGTGGCGTCTACCTGTCCCTGGAATGAACTTGTTGTCCGGATATATAGAAAGGACTTATCGAGTGCAGACAACTTAAGCCTGCAGCCTCTGCCAGCTATGCAATGCCAATGAAGACTGCGCGACTGAGCACGCAAAAATAGGCCCCGCCCACCGTGGGCGTACTGTATTTTGACTATGACCCGCATGGGTCCAAACAAACATGCCTGACATGAAATAAAAGTAAAAATATGCGCCTCCTAATGCAGCCCAAACATAAGCCACCAAGGTCTATATAACTTCTGGCCATGAAATAAATTAATAAAGGGATTTCAGGTACACAATATTTTTCTTAGTACATACTGCTTACCCTTCCCCATATAGGGGACAATGTCAGCCTGTTCTGGTATATCAAGTCTCCCCAGAAAACAAAAGACTGCACATTCCTCAAAGTTGCTTGTAGCAAGACACCGGTCTCCACACTGAAGATTTTCTCACACATACCTTCAGCTGCATTGTGGGAACCATTATGGATCTTAGATAATGTTCGATAAGATCATTAACATCAGGGCAGAAAATAATATTTCTCCACTCCTCCTTGTGAAGCAATAGACTGACGATTTCCCCCTGAGAAAATTAGCACTCTCTGGCACTATTTAAAAATAAAAAACTTCTTGATTGAAGAATCTAAACTAACACCTCACTTTACCTCTTCCTATTACTAACACAGGCAAAGAGAATGACTGGGGGTGGAGGGAGGGGAGGAGCTGTGTGTGCAGCTCTGCTGTGGTGCTCTTTGCCGCTTCCTGTTGGCAGGAAGTTAATATCCCACGAGTAAGGATGAAATCCGTGGAATCGTCATATCTTGTAGAAGAAATAGACAAAAAAAATTTATCATTTTATCATTCACCCTCTTTGGTATCAATCATATTTTATATCTATTCCATTAATGCTAATATTTCAATTAATATCATATACGTCACAAGAAAACAATGTATCTCTCAATTAAGATAATTATTCTACGTAGGACAGATTAAAGTATCATTCTATTAGGCAGTATATTCTGATAAAGAGGTACCACAGTAACATCTCTCAAAAAATAAAATTCTAAAGGTATCAATGTAAAACCTGCAATGTATATATTTGTGACATGCTAGTAATATAGTATACCATGCTTGCTTTAAGAATGACTATCATGATTTATCTCTGCTATTAGCCATGTTCATCTTGAGGTCACTTGTATTCTCGTTTATGCTAGACAAATCAGGGTCTGTTTCCTGTTGCGCTAAGCTTTCCAACCAAAATATTGATGCAGCTGCAACATCAGCTATAGAAATGGCAGGCCTGAGAAGATTGCCAGAATATAAATAAGCTTTCCTTAGATAAGATTCAAGTTTCCTATCTAAAGGGTCCTTAAAGGAGGTACTATCTTCCAGGGATAGCAGTACGTTTGGCAAGAGTAGAAATAGCCCCATCAAATTTAACTGCTGGCAAAGGATACAATTTTTAAACCTCGAAGAAGGAATAAAAGTACCAGGCCTATTCCATTCCTTTGAAATCATATCAGAAATAGCATCAGGAACTGGAAAAACCTCTGGAGTAACCACAGGAGGTTTAGAAACTGAATTTAAACGTTTACTAGTTTTAATATCGCGAGGACTAGTTACCTCAATATCCAAAGTAATCAATACCTCTTTTAACAAAGAACGAATATACTCCATCTTAAAGAGATAAGAAGATTTGTCAGTGTCAATATCTGAGGTAGGATCTTCTGAATCAGATAGATCCTCATCAGAGGAGGATAATTCAGTATGTTGTCGGTCATTTGAAATTTCATCAATTTTATGAGAAGTTTTAAAAGACCTTTTACGTTTATTAGAAGGCGGAATAGCAGACAACTATTACATACCACAGCTGGAGATATAATCTCTGCTAACTTACAACAGATACACTTATCTTTGGTAGAACTGTTATCAGGCAGCAGGAATCCAACAGTGGTTTCTGAGACAGGATTAGATTGAGACATCTTGCAAATGTAAGAGAGAAAAACAAAACATATAAAGTAAAATGATCAATTTCCTTATATGGCCGTTTCAGGAAAGGGAAAAAATGCAAACAGCATAGCCCTCTGAGCATAGAAAAAGGCAAGGGAATATAGGAAGTGGGGTTAAAATAAATAAATTATTTTGCGCCAAGTATGACGCACAACGCAAAATGAAATTTTTTGGCGCTAACAACATCCGGAAATGACGCAACTCGCGTCATGGCAGACGCAACCTTGTGCAAGGAAACTTGGCGTCAACTAAGACACCGGAAATTACGAATTTGCATCACCGAACGTACCTTTGCGCTAAAAAATTATTGCGCCAAGAATGACGCAATAAATATCAGCATTTTGCGGCCTCACAAGCCTAATTTTGCCCATGAAAATTAATGAAAACAGTCCATTTCGAAGAAAAGACTATACCCCAGGTAAGATAATAATAACTTCCTAAATATGTTTTTCCCAATTTTGAAACTGATAGTCTGCAAAAGGAAATATACATAAACCTGACTCATGGCAAATATAAGTACAATACATATATTTAGAACTTTACATTAATACATAAAGTGCCAAACCATAGCTGAGAGCTTAAGTAATGAAAACATACTTACCGAAAGACACCCATCCACATATAGCAGATAGCCAAACCAGTACTGAAACAGTTATCAGTAGAGGAAATGGAATATGAGAGCATATCGTCAATCTGAAAAGGGAGGTAGGAGATGAATGTCTACATCCGATAACAGAGAACCTATGAAAAGATTTCCCACGAGGAAAACCATAGAATTCAATAGGTCATACTCCCTTCACATCCCTCTGACATTCACTGTACTCTGAGAGGAATCGGGCTTCAAAAATTTGAGAAGCGCATATCACAGAAGAAAATCAAGCACAAACTTACTTCACCACCTCCATAGGTAGGCAAAGTTGAACTGCGGGTGTGGTGAGGGGTGTATTTATAGGCATCTTGAGGTTTGGGAAACTTTGCCCCTCCTGGTAGGATTGTGTATCCCATATGTTACTAGCTCATGGACTCTTGCCAATTACATGAAATAAATTAATTTAAATAAAATATACCATAATTAATTAATCCCTATCCTCCACCGGGTATTTTCTGAAGCCAGGAAAATTGGCACTTTCTCTAAAGAATTTCTACAAGCAAATATAATTGCAATACCAAAACCCGGTAAGGATCACTCCCTCTTGTTCTAGCTACCGACCCATATCCCACCCTTTAGCTAGAGGTCAAGATGTATGCCAAAATCATTGCCACCAGGCTCAACCCCATTTTACCAACTCTGATCAATCCTTATCAAGTTGGCTTTACACTTGGCCGACAAGGCCTTGACAATACCAGACGCCTGTTAAACATATTCTTTGAAGCCAAAAGGTTAGGGGTCCCATGTGTCACCCTGTGGATGGACGCAGAGAAAGCCTTCGACAGGGTGAACTGGTTATATATAACCCAAATACTGCAGAAATTTGGCTTCTCTCATCCTTTCATTACACAAATTATGGCATTATATTCTGATACATCGGCAATTGTTAGTGGCCTAGGATTCTGCACCCCACCGTTTCCTATTACTAATGGTACCCGCCAAGGGTGTCCACTATCCCCCCTTCTATTTGCCCTTGTAATGGAACCTCTTGCTGATGCAATCCGTACTAACCCCCACATTAAAGAAGTCCAGCTTTATAACACATTACAGAAAAAAAGCCTTATTTGCAGATGACCTCACCCGTTTTACCTCGGACCCTCTCTTCTCACTCCCAGACCTCTTCCATTTCCATTTCCTAGATACCTTCTCTAACATCAGCCACTATAAACTGAATATTTCCAAAACTGAATCCCTCAATACCCTTAAATCTCAATATACATTCAGCTGGTCCACCGAAGGCATTAAGCACCTTGGAGTCTTCTGACCACTATCCCTCTACTCTACTCTTAAGATAACAGATAATTGGAGTGTTCCTTCCCTTTCATGGTTAATGGAGAATTGCAGCATTCAAAATGAGCCTACTTCCCAAAATTACTTATTTGTTCCGCTCCCTTCCAATTCCGATCCCCATATCCCTAATTCGACAATTTCAATATCTGTGCAACCATTTTATATGGAAAAATAAAATCCCACGAGTCGATACCAGAATTCTGCAACATACAATTTTATCAGGAGGAGCAGCTGACCCTAACATTTTATTCTACTCCGAAGCGGCACGCCTGTCCCATGTTACTCTATGGGGTACCACAACACCCAACAGTAAATGGCTCGAACTTGAGCAAGCCAGTTTACCACAAGGGGTCGTCCTCCGAGACCTTATTTGGCTCCCCAGGCACAATAGACAATGCATACCTTTAGAAAATTACATAATTAACTCAAATGTGAAATTCTGAGACAAGATCCACAACCTACCAACGATCGCCCCACACCTGTCCCCTTCTCACACTATTCGTGGCCTTCTCCTCACTCTCCCAGATACACACCCTGAAATATGGAATGAAAGAGACATACTCTCAATTAGCGACCTCTACCTAACTGATGATTTTGTATCCTATCAGAGTTTTCTCTCCCATTACCACCCACCAAAACTACTGCATTTTGAATACTGGAGACTCCGCTGCTTCCTAAACATTAATCCCATTGTACTCATCAGATAATTACCTGTGACTGATATTCTTCCTATAACATTTTATATAACACTCCCAAATATCAGTCTACACAAGCAACTGCTTATAATTTCAAGCTATAGAACAAAAAAGAAAACAAGGATCTATACCTATGTAAGTTTATTTCCTGCAGATATGCTACCCTTCTGGTCTCCAAATACTATATCTAGCGTGTACGTTCATGTTAGGCCACTACAGGTTAGTCATTATACACACTGTCAACACTCATAATATTCTGGTTCCCTAAGATATTAAAAGGACCAGTCAACAGAATATATTTGCATAATCAACAAATGCAAGATAACAAGACAATGCAATAGCACTTAGTCTGAACTTCACATGAGTAGTAGATTTTTTTTTTTCTGACAATTTTAAAAGTTATGTCTTTTTCCACTCCCCCAGTACCATGTGACAGCCATCAGCCAATCACAAATGCATACGCGCTTATTCTGTGAATTCTTGCACATGCTCAGTAGGAGCTGATGACTCAAAAAGTTTAAAGATAAAAAGACTGTGCACTTTTTTTAATGGAAGTAGATTGGAAAGTTGTTTAAAATTGCATGCTGTATCTGAATCATGAAAGTTTAATTTTGACTTGAGTGTCCCTTTAAGCTAACATTATTTACATTGCTGGTTTGAAAATGTTATCGTATTTTCTTTTCCATTTATTATTAATACGTATTCTCATACTAGATCATTATTGTTCATCCAATATAATCACTGGCATCATTACCCAACTTACTAAATTACCTGGCTATTGTTACTTGTACTGTTTCCCTGTGATTTGTTCAACTACAATATTCACTGATGATTGTAATCAAAAACTTTTGTCCATGTCTTTGTTATATTGCTTGCAAAATACTCTGTTTGTCTAACATTACCGCTGTGACAATCTGACATATGTAAACTTTCCTTAAAAAAAAAAAAAAAGGGAAAGTCTAGTCAAAATTAAACTTTTTAATGATTCAGATAGGAGGGAGCATGCAAATTTAAACAACATTCCAACTTACTTTTGCTTTGTTCTTTTGGTATTCATTGTTGAAAGATAAACCTAGGTAGGCTTATATGCTAATTTTTTAAGCACCAGAAGGCAGCCTCTTATCTCATTTTGACAGTTTTTCCCAGCTAGACAAGACTAGTTCATGTGAGCCATATATATAGCATTGTGCTCACTCCTGTTATTAGTCAGCATTGTCTAAAATGCAAGTCTGTCAAAATAGCTGAAATAAGGGGGCAGTCTGCAGAGGCTTATATACAAGGTAATCACATAGGTAAAAAGTATATTAATATAACCGTGTTGGTTATGCAGAACTGTGGAATGGGTAATAAAGGGATTATATATCTTTCTAAACAATAAAAAATATGGGAATAGACTGTTCCTTTAAAGGGAGATTAAACACTTTGAGATAGTAATATAAAATGATAAATAGTATATAATAAAACAACTCTGCAATATACTTTATTTATTTTGTCCTCTTTGCCTGTAATTCCATTCTGAAATTGTGAGCTTTTCAGTTCCTGTTAGAAATGGAAGTGCAAAACACTGTTAAATCCAGCACAACCATTGGCTGCACACTCTAGTGACCTATTTATAACTGACCCTAATTGACCACAGCAGAGAAGGTAACACAAGTTGCAATATGGCAGCTCCCAGTGTTTTATAGACACTAAAACTTTACACTTATTTTGTCACTTTTTAAACAACTAATGAAACTTTAAAAAATACATCTACATGTTAGTCATGGACTAATCTTTTCTTTGAATGCATCATTCTATCTAGCAAGTATTTAGTGTTTAAAGGCTTACTGTTTTTAAAGTAAACTGCAAATATTTTCAGCAATTGTAGAGCTGGCTATCTACCACTAGATGGTGTAGCAAACTAATGTTATAACAGCATCATGGGCTTCTACAGAATAAGCAATATAGCTATATGAACACATACATATAAAAAAAAGTCTGTTTTTATATATATTTTGAATGCATTTTATTTAAATAAAGTTTATTTTGTTACGATTTTATTTTAATAAAAGCGTTTCATTTCTTTTTTTATCCCTTAATTTAATTTTCTGCATTTGTCGATAAAAGGGTTAAACTTAAAGTGTCTAAATATTCTACAAATATATACTTTCATGTAGCAGTTTTGAATTGGGTAAGCTCTATTTAGCTTAATGGTTATAAAGAAAACTGGGGGAGAAAAATACTTTTCTCCCCCATTTTCAGTATTAAATTCCTATTTATTGTATGGCTGAATAGACCTTGCTGCCAGAGTTTAAATGCCTTTAGGGTATTCCGCAGGCTGCTAGTGTTCTCTCTTACATTGCTGTGGTAACCGAGTGCTAGCACCTTTACTACCACCCCTGTTTTCAGGGTGTAATAAAATTGTGAAAACAATTACTATTGTAACAGAATTCAGGGCTGTTTAAAGAAATGTTCTGAATAAGTTCAATTATAAGAACCCTGACATATGTATTTTTTATATGTGTCCCTTTTTAAAGCGACAATATGGTCACCCTATTGATTATTTATCATACACAACAATTAAAATCAGCAACAAGGGACCCTAGGGGATACTCAATTGTCACCCAAGTTTACATCAATATTTGTCCTCATTAAACAAGACATGAAACCCAAATTATTTCATGATTCAGATAGAGCATGTGATTTGAAATAACTTTCCAATTTACTTCTATTGTCTAAAATTTGTTTTGTTCTCTTGGTATCTTTTGTTAAAAAAAAGCATATCTAGGTAGGTTCAGGAGCAGGAATGCACTACTGGTTAGTAGGTAGCTGTTGACTGGTGGCTGCACATATATGCCTCTTGTCATTGGCTCACCCATGTGCATTGCTGTTTCCTCAACAAAGGATACCAAGAGAATGAAACAAAAATAGGATAATAGCAGTAAATTGGAAAGTTGTTTAAAACTGTATTCTCTACCGAAAGGAGAATTTTGTGTTTCATGTACCTTTAAGAAAGAGTTAAAGAAAAAAAAAAAAGAAAAAAGTCTGGCACCTGAATGTTTTGAGGTTGCCCCTTAAAGAGACATGAAATCCAAAAATTTTCTTTCATGACGAAGACACAGCATGTGATTTTAAACAAATTTTAATTTGCCTCATTCTCTTGGTATCTTTAGTTGAAAAGCATACCTAGGTAGGTTTGCTATTGCTATATATGTCATCGCAGAAAATGCATGATGTCTGCAGAAAGAGCAGGACACATGCAGGAACTGCTAGTGCTTTAACTTTGCAGATCTGCTTTACATCAGGCTGTTCTCTTCAAAGAGTGCTGTGCTCTGGCTGTACTGTGTAAGTTTTCCTTAAAACAGCGCATCCACAGCAAAGTGCTGTTTAAAGTGAACAGTCAAATATGCAGTAAAGGTGCAAAGCAGCAGCCTATTGACTTGACTGTTTTTAATCCCAACCCCTAGCCTTTCCCAGTCTGCTGTTTTTTTTTCTGAATATAAGCCATTCTTATGAGCAATGCACCTTTTTTATTATTACATTTCTATGTTCGACCAACAGAAAAGGAAACATTTATTCAAGAGACTTTTTACAATTTTTTTTTTTTATGTGCAGCTAATTTGCAATCCAATTTTTAACTGCTAAAATATATTATAAAAAAAACTTTACAAATTTAATTATTCTCCAGTTAATCAACACATTGCATTTGAACTGGTGCCTTAGTGTAGCTGCCTAATTTAAAATTTATTTTTATTTTAAAAAAATCTCATCGCAGAAAGTGAAAAAAAGTTCTGCCTCTGGGTTCTCTTGGTATTCTTAGTTGAATTTATATGCTAATTTCTTAGACCTTGAAGGCCGCCTCTTAGAATGCATTTTAACAGGTTTTTCACCACTAGAGGGTGTTAGTTCATGTGTTTCATATAGATAACACTGTGCTCATGCGCGTGATGTTACCTGGGAGTCATCACTGATTGGCTAAACTGCAAGTCTGTCAAAAGAACTGAAATAAGGGGGAAGTTTGCAGAGGCTTAGATACAAAGTAATCACACAGGTAAAATGTGTATTATTATAACTGTGTTGGTTATGCAAAACTGGGAAATGGGTAATAAAAGGGATTATCTACATTTTAAAACAATAACAATTCTTGTGTAGACTGTCCCTTTAAGTAAATTTGATAATATAAGTCCCTTGGAAAGTTGTTTAAATTCACATGCTCTATTTGAATCATGAAAGAAAAAAAAATGGGTTTATGTCCCGTTAAATTTTTAATAAATTTTTTTGATTCCTGGCTTATGCTGCTAGAGAGTAATGTGAACTACTAGGTTGCCACTTGGTGATTTAAATGGTATGTTGTGAAGTATGTAGACACCAAGATGCTTACTCCCCTGCTCTCTTCCTGATTGGATATTATTTTAAGACCAACTGCAAGACATGCAAGGAGCAGAACTGTTCTTAGCTTTGACACAAATAAAAAAACAAAATCAGCCAGAAGAGGATGGATGTTTCCCAGCAGTAAGTTTCATCCCAATGTGTACAGCTAGCAGCTTGAGACTGCCATAGTCTGCCATAGTAAATTTAAGCACGTGCATTGCAGACCTCGTCACTAACCCCATTAGGTGGGCAAGGAGAGGGGATAAATCAATCCAGATGTCAGGATTTGAGCCCAAACAAAGCATCAGAAATACCAAGAAAGTTGAAGTGTTCAGGGCAGAAAAACACAGGCTCCCTTTCCCATGCTAAAAGCACTGTATGCAACCTTCAGTGAGATTTGTTTTTCTCTTTTTTACCCCCTCAATATCTAAGCCATTCCAATTCATTTTAATTAAAAGGGAGAGTAAAGTCGAAATTAGAATTGTATGCTTTAGATAGAATATGCAATTTTATGCTTTAGCTAGAATATGCAATTTTAAACAATCTAACTTACTTCTATTATAAAGTTTTCTTTAATCTCTTGGTATCCTTTGTTGAAAGGTAAACCTAGGTAGGCTGAGGAGTGAAATTGAGAGGAGGTATAGAAACTAAGCTGTGGCCTATTAGGCGCTATCAGTGGTTTCTGTGGAGCTTGTTGTTTAGATGCTGCAGAAGCAACAAAAGCTTTCTAAAACTGCAAAACTAGCCGCAAAAGGAAAAAAATCTGGGGGGGGTGGGGAGAATTTCCCTCTCTTGCCCCCCACCCCATCTGGACACCGGTGTTCAACTCAAAATTATGTATATATAATTGTGGTGAACTGTGCACAAGCTGTGCATCAAGAGAGACTGTCAAGTGTCACTAATGCTGGCATGTACACATGTTCCAAATTTACCAATGAAATCAGGTAGATTCTAAAGTGTCAATTTCAAAATGCCTGATATGGATTTGCCCATGAACAACTTTGCAAAGAAAATGAATACATGAAGTGCCCTCTAGTGGATAAAGGTTAAACAGACATGAAACCCAAAGTTTTTATTTCATGATTCAGATAGAGCAGGGTTCTTCAAACCACAAGATCAGGACCCATTACAGGGTTGCAACACCATTGTTATGAGAATGTGTGTGTGCGCGCATTGTACGAGAGTGTATGTGTGGTGTGTGTGCGCATTGTACGAGAGAGTGTGTGTGTGTGTGATGTGTGTGCACGCATTGTACGAGAGTGTGTGTGTGGTGTGTGTGTGCGCATTGTACGAGAGAGTGTGTGTGTGCGCATTGTATGAGAGTGTGTGTGTGTGTGTGTGTGTGTCTGTGGTGTGTATTGCGCATTGTACGAGATTGTGTGTGTGTGTTTAGTACTGATCGTAGTCAAACTTGAAAGTGCTTTAAAAGGTAATAACACACTCTCACACAACACACAACTCTTGTACAACACACACACACACCACACACACTTGTACAACACACGTACAACACACACACTCTTGTACAACACTTTTTGTGTTGTACAAGAGTGAATGTCAACACCATGCATAAGTCCAAACGGAATCTTCTGCAAAACGTAGAACAAGATGTAAACTCCAATAAGGAGCACTAGATCTAAACACAGGCCTCATATAGTCAAAGCCTGAACCCAAGACTGGACCTCTGGAAGCTCTGAGAGCCGAAAACTGTCTCCTAAGGGAGCTAACAGAAGGGCCCTTCTCCAGAGCATCCTGGAAAAAGGAAAGGATCCTGGAAAAAACTGGCCCTATGCTAGGGGAATCCCTGTTCTTCATAGCAGAAGAAGTAGGTCCTGCACCCCTTATGATAAATGCAATACACCGGCTTACGAGCTAAAAAAGAGAGTATCAACAATACTTTCATAAAAAAAAAATCTCATGGCTAAGACGAAGCGTTCATTGCACGCAGTCAGCCTCAGAGAATCAAGGCTGTGATGAACACAAGGAACTTGCCCCAGCAGAGGCCTGCAAAAGGTCCATGCAGGCAAAGCCCCTAAACTGCAATACTGACGCCTGCTCCTGCTAGGATCGAACCATTCGCAACAAAGAGCGACATGGCCGAAAGAGAAGAAGGTTGAAAAGAACCTCTAAGAAATGCTAGATGTCTAGAAAACTCTGGATGAAAAAGCGGGAGCCCCACCTGGGTTCAAACCCACCACCTGCTACAAAAGCGGTGGAGCTAACGCTGATGCCTTGCTCGATCGTCGTCCCCATCAGATACAAACACTCGAGCAGGGAGTGATTGTAGGGTATATATGATCCCGAAGAGTACGCTCATAGAGAGGGTCGCTGTCAATAAGCCGAAGTGGGACTCCATCCACCATCAAACGCGAGACCCCCCCCCCCCCCCGATTAGCAGGAGGAACTCTCCTTCTCCAGAAGAGGATTTCCAAAAGAAGATCTCCCCACTGAGAGGTCCCAACTGATATGAAACCAAAAGACCAAATCCTCCAAGCAGAATGCTCGCTGAGGAACGAAAGTAAAAAGTGGAAGGAAACTCACAACCCCTGGACCTCCCTAGGACACGCTCTCCCCACAGTCAAAACCGCCCCGGAAGGGCTTAAAAGAAAAACATTTTTCAGAACAGGGAGATCTGAGCAGAACACTGGGAATGATATCCCCAACCGGTATTTCATGTAAGTCTGTAAAGACAGATACACCAACTCCCTGCCGAAGATTTGGCTGTGTATATATCACTCTCCACCCCCGCGCCAGAAGGGGGACTGGAGGGCATAACCTGAAGGGTAAATTTCGCAAGATCTCAGGAAAAATTTATGTCCAAGGGACAAACCAGCCTCCAAGATCCACCCTGGTCTCTACACCAGCAACTCCGGTCTAGATCCAACTCTGAGGATCGAAAAGACACAAGAAAAACCCAAAAAGGTCTATTAGCAGGGGAAGGTAAAAAAAAAAAAACATAAAAGCCGAAACCTGGGAACTAAAGTAAAATCTGTAAACAGGATACTGCCACCATAACCCCCAGATCCCAAGAAGGAAACCTAGAATCAGAACAAGTATTATTGTAAGATACGGTTCCTACGAACCGGATTTACTCATAAAAGGATGATGAACCAGGAAGACATCCTTCTCCTAACAAAAGGAAGGGAAAACCTTACATTCTCCAACAAAAAGAACTAATAAGTTCTGCTAAAAAATCATAGAACCCAATTAGGATGGGAAGACCATCCCCCTAGTAGGGCATTCACCAACAGTGGAGGAAAATATTCCCACAGTGCGACAGATACCAGGACAATGACTCCAAGATCACTTGAAAAACTTCCCTTTCTCTGAGAAGACCATTGCCCAGAAGAATCCTAGTTCCGGGCTCTAGGACCCTTGGATCCATATGATCCAGTATCAAGCACCCACCCCAGATAATACCTAAACAAGCCAAGCCTGTTAACTAGGATAGATAGGCCTGCTGTACCTGGACCAGAATCTAGAAAAAAACTCCTTTTCTTGTATAGAAAGAAGGACCAAACCCAAGTATCCACAACAAGTCCTGCCTGTCATCTAGGATACAACATATCAGCCGAGACAATCAAAGGCAAAAACAAAACTTCTTAAGTTCCAGCAAGGCTAGAACAACTGAATAATCAAAATAAAGAAATTAAGCTCAGAGGCTTAAAATTTTTCTCAAAATCATTGGGGGAACTATCACCCCGAAAGAAATCTATAAGCTTCCACCGGAAGTCTCCAACAATCTTGACCATCAAAGTCGATAGTACAAAAAATCCCATGTGATGAAACGTCTTTCTAAGAAGAGTTTCTATAACAACCCAAAGCTCCAAAAAAAATGAAAAACTATCTGGACCGGAATAGCAAGTAAAAGAAAACAGGTAAACGCCCTGAAAAAGTGCAAACAAAAACAGGTCCTGCCTGTCATACGACACAATCCCCCATAGAGCTCGTAACTGGGATTCTAAATAACATAAAACAAAAAGTAAAACAAGACGACAAGGAATACGATCCTATCCCCCCCTCGTCTAGTTAAGATTGTTATCAGATTTAGAGAACTGAGATTCAACTGACGGATCAGTACTGGGAACCTCTAACCTCTAACATAGCGAAAACCTCTCTCAGGAGTAAACGCAGGCGTGCCAATCAAAATGCTAAGCCCTCCGCAGTCGAAAGACCCAAGTCAGCAGACGCCGACCCTGGAGGATCTCCCTCTGTGGCCTCAGAGGGAACCGTATCCCCAGAGGACTGACACAATTGTTATTTTACACGAATGTCCAGGGGCATGAGAGCCTGAATTACTCCTTCACTTATTCGTAGAAGGAATAGGTAACATCGTTAAGGCCACATAGATGGCCATGCAGAACTGCATAGTAACTTCTGGTGGAAACAAACCCCTTACAGGCGAAGGAGGATCGGAGCTCGGGAAAACTGCATATGTAGGAACAGAATCTAGGGAACACAACTCATTGGATGAAGAATCCTCAGAGGTGGAAGGCTCAGTGGTCTCTAACATCTCAACATTGGTTGATGAGAACACCCTATTGCAGCATACGGAACATAAATTGAGAGGGCTGGAATACCCGGGCCTCCTCACAATATACACAGGTATCAAATTCTGTATTGGAGGGATCCTCCTTTAAAATATCAGAACCATAACTCGTCTATATCAAATTTATTGAAAGGAACAACAACTGTCACTTTATTTCCCCAATGGCTGGGGCACTCACCACCAGTGTTCCCTCTAAGGCCAGTTTTGTGTGCGGCCCAGCAGTGAAACAGTTAATTAGGTAACTACACCCTGCAATTAGCAAACGCTGCACAATGCAGATGGCAAGGTATGGTTCTCTCGTTAACTGTTTCACTGCTGGGCTGCACACAAAACTGTCCTTAGAGGGAACACTGCTCACCACCTCCTATGACCCAGACAGATAGAGAAGATGCTCCTCTCCACAGACACCCGGTCAGGAATCAGAAGCGGGGAAAAAAACGTTACCACTCCCGGTCACATGGTGCACATGCAGGACCTGGCCCAGCTACGAAAAAAGTGTGCCGTCTTAATATAAAGATACTGAGCAGCTCTCAAAATGAAAATAATCTGTACGTTCCGTATCAGCCAAAGAGCCCAAACGTTCTTACACATAAGCAGTCAAAAACAACATAAACATGATTTAAAATCCCCTGTTCAATAATCCCCCTCAGGAGATATTAACCCCTGATTCTATAAAGATAAACATGTACCACTGTGAACCTGTCTTCTATCGTTATACATGTGTTTAAAATATGAAACGATCTTACCGGAATCTATGCCGTGGAACAGTGACACAGTCCTTCAAGTTTGACAGATTGTAGCAGCGCTTCTGAAATGGACTTGAGTGAAGAAAGCAGGCAGCAAAACTCGTCAACGCTGATTGCTTAAGGAGATGTTAATATGAGTCTGGATTGGTTCGCAGAAAGACTCTCCCTGCATCTCCAGACTCTAACTTTTGTCAGCCTCTCAGTGAGAGCATTGATGAGACTACTTAAAACTCCAGTCCCATCGCGAAGAGTACTACCCTCCATAAGGAACTACTCCGAAATCTTCTGACACTTCTCTGCCAACCTCCTGTGACGAAAGGCAAAGAATGACTGGGGGATGAGGGAAGTGGGGGAGCTATTTAAGCCTTTGGCTGGGGTGCTTGTCTCCTCCTGGTGGCCAGGTTCTATATTTCCCTCAAGTAAGAAATAAAGCCGTGGACTCTCCTCATAATAAGAAGGAAACATAACTATTAAAATACCCTCTTTTGATGAAGAAAATACCTTTAATGTCTCTTTAATTGTGCATTTAAAAGGTAAATAAAATATTGTAAATTACAATTCTTTTCTCTTTCTGCAATAGATTAACATATATGCCAACTACACAAACTTTCTGAAAAAAATAGCTAACTGAAAAATATTAAACGTGCACTGCTAAACAGGAAAAGTTAATTTATGCTTACCTGATAAATTAATTTCTTCTACGATATGACGAGTCCACGGATTTCATCCTTACTTGTGGGATTTATCCTCCTGCTAACAGGAAGTGGCAAAGAGCACCACAGCAGAGCTGTATATATAGCTCCTCCCTTCCCTCCACCTCCAGTCATTCGACCGAAGTTAAGAAGAAAAAGGAAAGGCCAAAGGTGCAGAGGTGACTGAAGTTTACACAATATATATATATATATATATATATATATATATATATATATATATATATATATATATATAATCTAAATCAGTCTTAAAAATAACAGGGTGGGCCGTGGACTCGTCATATCGTAGAAGAAATTAATTTATCAGGTAAGCATAAATTTCCTTTTCTTCTACAAGATATGACGAGTCCACGGATTTCATCCTTACTTGTGGGATACAATACCAAAGCTACAGGACACGGATGAAAGGGAGGGAACAAGACAGGAACCTAAACGGAAGGCACCACTGCTTGAAGAACCTTTCTCCCAAAACCAGCCTCAGAAGAAGCAAAAGTATCAAATTTGGAAAATTTGGAAAAAGTATGGAGAGACGACCAAGTCACAGCCTTGCAAATCTGTTCAACAGAAGCATCGTCTTTAAATGCCCATGAGGAAGCCACAGCCCTAGTAGAATGAGCCGTAATTCTTTCAGGAGGCTGCTGTCCAGCAGTCTCATATGCCAGGCGGATGATACTCTTCAGCCAAAGAGAAAGAGAGGTAGCCATAGCTTTCTGACCCCTACGCTTTCCAGAAAAAACAATGAATAATGAAGATGATTGACGGAAATCCTTAGTCGCCTGCAAGTAAAACTTCAAGGCACGGACCACGTCCAGGTTATGTAACAGACGCTCCTTCTTAGAAGAAGGATTAGGACATAAAGAAGGAACAACAATTTCCTGATTAATATTCTTATTTGAAACAACCTTAGGAAGGAACCCAGGTTTGATACGTAAAACCACCTTATCAGAATAAAAAATAAGATAAGGCGAGTCACATTGAACTGCTGAAAGCTCAGAAACTCTACGAGCAGAAGAAATAGCAACCAAAAACAAAACTCCAAGATAAAAACTTAATATCTATGGAATGCATGGGTTCAAACGGAACCCCTTGAAGAACACTAAGAACAAAATTCAAACTCCAGGGTGGAGCAATTGGTCTAAACAGAGGCTTAATTCTGGATAGAGCCTGACAAAAAGACTGAACGTCTGGAACATCTGCCAAACGTTTGTGTAGCAAAATTGACAAAGAAGAAATTTGTCCCTTTAAGGAACTCGCTGATAACCCCTTCTCCAATCCTTCTTGGAGAAAAGACAGAATCCTGGGAATCCTAACCTTACTCCATGAGTAGCCTTCAGATTCACACCAAAAAAGATATTTACGCCATATCTTATGATAGATCTTTCTAGTGACAGGCTTACGTGCCTGAATCAACGTATCAATGACCGCATCAGAGAATCCCTGCTTAGATAAAATGACGCGTTCAATCTCCAACCAGTCAGCTGCAGAGAAATTAGATTTGGATGTTGGAAAGGACCTTGAATGAGAAGGTCCTGTCTCACTGGGAGTTTCCATGGAGGCAAAGAGGACATGTCCACTAGATCTGCATACCAAGTCCTGCGTGGCCATGCAGGCGCGATTAGAATTACTGAAGCTCTCTCCTGTTTGATCTGAGCAATCACCCGGGGAAGGAGAGGAAACGGTGAAAACACATAAGCCAGGTTGAACGACCAAGGCACTGCCAAGGCATCTATTAGTTCGGCCTGAGGATCTCTCGACCTGGATCCGTATCTTGGGAGCTTGACATTCTGTCGAGATGCCATCAGGTCCAATTCCGGTTTGCCCCATCAGAGAATCAGTGAGGCAAATATCTCCGGATGGAGTTCCCACTCCCCCGGATGAAAAGCCTCTTGGCTTAAATAGTCCACTTCCCAGTTGTCCACTCCTGGGATGTAGATTGCTGACAGATAACAAGAGTGGGTTTCCGCCCATTGAATTATCTTGGATACTTCTGTCATCGCTAAGGAACTCCTCGTTCCTCCCTGATGATTGATGTAAGCCACAGTCATGATGTTGTCTGACTGGAATCTGATGAATTTGGCCGAAGCCAACTGAGGCCACGCCTGAAGCGCATTGAATATTGCTCTCAATTCCAGAATATTGATTGGAAGTAGAGACTCCAACTGAGTCCAAACACCCTGAGCCTTCAGGGTATTCCAGACTGCACCCCAGCCTAGTAGACTGGCGTCCGTTGTCACTATCACCCACTAAGGGTCTGCGGAAACACGTCCCTTGGGACAGATGATCCGGCGACAACCACCAAAGAAGAGAGTTTCTGGTCTCTCTATCCAGATTTATCGGAGGAGATAAATTTGTATAGTCCCCATTCCACTGTCCGAGCATGCACAGTTGCAGTGGTCTGAGATGAAACCGAGCAGTGGTCTGAGATGAAACCGAGCAAACGGAATGATGTCCATTGCCGCCACCATCAATCCAATTACCTCCATACACTGAGCCACTGATGGCCGAGGATTGGACTGAAGGGCTCGACAAGTATTTAGAATTTTTGACTTTCTGACCTCTGTCAGAAAAATCTTCATTACTATAGAATCTATCAGAGTTCCCAAGAAGGGAACCTTTGTCTGTGGAATTAGTTAACTCTTTTCTAGATTCACCTTCCAACCGTGAGTTCTCAGAAGGGACAACACTGTGTCTGTGTGAGACTTTGTTAGATAATAAGTCGACGCCTGAATCAAGATATCGTCCAGATAAGGCGCCACTGCTATGCCCCGCGGCCTGAGAACCTTTGTGAAGATCCCGGGTGATGTGGCCAACCCGAAGGGAAGAGCCACAAACTGAAAATGTTTGTCCAGGAAGGCAAACCTTAGGTACTGATGATGATCCTTGTGAATAGGAATATGAAGGTATGCATCCTTCAAGTCCACGGTAGTCATATATTGACCCTCCTGGATCATTGGTAAAATTGTTCGGATAGTCTCCATCTTCAATGATGGGACTATGAGAAACTTGTTTAGACTTTTGAGATCTAAAATGGGTCTGAAAAGTTCCCTCTTTTTGGAGAACCACAAAAAGATTTGAGTAAAACCCCCAGTCTTGGAACGGGACAAATTACTCCTATAGTAGAGAGGTCTTTTACACAATGTAAGAACGCCTCTCTTTTTATCTGGTCTACAGACAATTGTGAAAGAAGAAATCTCCCTCTTGGGAGAAAACCTTTGAATTCCAGTTGATACCTGTGGGTCACGATTTCTAGTGTCCAGGGGTCCTGAACATCTCTTGCCCAAGCCTGGGCAAAGAGAGAAAGCCTGCCCCCTACTAGATCCGGTCCCCGGGGGCCGCCCCTTCATGCTGTCTTGGTAACAGTAGCAGGCTTTTTGGGTTGTTTACCCTTGTTCCAAGCCTGGTTGGGTCTCCAGACGGACTTGGCCTGAACAAAATTCCCTTCCTGCTTTGTGGAGGAAGAGGAAGAAGAGGGTACTCCTTTAAAGTTCCAAAAGGAACGAAAATTATTTTGTTTACCCCTACTCTTAACAGATTTATCCTGAGGTAGAGCATGACCCTTACCTGCAGTAATGTCAGAGATGATTTCCTTCAACTCAGGCCCAAATAGGGTCTTACCCTTGAAAGGAATAGCCAAAAGCTTTGACTTAGATGACACATCAGCAGACCATGATTTTAACCATAACGCTCTACGCGCTAAAATGGCAAATCCTGCATTTTTAGCCGCCAACTTAGCAATTTGAAAGGCGGCATCTGTGATAAAAGAATTAGCTAGTTTGAGAGCCTTAATTCTATCTAAAAAATCCTCTAAGGGGGTCTCAACCTTAAGAGACTCTTCCAAGGTATCAAACCAGAAAGCCGCTGCAGTAGTAACTGGAACAATGCAGGCTGTCGGTTGTAAAAGGAAACCCTGATGAATAAATAATTTCTTTAGAAGACCCTCTAACTTTTAATCCATAGGGTCTTTGAAAGCACAGCTGTCCTCAATAGGAATAGTTGTACACTTAGCCAGGGTAGATATAGCTCCCTCCACCTTAGGGACAGTCTGCCAAGAGTCCCGAATGGTGTCTGATATGGGATACATTTTCTTAAAATTTGGAGGAGGAGAGAACGGTATGCCCGGTCTGTTCCACTCCTTCTTAATAATCTCTGAGATTCTCTTAGGAACCGGAAAAACATCAGTGTAAGCGGGTACTTCTAGATACTTGTCCATTTTACACAATTTCTCTGGTGGTACCATAATATGGTCACAGTCATCCAGAGTGGCTAAGACCTCCCGAAGTAACAGGCGGAGGTGTTCTAGCTTAAATTTAAAGGACATGACGTCCGAATCAGTCTGAGGTAACATACTTCCTGGGTCCGAAAGTTCTCCCTCAGACAAAATTTCCCTGACCCCCAACTCAGATCCCTGTGAGGGTACATCGGAAATAGCCAACAAAGCATCAGAGGATTCAGTATTCACATTAATTCCTGACCTACTGCGTTTACCCTGTAACACTGGTAACTTAGATAATACCTCTATAAGGGTAGTTGACATAACTGCAGCCATATCCTGCAGAGTAAAAGAATTAGACGCATTTGAGGAACTCGGCGTCACTTGGGTCGGCGTTAACGGTTGACACACTTGGGGAGAATTAATCGGCATATCCGATTCTCTTCAGACTGAGAATCATCCTTAGGCCCACTGTCTTTACATAAAATATGCTTTTTACATTGTAAGGCCCTTTCAGTACAAGAGGTACACAAAGTAAGAGGGGGTTCCACAATAGATTCTAAATACATAGAAGAAGGAATTTCCTCAAGTTCAGACATGTTAGACTAGCAATAGCCACAATAGTCGTAAATCACCTTATTTACTGATTCAAAAAACTTTTTTTTAAAAACCTACTGCGCCTTTAAGAAATAAAAGCGCAACAATTTTTCTGAACTGCCCTAAAAACGATTTTTATCACTAAACGATTATAAAAAAAACAGTTCCATTTTGCCAAAAATTATTGCACCCTATAAGCAAAGGTTAAATCACCCTTTAAAGAGACATTTTAATTAAAAAAAAATTAGACTTTAACAATGAAAACAGCCCCTGTTGACTCGACAACGATCCGGTGACTGGAAAACAACTTTAGGCCCCACCGGAGCTAATGCCTGCTGCCTTCTTAGTGAGAGAAAACTGTGCGTCTGAGCGTGCGAAATAGGCCCCGCCCATCATGGACGTCGCATCAACAGTCTGCCTAACCGCATGGGAAGCGGTTTGAAATAAGCCATGTAGTCCCCCTGCACTCAAATCATATTACATATATCTGCAGCCCTACTGACCCCTTCAATATTAAATATATAAGCGTCAAGCTGCCTCTCCCAGTGTCAAGCCCCAATATAGATATACAAAACCGTAATATCAATATGTATAAAAAAACAGGAATTTCAGTAACACCCTCAGTCATATAGGTCTACTGCTTAACCCTTCCCTTACAGGGAAAAATGTCAGCCAGTTCTGATATGACAAGTTTCCTCAGAAATAAAAGACTGAACATACCTCAATGCTGCTTGTAGCATGACACCGTTCTCCACACTGAAGATTTCTCTTGCACTACCTTCAGAAGCTCTGTGGGAACCAGAATGGATCTTAGCAACATCTGCTAAGATCATCAACCTCAGGGCAGAAAAATGACTTCATTCCTTAATCCATTCCTCCCTGAGGAAAATAGTACTCACCGGTACCATTTTAAAATAAAAAAACTTCTTGATTGAAGAATCTAAAACTAACACCTCACTTTACCTCTTACTATTACTAACACAGGAAAAGAGAATGACTGGGGGTGGAGGGAAGGGGGGAGCTATATATACAGCTCTGCTGTGGTGCTCTTTGCCACTTCCTGCTAGCAGGAGGATAAATCCCACAAGTAAGGATGAAATCTGTGGACTCGTCATATCTTGTAAAAGAAAACAGCTAACTGGACAAGAAGAAAGCTGTGGGCGGAGCTTGGCAGACATTTTTGGCTGCTAACAAACAATAATTGTTTAAAAGTCTCATGTACTTTTTACAAGCTTGTAGATGTGGAACCCATTGCATGATGCTTGTCTAGTATGTAACAATAAGTAATAAAGAAAAAGTATTGGGTCTAGACTGTCCCTTTAAGGAAAGGTATGTGACAGTGCTAGACTTGTAAAGTCTGCAGTGTGCAGTTCCAATTCCTAAAACTGGAAAACCCAGTATATTCTGTTTTAAATTACATTAATTATCGTAATTATTATTTTTTATATTACTTACAATTTCATGTTGCTTTTGTCCTTTTAAAGGGATATGAAACCCAAAAAAATGTATTTCATGATTAAAAAACAGAATGCAATTTTAAAACGTTTCTAATTTACTTATTTTTAAAATGTGCTTTGTTCTCTTGTTATTCTTTGTTGAAGAGATCTAGATAGGTAGCATGCACTTGTCTGGAGGGCCACATGACAGAAAATAGTGCTGCCATCCAGTGCTCTTACTAATGTAAAACATTGTTGAAAAACTGCTGCCATATGGTACTGCAGACACGTGCACACTCCTGAACTTACCTTCATGCTTTTCAACAAAAGAATGAGAAAAAGAAAATTTGATAATAGAAGTAAATTGGAAAATTGTGTGTGCTATCTGAATCATGAAAGCATTTTTTGGGGTTTTATGTCCCTTTAAGTGATAAAGATATAATAGTGAAACTACTACTTTCAATAGAAGATCTAAAAAAATCAAACAAAGTCAGAACACCCAGAGACTATTTTTGTGTCTCTAGTAATTGTTATCTGTGAGCAATGTAACAAGTACTAATAGGTAAATATACAGGTTACCGCCCCTTCGGGAACTGACGTGTCACGGTGGAGGACTTAGAAGGTCAGTCTCATATATCATTAAAGGGACATGAAACCCACATTTATTCTTCCATGATTCAGATAGAGAATAACATTTTAAACAACTTTCTAGTTTACTTCTATTATCTAATTTGTTTCATTTTCTTGGTATCATTTGTTGAAGGAGCAGCAATGCACTAATGGTTTCTAACTGAACACATTGGTGAGCCAATCACAATAATAATAAATTATATATATATATATATATATATATATATATATATATATATATATATATATACAGTATTTTTGAAGCAAAAAAACTGAGAATTTGCATATCTTACCCACAATTCTCTTGTGCATTGGAAACATTGTATATCAAGAATTTCTGGGGAAAGGCAAGCAGGGATACTTGCCTAGATGTACTAATTTCCTATGCAAATATTTACATTGATTTTTATATATATATATATATATATATATATATATATATATATATATATATATATATATATATACACAGTATATATATATATAGCCACCAATAAACAGCTAGAACCTAGGTTCTCTGCTTCCACTAAGTTTGCCTAGATAAACCTTTCAGCAAATGATAACAAGAGAAGGAAGCAAATTAAATAATAGAAGTAAATTGGAAAGTTGTTTAAAATTGTAGTCTCTATCTGAATCATGAATGAAAAACAGAATTTATGTTTACCTGATAAATTACTTTCTCCAACGGTGTGTCCGGTCCACGGCGTCATCCTTACTTGTGGGATATTCTCTTCCCCAACAGGAAATGGCAAAGAGCCCAGCAAAGCTGGTCACATGATCCCTCCTAGGCTCCGCCTACCCCAGTCATTCGACCGACGATAAGGAGGAATATTTGCATAGGAGAAACCATATGGTACCGTGGTGACTGTAGTTAAAGAAAATAAATTATCAGACCTGATGAAAAAAACCAGGGCGGGCCGTGGACCGGACACACCGTTGGAGAAAGTAATTTATCAGGTAAACATAAATTCTGTTTTCTCCAACATAGGTGTGTCCGGTCCACGGCGTCATCCTTACTTGTGGGAACCAATACCAAAGCTTTAGGACACGGATGAAGGGAGGGAGCAAATCAGGTCACCTAAATGGAAGGCACCACGGTTTGCAAAACCTTTCTCCCAAAAATAGCCTCAGAAGAAGCAAAAGTATCAAACTTGTAAAATTTGGTAAAAGTGTGCAGTGAAGACCAAGTCGCTGCCCTACATATCTGATCAACAGAAGCCTCGTTCTTGAAGGCCCATGTGGAAGCCACAGCCCTAGTGGAATGAGCTGTGATTCTTTCGGGAGGCTGCCGTCCGACAGTCTCGTAAGCCAATCTGATGATGCTTTTAATCCAAAAAGAGAGAGAGGTAGAAGTTGCTTTTTGACCTCTCCTTTTACCGGAATAAACAACAAACAAGGAAGATGTTTGTCTAAAATCCTTTGTAGCTTCTAAATAGAATTTTAGAGCGCGAACAACATCCAAATTGTGCAACAAACGTTCCTTCTTTGAAACTGGTTTCGGACACAGAGAAGGTACGATAATCTCCTGGTTAATGTTTTTGTTAGAAACAACTTTTGGAAGAAAACCAGGTTTAGTACGTAAAACCACCTTATCTGCATGGAACACCAGATAAGGAGGAGAACACTGCAGAGCAGATAATTCTGAAACTCTTCTAGCAGAAGAAATTGCGACTAAAAACAAAACTTTCCAAGATAATAACTTAATATTAACGGAATGTAAGGGTTCAAACGGAACCCCCTGAAGAACTGAAAGAACTAAATTGAGACTCCAAGGAGGAGTCAAAGGTTTGTAAACAGGCTTAATTCTAACCAGAGCCTGAACAAAGGCTTGAACATCTGGCACAGCTGCCAGCTTTTTGTGAAGTAACACAGACAAGGCAGAAATCTGTCCCTTCAGGGAACTTGCAGATAATCCTTTTTCCAATCCTTCTTGAAGGAAGGATAGAATCTTAGGAATCTTAACCTTGTCCCAAGGGAATCCTTTAGATTCACACCAACAGATATATTTTTTCCAAATTTTGTGGTAAATCTTTCTAGTTACAGGCTTTCTGGCCTGAACAAGAGTATCGATAACAGAATCTGAGAACCCTCGCTTCGATAAGATCAAGCGTTCAATCTCCAAGCAGTCAGCTGGAGTGAAACCAGGTTCGGATGTTCGAACGGACCCTGAACAAGAAGGTCTCGTCTCAAAGGTAGCTTCCAAGGTGGAGCCGATGACATATTCACCAGATCTGTATACCAAGTCCTGCGTGGCCACGCAGGAGCTATCAAGATCACCGACGCCCTCTCCTGGTTGATCCTGGCTACCAGCCTGGGGATGAGAGGAAACGGCGGGAACACATAAGCTAGTTTGAAGGTCCAAGGTGCTACTAGTGCATCCACTAGAGCCGCCTTGGGATCCCTGGATCTGGACCCGTAGCAAGGAACTTTGAAGTTCTGACGAGAGGCCATCAGATCCATGTCTGGAATGCCCCACAGCTGAGTGACTTGGGCAAAGATTTCCAGATGGAGTTCCCACTCCCCCGGATGCAATGTCTGACGACTCAGAAAATCCGCTTCCCAATTTTCCACTCCTGGGATGTGGATAGCGGACAGGTGGCAGGAGTGAGACTCCGCCCATAGAATGATTTTGGTCACTTCTTCCATCGCTAGGGAACTCCTTGTTCCCCCCTGATGGTTGATGTACGCAACAGTTGTCATGTTGTCTGATTGAAACCGTATGAACTTGGCCCTCGCTAGCTGAGGCCAAGCCTTGAGAGCATTGAATATCGCTCTCAGTTCCAGAATATTTATCGGTAGAAGAGATTCTTCCCGAGACCAAAGACCCTGAGCTTTCAGGGATCCCCAGACCGCGCCCCAGCCCATCAGACTGGCGTCGGTCGTGACAATGACCCACTCTGGTCTGCGGAATGTCATCCCTTGTGACAGGTTGTCCAGGGACAGCCACCAACGGAGTGAGTCTCTGGTCCTCTGATTTACTTGTATCTTCGGAGACAAGTCTGTATAATCCCCATTCCACTGACTGAGCATGCACAGTTGTAATGGTCTTAGATGAATGCGCGCAAAAGGAACTATGTCCATTGCCGCTACCATCAACCCGATCACTTCCATGCACTGAGCTATGGAAGGAAGAGGAACGGAATGAAGTATCCGACAAGAGTCTAGAAGCTTTGTTTTTCTGGCCTCTGTCAGAAATATCCTCATTTCTAAGGAGTCTATTATTGTTCCCAAGAAGGGAACCCTTGTTGACGGAGATAGAGAACTCTTTTCCACGTTCACTTTCCATCCGTGAGATCTGAGAAAGGCCAGGACTATGTCCGTGTGAGCCTTTGCTTGAGGAAGGGACGACGCTTGAATCAGAATGTCGTCCAAATAAGGTACTACAGCAATGGCCCTTGGTCTTAGCACAGCTAGAAGGGACCCTAGTACCTTTGTGAAAATCCTTGGAGCAGTGGCTAATCCGAAAGGAAGCGCCACGAACTGGTAATGCTTGTCCAGGAATGCGAACCTTAGGAACCGATGATGTTCCTTGTGGATAGGAATATGTAGATACGCATCCTTTAAATCCACCGTGGTCATGAATTGACCTTCCTGGATGGAAGGAAGAATAGTTCGAATGGTTTCCATCTTGAACGATGGAACCTTGAGAAACTTGTTTAAGATCTTGAGATCTAAGATTGGTCTGAACGTTCCCTCTTTTTTGGGAACTATGAACAGATTGGAGTAGAACCCCATCCCTTGTTCTCTTAATGGAACAGGATGAATCACTCCCATTTTTAACAGGTCTTCTACACAATGTAAGAATGCCTGTCTTTTTATGTGGTCTGAAGACAACTGAGACCTGTGGAACCTCCCCCTTGGGGGAAGCCCCTTGAATTCCAGAAGATAACCTTGGGAGACTATTTCTAGCGCCCAAGGATCCAGAACATCTCTTGCCCAAGCCTGAGCGAAGAGAGAGAGTCTGCCCCCCACCAGATCCGGTCCCGGATCGGGGGCCAACATTTCATGCTGTCTTGGTAGCAGTGGCAGGTTTCTTGGCCTGCTTTCCCTTGTTCCAGCCTTGCATTGGTCTCCAAGCTGGCTTGGCTTGAGAAGTATTACCCTCTTGCTTAGAGGACGTAGCACTTTGGGCTGGTCCGTTTCTACGAAAGGGACGAAAATTAGGTCTATTTTTTGCCTTGAAAGGCCGATCCTGAGGAAGGGCGTGGCCCTTACCCCCAGTGATATCAGAGATAATCTCTTTCAAGTCAGGGCCAAACAGCGTTTTCCCCTTGAAAGGAATGTTAAGTAGCTTGTTCTTGGAAGACGCATCAGCCGACCAAGATTTCAACCAAAGCGCTCTGCGCGCCACAATAGCAAACCCAGAATTCTTAGCCGCTAACCTAGCCAATTGCAAAGTGGCGTCTAGGGTAAAAGAATTAGCCAATTTGAGAGCATTGATTCTGTCCATAATCTCCTCATAAGGAGGAGAATCACTATCGACCGCCTTTATCAGCTCATCGAACCAGAAACATGCGGCTGTAGCGACAGGGACAACGCATGAAATTGGTTGTAGAAGGTAACCCTGCTGAACAAACATCTTTTTAAGCAAACCTTCTAATTTTTTATCCATAGGATCTTTGAAAGCACAACTATCCTCTATGGGTATAGTGGTGCGTTTGTTTAAAGTGGAAACCGCTCCCTCGACCTTGGGGACTGTCTGCCATAAGTCCTTTCTGGGGTCGACCATAGGAAACAATTTTTTAAATATGGGGGGAGGGACGAAAGGAATACCGGGCCTTTCCCATTCTTTATTAACAATGTCCGCCACCCGCTTGGGTATAGGAAAAGCTTCTGGGAGCCCCGGCACCTCTAGGAACTTGTCCATTTTACATAGTTTCTCTGGGATGACCAACTTGTCACAATCATCCAGAGTGGATAATACCTCCTTAAGCAGAATGCGGAGATGTTCCAACTTAAATTTAAATGTAATCACATCAGGTTCAGCATGTTGAGAAATGTTCCCTGAATCAGTAATTTCTCCCTCAGACAAAACCTCCCTGGCCCCATCAGACTGGGTTAGGGGCCCTTCAGAAACATTATTATCAGCGTCGTCATGCTCTTCAGTATCTAAAACAGAGCAGTTGCGCTTACGCTGATAAGTGTTCATTTTGGCTAAAATGTTTTTGACAGAATTATCCATTACAGCCGTTAATTGTTGCATAGTAAGGAGTATTGGCGCGCTAGATGTACTAGGGGCCTCCTGAGTGGGCAAGACTCGTGTAGACGAAGGAGGGAATGATGCAGTACCATGCTTACTCCCCTCACTTGAGGAATCATCTTGGGCATCATTGTCATTGTCACATAAATCACATTTATTTAAATGAATAGGAATTCTGGCTTCCCCACATTCAGAACACAGTCTATCTGGTAGTTCAGACATGTTAAACAGGCATAAACTTGATAACAAAGTACAAAAAACGTTTTAAAATAAAACCGTTACTGTCACTTTAAATTTTAAACTGAACACACTTTATTACTGCAATTGCGAAAAAACATGAAGGAATTGTTCAAAATTCACCAAATTTTCACCACAGTGTCTTAAAGCCTTAAAAGTATTGCACACCAAATTTGGAAGCTTTAACCCTTAAAATAACGGAACCGGAGCCGTTTTGAACTTTAACCCCTTTACAGTCCCTGGTATCTGCTTTGCTGAGACCCAACCAAGCCCAAAGGGGAATACGATACCAAATGACGCCTTCAGAAAGTCTTTTCTAAGTATCAGAGCTCCTCTCACATGCGACTGCATGCCATGCCTCTCAAAAACAAGTGCGCAACACCGGCGCGAAAATGAGGCTCTGCCTATGCTTTGGGAAAGCCCCTAAAGAATAAGGTGTCTAAAACAGTGCCTGCCGATATATTATATCAAAATACCCACATAAAATGATTCCTCAAGGCTAAATATGTGTTAATAATGAATCGATTTAGCCCAGAAAAAGTCTACAGTCTTAATAAGCCCTTGTGAAGCCCTTATTTACGATCTTAATAAACATGGCTTACCGGATCCCATAGGGAAAATGACAGCTTCCAGCATTACATCGTCTTGTTAGAATGTGTCATACCTCAAGCAGCAAGAGACTGCTCACTGTTCCCCCAACTGAAGTTAATTGCTCTCAACAGTCCTGTGTGGAACAGCCATGGATTTTAGTGACGGTTGCTAAAATCATTTTCCTCATACAAACAGAAATCTTCATCTCTTTTCTGTTTCTGAGTAAATAGTACATACCAGCACTATTTCAAAATAACAAACTCTTGATTGAATAATAAAAACTACAGTTAAACACTAAAAAACTCTAAGCCATCTCCGTGGAGATGTTGCCTGTACAACGGCAAAGAGAATGACTGGGGTAGGCGGAGCCTAGGAGGGATCATGTGACCAGCTTTGCTGGGCTCTTTGCCATTTCCTGTTGGGGAAGAGAATATCCCACAAGTAAGGATGACGCCGTGGACCGGACACACCTATGTTGGAGAAAATGTTGTGTTTCATGTCCCTTTAAATCTGCTGGTGCAGCCTTGTTATACAACTGCTCGTTAGTTCTATGTCACTGTGTCATAAAGAATCAGCCTCATTTCTCACACGCATCACATGATCTCAGTACATTATACGCCTTTCCTTGCTAAACTAATTGCAGAAGAAGAAGAGAATCCGACTGGTGGGGTGACCAGCTACATAAATGTCTGGTACTCTTTGTATGAGGCAGCAGAACATAAGATATCCATGAGTAGACTGAAGCAATAGGCTCTCACAAATGACTCACTCACCTGACTCATACATTCTAAGTGTGAGAATACTGAAGCATGCCAGGTTTTGTACAAGCAGGAATTGTTATCCTTTAGGAATTTAAAAGACAAGGTTTTGGACCGAGCCCAGGCTCTTCTCAAGCCTGAGAGACACTGTATATCAACAACATAATGTACACACACAGAACAGGCACCAAAAGTGACATTACTTCTCTCAGTGCACAGAATTATATTTATAGTAGGAAAAAGCGAAAACAAATTGCATTTCTTTTTAAAGCTAAATAGTAGTACTACAAATGTACTGTTAATATTTAGATGATAGAATGACTAAATTAGTATGGTAAAAATACATTACAGTTAAAGCAGCAATAGACTTATCATGTATAATAGGATCAGCTTTAGTTCAAACAATAGTTATATTCAAAATCATAGTGAAATGAAATGCAAAGATCTAGCATAAAGATTAAAGTAATCCTGCCACATAGAACATAGGATTAAAGTGAATATAGAACAAAGTGTTTCCATGGTTTCTTTTTGCTTATGTCAATATAAACTATTTAAAGGGATTTAAAAATCTTAGGTACATAACATTATATATATATATATATATATATATATATATATATATATATATATATATATATATATATATATATATATTTACATAAACAGGTAGCCCTCAGTTTACGCTGGGGTTAGGTTCCAGAAGGAATGGTTGTAAATCGAAATCATTGTAAATTGAAACCCGGTTTATAATGTAAGTCAATGGGAAGTGAGGGAGTTAGGTTCCAGGCCCCTCTCAAAATTGTCATAAGTAACACCTAATACATTATTTTTAAATGAAGACTTTAAACGCTAAAGAGCATTATAAACCTAATAAAATAATCACACAACACAGAATATATAATTAAACTAAGTTAAATGAACAAAAACATTTGCTAAACAGTATTATAAACTTAATAAAAAAATCACACAGCACACACTTTACTTGCATTTTTCTGCAAACAATTCTTTCTATGCATTCCAATCTGGACTGATTTATAGACCGGAAGATCTTGTTCCTATGAAAGCTGCTTGATAGCTCAGGTCTAGTTATACTGATTCATTTTAGTTTGCTTAGCTTGCATATCTTTGCTGCAACACAAGCGGACAGCTCCACCTACTGGCTATTTTAATCAATGCACTGCTTCTCAATGCTTTTCAATAGCAGTCACATGACTGAAAAAAAAGGTTGTTATTCTGAAACGGTGCAAAATGAACCGTTGTAAATCGAGGGCCACCTGTATATATATATATTATTTTTATTTTATTTTTAAACTCACTCACACACACACTCTCTCTCATAGGGAAATGTTCTGCTAAAGCACTGATGCTACTTCATACTACATACAGTATCAGTTCTTGACAAATCTGTTTAAAATGTAGGGGCCAGCAAGTATACTTAGGAGCCAGACATATTTATAGGAGCCAGAAAGTGGGATTTGTATATAGATATATGTAAAATAACCCAAAAAATTAGGAGCCAGCGGCTCCCAGGCTCCTGGGATTGTCAAGCCCTGCAGTATGTATACCTCGGGTTATAGCATATGAAACCGGAGTTCAGTAGCTCCCTTCCTTTTTTCAAGAGCCTCCCTCCTAACCAACACTATGCAGCCAGTGTTCATTTTATGCCACAAAAGATAGTGGTCTTATATACGTCTGGATTAGGTACTTTTTTGTCAGTACTATAAACCTCAACAAAAGATCTTTTGCTCGGACAGTTTGTTTTGATATCTCAGGTGGTGAGTACTGATGAAACAATTTTTTGTATTTAGAATCATACTGCTGGGTAGAGGGCTATCAAACCAAATTTAACTATTTTGCAATCTTTTTTTGTGTTAGAGGTTAGTTCACTCTTCCATCACCTAGGGTGTATAGTAAACATCTCTTCCAACGACCTAACTTTGTGGCTTATACATAAAGCCGTAACTAACGGATAATGCACATTAGTAAATGTATCACACTATGCAAACTCAATGAAGAATCCACCAAATGATTCTCACTTACCTCTTCCCACTGATGTATATATCTAATAAGCCTGGAGAGCCGGAGCAGCCTCAACAGACTTAGAATCTTGGTGAATCTCACAATCCGTAAGGCCCGTGCAGTCTTGTAAACCTCAGAGTCAATGCCTTTCTCAACAATAAGGAAGATATAGTCCACAGGAATGGAGGACACAAAGTCCACTATAAACCATGTACGAAGGTAGTTGCGTTTGATCTTCTGAGGGTCCAAGATGATCTCTGTGTTATCCTCAATCACTATGCCAGTTCGAAAGTTCATGACAAGGTCTATGAGGAAGAAGGTATCTGAAACCACATTAAACACAATCCATGGTGTGGTGGTCTCATCTCTAAAGAAGGTGATTCCCACAGGGATGATGATAAGGTTACCCACCATGAAAAGTAGCATTGTGAAGTCCCAGTAGAACCTGTGAGGAAGAAAAACAAAACAAAACTCATATATGGTGACAAAGTATCATCAAGAAAGCATGAGAATACTTGTACTGGAATGTAGAAGCGTTGAATTTGTTACATTATGGGTACCTCAGTGATACCTGCCAACCACATGAGGAACTTGGCTAGTGCTGAATACCATTGTCACTAATTATTAGGAGCTACCGAAAGTAAGAAACTATGTATAGTAACAAAAAATAATAATAAGACTGAAAACTATCAATGAGAAGTAACTGTAGAGCAAAATTAGAAATTGCAAAGAGAATAAAAAAAAAAAAAAAAAAAAAAAAGATTAGAAGTATTCACAGACAGTAAGCAAATACCAACAGGATGAGTTGCTATTGAGAGTAAAACTGCTGTAGGATAGTAATATGAGAAAGTAGCCATAGCACATGATCGTACCAATTTCATTAAAAGACCAGTATTTCCTCTCCCGCTACATCATGTGACAGCCATCAGCCAATAATAAATGCATATGCATATATTCTGTAAATTTTTACACATGCTCAGTAGAAGCTGCTGACTCAAAAAGTATAAATATAAAAAAAAGACTGTGGACATTTTGCTAATGGAAGTAAATTGGAAAGTTGTTTAAAATTGCATGTTTTATCTGAATCATGAAGGTTCACTTTTGACTTGACTGTCCCTTTATTAATACTATAGACTAGTGAATAGTTTAAAAGTAATCATGATTCAGGACTTATAATGAACTGCAAGTATAGCATTAAAGGATAAAAAAAAGCAGTTTTGGCTATGGAGCTAGGTGGCCGGGTGACAATAATGAAGAGTAACAGGGCTGATTTGTGGTCTCAAAAAATGCAAAATGAGTTTGCTCCAGAACGGTTAATAATGAAAGTACCAAATGAACACAAAACATGTCAAATAAAGTAGGCATCACTGTTCTCCATAGAAAATGTTGCCAGCCGGGTGACATTATGAAGTAGCCGGGTGGCAGCAGTGCATTTAGCATTTTCTGCTATTTATAAATGTTACTTAAGCTATGCAAAGAACAAATTAATGACATCATTTAATGGGATACTAAAGTCAAAACTACAATGACTCAGAGCATACAACAACAAAAAAACACAACTATTCTTACATTACAAAAATGTGTACAATCTTTTTATATACCCACTCTCTGAGGTACCAGCTCCTACTCAGCATGTGCAACAGTACACATATATATATTATTATTATTATTATTTGTGATTGGCTGATGTGTGTCCCATGATAAAGGCGAGGGAAAATTTAATTAACTTTGAAATTTGCAAAATAAAAAATAAAATAAAAAAATACTACTCTTTTGAAATTTAAAGTAAGGGATTTTGTATTAACTTTTAATATGTACTTTAAAATGATGCAATTCTACTGTATTTAATGGCACTTTACGTAACCAGGAGGATAGACGATACCCATGTAACAGAATGAGGAATACCAATTTAGTAACCATTGTGTAATATAATGACTACAAACAAAAAGCCAGTGGACAGTGCTGTAAAGGTCAGAACCAATGAACAGTAGCCATAATGCAGGAATGTACTAGTATAAAGTAGCAATACTGTAGGAAAACAGAGTTAATTATATTGCAAAATAGCCTGGGCACATGCATTATATAAGCTTCAGTGCTGTCTCATATGAATAACATTTTTATTAATGGTTGTGCTTGGGGGGGAATGTGCAAGACATGAGCAAAGACAACCAGTCAGGTACGTAACCCCTCCTATACTAACTACACAGCTTGATTTTGCAGAGATTTAAACAATAGGGCTCCTATAACCAATAAAAAGGAAGTATTAACTGGAAGAAAAAACACAACACCCATGATACCTCAGTTCAAGGTTGACAAAGCAACTCTCTGGGCTCCATGTACTAAGCCGTCAATTCATCCGTCATTTTAGACGCGGATAAACTCGCCGTTACTCGCCGCGGGCGAAATGGTGTCCGCTGTCACTATGTACTAATAATCCCCCAATAAATAGACAAGTCTAGCCCGCCGCGAGCAGTGGCGGATTATTGATAAATTTGACGCCTCGCTCGCAGCGACTAAGCTGATGTACTTAATTTTCAGTTGAATTGTCTGGCCAATTATTAACACGTGACATGCAAGGTGTCACGAACATCATAGTAGTCGCAGGAATAGAATTTTGCTCCTATAAAAGTTCAACTTATCTAAACAACTTTATTATTGTTCAAAAATTTTTGAAGAGTAATAACAGAGCGTTATTTTTGTAATATTTATTTACAATTTGGATATGGCTTCATCTGGATCTGATAATATATAAATATTAATATAAAAATAATTATAAAGATTGACAACTATACAATACAAATTTAAAATATAGATTACTCTTTAATTACAGTCGACAAATTTGGCGCAATTTATGTACATGGAAATGAGAGACAAATTAGACGCCAGTTATGCTGTACAATGCTGATATTACTGCCTTTTATATATGTCTAGACTGGCGTCTAGATTGACTTTCCTATTGTTTTGTACCTTGCCCGCCACCTAAAAGGTGGCGAGGCAAAAATAACGAGATTTTTTAGTACATTCGTTTTTTGCGAGTTGGTGGTCAAATGTGCCTAATTACAGTGAAAAATGGAGAGGTAGCGAGGTTTGGCGGATAAGTACGCTTGCAATTTTAAAGATGCGAGTTTGAACATAGTTGACGACTTTGTACATATCAGTTTGCGAGTTTTGACGCGAGATTTGTTGTGGGTAGCTCTCTGACTGCTTAGTACATGGAGCCCTCTGTGTACAACTAGTACAAACGGCCAGATTACGAGTTTTGCATTATGAGGGGTGCGGTACTAGCTTGCACGTTATTGTCACCGCTCACTTCCCTACAGCGCTGGTATTACAGGTTTTTATAAACCCGGAGTTAAAAGGCAAGAAGTGAACGTAGAGCAAAATTGAGCTCCATACCGCACTCCAATACCAGCGCTGCTTAAGTCAGCGGTGAGCTGGTTCTACGTGCTCGTGCACGATTTCCTCATAGACATCAATGGGGAGAGCCGGCTAAAAAAAAAGCCTAACACCTGCAAAAAGCAGCGTAAAGCTCTGTAACGCAGCCCCATTGATTCCTATGGGGAAACAAAAGTTATGTTTACACCTAACATGAACCCCCGAGTCTAAACACCCCTAATCTTACACTTATTAACCCCTAAGCTGCCGCCCGACACCTACATTATACTTATTAACCCCTAATCTTCCGCACCCAATGTCGCCGCCACTATAATAAACATATTAACCCCTAAACCGATGCACTCCCGCCTCGCAAACACTAGTTAAATATTATCAACCCCTAATCTGCCATCCCCAACGTCGCCGCCACTATATTAAATTTATTAACCCCTAAACCTAAGTCTAACCCTAACACCCCCTAACTTAAATATAATTAAAATAAATCTAAATAAAACCTACAATTAATAACTAAATAGTTTCTATTTAAAACTAAATACCTGTAAAATAAACCCTATGCTAGCTACAATATAACTAATAGTTACATTGTAGCTAGCTTAGGGCTTATTTTTATTTTACAGGCAAGTTTGTATTTATTTTAACTAGGTAGAATAGTTACTAAATAGTTATTAACTATCTAGCTAAAATAAATACAAATTTGCCTGTAAAATAAAACCTAACCAAAGTTACACTAACACCTAACACTACAATTAAATAAAATTACCTAAATACAATTAAATAAATTAAATGCAATTACCTAAATAACAAAAAAACACAAACACTAAATTACACAAAATAAAAAACAAATTACAAGATATTTAAACTAATTACACCTAATCTAATAAGCCCTATCAAAATAAAAAAGCCCCCCCCCCAAAATAAAATAAAAAAAACCTAGCCTAAACTAAACTATCAATAGCCCTTAAAAAGGGCCTTTTGCGGGGCATTGCCCCAAAGAAATCAGCTCTTTTACCTGTAAAAAAAAATACAAAAAACGCCCCAACATTAAAACCCACCACCCACACAACCAACCCCCCAAATAAAACCCTAACTAAAAAAAACCTAAGCTGCCCATTGCCCTGAAAAGGGCATTTGTATGGGCACTGCCCTTAAAAGGGCATTTAGCTCTATTGCAGCCCAAACCCTAACCTAAAAATAGGTTATTGAACTTCAATCCTATTGGCTGATCCAATCAGCCAATAGGATTGAGCTTGCATTCTATTGGCTGTTCCAATCAGCCAATAGAATGCCAGCTCAATCCTATTGGCTGATTGCATAAGCCAATAGGATTGAAGTTCAATCCTAATGACTGATTGCATCAGCCAATAGGATTTTTTCAACCTTAATTCCAATTGGCTGATAAAATTCTATCGGAATCTAAGGGACGCCATCTTGGATGACTTCATTTAAAGGAAGAATTAATCAACACAGAGGTTGAGAAAGAATGCATCTGTATAGCACTTAACTCTCCCTGTGCATAAGTGAGTGTAACATCGAGGTCTGGAAGTGTACTTAAGGTGATGTGTTTAAAATATAACCTTTATTGGTTTAATTAAAATTCAGAACACACACAAACAACACACAATTAAAATTACAAAATAATTTAAACCCTAAGAACAATATATGGTATTATCCACTGGTTAAATATAGTGGATTGTTGAAGAGAGTCACTTTCCCTAAGATTGGGCTGGCACTGAAATAAGTGCAGGTTATTGTAATACTCTTGTACAATAGTCTGGAGGGTGAACGATTATCAAGTACTGTGATCTGAACCCCAGAAAATCAGGTACTAGTTTCTATGGAGATATATTTGTATGTAATGGATCACCATTTCACTAATGTATTGGGGTTTATATAAGAACCACCAAGTCACCTAATATATAGGTGATTATGTGATACTGAGATCTTAGAATAAAGAGTATGGTCACCAACTATTCTAGAATATGTATAGCAGTGATAAACCCAGATCTCACGGATGTATCATTTGGGTATTTGTTCAGCTTCAAATATCTTGAAATTATAGAGTGGTCATTTGTCAGTGGCTCATTTGAAAAAGTTATAATATCTCAAGTATCATTAAGGTATTTAAGAGGTTTAAAAGTCTTGAAAGTATAGAGTGGTCACTTGTCAGTGGCTCATTTTGAAAAAGTATATTATTTCACGAATTGGGTGGGTTTTATTTTTAGGTTAGGGTTTGGGCAGCAAAAGAGCTAAATGCCCTTTTAAGTGCAATGCCCATACAAATGCCCTTTTCAGGGCAAATGGAAGCTTAGAATTTTTTAGTTAGGGTTTTATTTGGGGGGTTGGTTGTGTGGGTGGCGGGTTTTACTGTTGGGGGTTGTTTGTATATTTTTTTTTACAGGTAAAAGCTGATTTCTTTGGGGCAATGCCCCGCAAAAGGCCTTTTTAAGGGCTATTGGTAATTTAGTTTAGGTTTTTTTTTTATTTTAGGGGGGCTTTTTTTATTTTGATAGGGCTATTAGATTAGGTGTAATTAGTTTAAATATCTTGTCATTTGTTTTTAATTTTGTGTAATTTAGTGTTGTTTTTTTTTTCATTTAGGTAATTGTATTTAATTGTATTTAATTTAGGTAATTTATTTAATTGTATTTAATTTAGGTAATTTATTTAATTGTAGTGTTAGCTAGTGTAACTTAGGTTAGGTTTTATTTTACAGGTAAATTTGTATTTATTTTAGCTAGGTAGTTAGTAAATAGTTAATAACTATTTATTAAATATTCTACCTAGTTAAAAAAAATACAAACTTGCCTGTAAAATAAAAATAAACCCTAAACTAGATACAATGTAAGTATTAGCTATATTGTAGCTATTTAGTTTTAAATAGGAATTATTTAGTTATTAATAGTAAGTTTTATTTAGAGTTATCTTAATTATATTTAAGTTAGGGGGTGTTAGGTTATGGGGTTAATAAATATAGTATAGCAGCGACGTTGGGAGCGGCAGATTAGGGGTTAATAAATGTAGGTAGGTGGCAGCGATGTTAGGGACAGCAGATTAGGGGTTAATTATATTTAACTAGTGTTTGCGAGGCGGGAGTGTGGCGGGTTAGGGGTTAATATGTTTATTATAGTGGCGGCGATGTCCAGAGCGGCAGATTAGGGGTTAATTATTTTAGTGTTTGCGATGCGGAGGGCCTCGGTTTAGGGGTTAATAGGTAGTTTATGGGTGTTAGTGTACTTTTTAGCACTTTAGTTATGAGTTTTATGCTACGACTTTGTAGTGTAAAACTCATAACTACTGACGTTAGAATGCGTTACGAATCTTGCGTGATAGGCTGTACCGCTCACTTTTTGGCCTAAAAGAAAAAAAAAAAAAGCTTGTAATATCGGCGCTATGGAAGTCCCTTTGAAAATAGACAATACGTAAATTGCATAAGTTGATTTGCGGTAAGGCCAAAAAAGTGTGCGGGACAGCTGTACCTACAAGACTCGTAATAGCAGCGGTAGTAAAAAAGCAGCGTTATGAGGCTTAATGCCGGTTTTTTACTCATAACGCAAGACTCGTAATCTAGCTGTAAGTTAGGCCTTACAGTAGCGGATGTTTACAGGCTCATAACAGATCATTTTGTCTAATTGTATTTTACAATTATTTGCCTGGTTCAGTCTTTTATTAATTAAAGTTAATTGGAAACATTTTTTTATTATTAAAGGAAAATTATAATGGAAACATAAAATACTGTAATTTGTTACAACATTTTTTAATAGTGTTCCTTGAAAACCCAGTAAATGGGGTAAACACATAGCTAAATTCAAGGCACAGTAACCACTTTGAGACTTTTATATGAGCAATGAAACAAAGTTGCAATATACTTTCATTATAAATATGTTGCCCTTTTCATGTATTTAACTCTGAGAACTTGATTTTCTAATTCTCGCAGAAAACCAACCTGCTTACTTATCAAAGCTAACCCTGCTACATATATTTCCCAGTTTGACTTTAGCAGATAACAGCTGCAGAACAATGCATTATATCCTAACTTTTTATATATCCCTAAGACTTTTTCCCAGAATTATTAAATTCCAGAACTAACAGTATCTCCATATACAAACATTTGACAATTCAAAGATAACAAGCAAATGGATACTTTTTTACGAGCCATAGCAAATATGTTCCACAGCTAGATGAAAAACAGACAGACAGTAATAGAACCAATTAGCATTTGTAGCACCAATTTCTTTTCCCCCCTGTACTTTGTTTTAACATGCCCCATACTTGATGGCTCACATAATTTTCCAAGTGTGTATGCGCTTGTGAAACCTTGTCAGAAGCCTACACTGAATATGCTCTTTGGTTTAGGGCTCATCTGTTCTTGTATCATCAGTTAGTATAATTATTATATGGATGTCCTTGGTTTTACAATTCATTATACCTCCTTGCTTAGCAATAAAGAACTTCATCTGATGTAATTATTTTTTGCAAAATAGAAGATGCTATATTTAAAGAGACACCAAACTCAAAATTAATTAATTGCATGATTCAGAAAGATCATTCAGGTAATAAAAAAAAAATTAAAAAAAATGTATATGCACAATCTCCTGAACACACACACAAGAGTTCACAGTTTATACATGAGTCTGTGATTTGCCAATGGCTGTCACATGAAACAGGGCAGGGAAATGGAAGGAATTTTTGAAATGCTCGAAAAAATCTGCTGCTGATTTTAAATTATGCTAGGGCAGATTTAAAAGGGACACTGAACCCAAAATCTTTCTTTTGTGATTCAGAGAATGCATTTTTTTTTTTAAATATCTTTTTATTGAAAGGAATCTGTTCATAAAATACAACATTCATTTCACAAAATAACAGTCTCATAGCTTCGGGAAATACAAGAGTAAATTGTTATACCGGATTCACATTTTTCTACAGTATAAATATATAGAGTAACAATTGAAAAGAGCTTTGATAAGTCACGAATTACGTGTCATAAAATGCACTTGCAAAGCCATGGGCATTAGAGAGAACAAAAGGAAATAGGCACACAATATAATAAACCATTGGTACTTAACACAGAGCATGCCATTTTAAGCAACTTTCTAATTTTCTCCTATGACCAATTTTTCTTCGTTTTTTTGGTATCTTTATTTAAAAAAGAAGGCATCTAAGCTTTTTTTGGTTCAAAACCCTGGGCAGCACTTGTTTATTGGTGGGTGAATTTATCCACCAATCAGCAAGAACAACCCAAGTTGTTTATCAAAAATGGGCCGGCATCTAAACTTACATTCTTGCATTTCAAATAAAGATACCAAGAGAATGAAGACAATTTGATAATGGGAGTAAATTAGAAAGTCGCATGCTCTATCTGAATCACGAAATAAAAACATTGGGTTCAGTGTCCCTTTAAGGCTATATACAACACACAGTGCCTGATCTAAAGCTCTATCTGAAAGAGATGCACAAATATATTCCTCAAAATACACAAGTATGGCAACATTTCAGGATCTCTCTGTTTAAATACTTTAAAAGGGACATGAACCCAACAATTTCTTTCACGATTCAGATAAAACATCAAACTTTAAACAACTTTCCAATTTACTTCTATTATCACAATTGCTTCATTATCTTGATATCCTTTGTTGAAGGAGCTGCAATGAACAATGGGAGCTAGCTGAGCACACTGGGCAAGCCAATGACAACAGGTATAGCAGTCACCGATCAGCAGCTACCTCCCAGTACTGTATTTCTGCTTCTGAGCTAACCTTGGTATTTTCTTCAACAAAGCATACAAAGAGAATGAAGCAAGCTAAATAGTAGTAAACTGGAAAGTTGTTTAAAATTGCATGCTGCATCAGAATCCTAAAAGTTTGAATTTTAATTTACTGTCCCTTTAAAGGGACACTAAACCCAAACGTTTTCTTACATGATTCAGATAGAAAATACAATTTTAAACAACATTCCAATTCACTTCTATTATCTAATTTGCTTCATTCTTTAGATATCCTTTGTTGAAGAAATAGCAATGAGCCAATCACACAAGGCATCTATGTGCAGCCACCAATCAGCAGCTACTGAGCATATCTAGATATGCTTTTCAGCAAAGGATATAAAGCGAATGAAGCAAATTAGATAATAGAAGTAAATTAGAAAAAAAAATTAAAATTGCAAGCTCCCTTTAAGTTACATGACCATAGAAAATTAAATCAAGCACTTTTTAAGGGGTCATGGGGATAAATTGTGAGCATCCCGGATTTATAGCACGAGAATTTAGAAATCAGAAACAACACAAAGAAAACATAAATCTAAGAGTTTACCTTCTCTAGGCACTATGGCATTATTGTTCCTTTCATACAAATACAACATTAATTGCCTACAGTCAGAATTAGAGCATTTAGAAGAATCCCCATCAACAAATTAATAATAAAAAGACAATGCTATAGCACTTACTATGAACTTCAAAAGGAGTAGGAGCAGATTTATTTTTTCTGGCAAAAGTTAAACATTTTAGCACTTTTCCTTGCCCCCTGTATCATGTGATCGCCACAAGCAAATCACACTCATATATGAATACACTGATCTCTTGCACATGCTCAGTAGATTGGTGCCTCAGAAAGTGTGAATGTAAAAAGAGAGTGCATAATTTGGTAATGATAGTAATTTTTAAAAGCAGTGTATTCCAACCTGGTTTTGTTTGGGGATGCCCATGACGTACTTTAGAAATCGCCTTTAACACACCAACAGTGCATTTTATGTCATTCGTAATATGAAAATACTCTGAGCTCATAAATACATAGACAACAGAGCGAAACAATGGAGTGAAACAAAAACACACACAAAAAAAAGATTTCTAAATATTATAGGGAAAGAATGATATGAAACCTAAGCAGAAGACGGACATCGCAGGAGTGTTCCAATACTGTGGTTAAGAATCATTGGTATAGGAAGATTTTTTTAGATAAATTATCTGCTATGCTTTTTTTGTAACTGAATGCAAGACAGAGATAACCACAAATACACATGGAATCACAACAGACTGTTAAATGGATACAGGTAGAAGACTGGTGATTTCAGAAGGTCATAGAGTGAAGCATGGATAGACTGTTACTGCACTGTTGCTGGATGCCTTACAAGCAGACATCCAGCAACAGCATGAGAGACATGCTGATCGCATCATGTCTCATGTTATGGAGGCACCCCTGATTTGAGCACAAACAGGCATGTAATCACTAGCCTTGGGTGGCCTCCATACTGTTATTTCTGCAGTGCCTCACTTATGAGGAATGCAGAAATAGCACAGCATTGCAATTGTCAACGAGACTGCTGCTGTAATAGCCTGGAACATCAGCACCATACTGGGTACGGCACTGGTCCTTAATCCCCTAAATGCCCAGAGCCATTTAAGTGTTGGCAAATCAGAGCGTTTAACAAACGCTAGAATTTACCATCACTAAAAATAAAGTGGAGTTTAAGTCATCAGTTAATAAATAAGGGGGTGCTAAATTCCCCCGACTGCAGATTGCTAAACTCAGCGGCTCTGGCTGCCCACGGCACATCAACCTCCTTCCTCTAAACCAATAGCCGTGCATGTCAACTGACAGTGTTCTGTTTGCAAGCGCTGCTATTGGTTTACAGGTGCGTCACCTCATTGGTAGAAGAGTGCTGTGCTGAGGGCAGTCGGGGCTGCTGAGTTTAGCAAGCTGCAGCGGTACAGTCAGGGTGAGTTTAGCACCCTTTTCTTTTTTTTTCTTTTTTTTAATAAGTGATGACAAACTCCACTTTATTTTTAGTGATGGTAAATCCAAGCATTTGTTAAATGCTCAGATTTACCATCACTTTAAGGAGTTTAAAAAAAAAAAAAAAGTTTCATAAATCTTATAATCCCTCCTTGGGATGATGGTGTAAAAACAGCAATTCTTTAGTTTAGTCATGAAAACAAGATGCTTGCACGGGACTATGAGATTTCACCAATAGTGGACTGTACTAGTTTTGGTTTCCAAAAATAATATTCAAGTTTCATGTATATAATGTAAGTCATTAGGAAAAAGTAGATGAGTTAGGTCCCAGTCTCAAAATTGACAAGTAAAGCCATTTTATATTATAATTTGATATACATTATGTGTTATTATACAATACCATATTATGTTTAAAGTCTTGAAATGAATGCTGTAAATGTAAAAAAAAAGCAATATAAAAATAGTTTTTATGTTTGTTTTTGAGGCCTCTCACTATCCATCAATAAGGCAATGGGGAGATCTGTTTATCACAGTATATTCCAGCCTCCAAAATTCTTTAAAAGAACCTTTATTTTCACATAGGGCCCTCAGCAACAAACATACGTTTCAAGCCTCAACAGGCTCTTAGTCATGTATATGAATTATACATGACTAAGAGCCTGTTGAGGCTTGAAACCTTGTATGTTTGTTGCTGAGGACCCTATGTGAAAATAAAGGTTCTTTTAAAGAATTTTGGAGGCTGGAATATACTTTGTTCTTGGATTGTTTTGGGACCTGGCAAGTCCTTTATTCCGTGCCCCATTGAATAAGAAAGACAAAGGTGTGCTGTTTTCCTAACTCCTTGGGTGAAGAGATCTGTTTATCAGCCAGTGGGAGCCTTCAATATCAAAAAGGCCAGCATAAAAAAAATATTTGTAATATATAACTGATCTTTTATATGCAGTTCACTATACTAGCCCTTTAAGAATGCGAATGAATGGCAAACTACTCTCATGCGCTGTACACAGTATTACAGTGCTGAACTGTAAATTCAGATGGCAAAAACTATTTAAATCTTTTGTTTTCAGCTAGGGAGTCTATGGAATAACTTCCTCAATAGTGGTCACATGAAACAGGCGCTATTGTGAAACAGTGCAAATTGAACCGGCGTAAAACGAGGGCTACCTGTACACGTTTGCATCCTTAGTATTCAGGAGACATGGGGCATTGTTGATAAACACTTTTCCCTTTCTCCTTATTCCCATGTACTCAAAATGTGTCACTAATGAACATGAAATAATGTTTATGTGCTTATTTTTAAAGCCTCTTCCTAGACATTTATTTCTATGAAGATCTATTCAGATTTGTTAAATGGCTTAAAGGGATAGTAAACCCAATTTGTTTCTTTCATAATTCAGATAGAACATGCAATTTTAAGCAACTTTCTAATTTATCCCATTATCAAATTTTCTTCATTCTCTTGGTATCTTTATTTGAAAAAGTAGGAAAATAAGCCAAGGAGCCGGCCATTTTTTTGTTTCAGCACCTTGGCTAACGATTGTGATTGGTGGCTGCATTTAGCAAACCAAAAAGTGCAACCCAGTTTCTCAACCAAAAATGGTCCGGCTCTTAAAGGATTACTTTCTGTTATAATTTTTAAGCTAAACAACTAACATATTAAAGTTAATAAACATTAATTAAAACCTACTGACCTATATTTTCTCCAAAACGAAGTTTCATAACGTTCTAAAAGTTATATCTTTTATTCGACGATGATGTCACATTACCCTGCCCACTATTTTCAGCACTGCGTGTTCAAAATAGTTAAACCAATAACTTTGTGTTTAAAGCACCATTTTGAAACCTAGGTATTGTAAGCGGATTGGTGCAGAGCAAAGGATACTCACGGAGTGGGTTTGGAAAACAATTAAATTTGCAGACAAGATTTCTGATATACGGTAGAGATATGTTAATGAAATGCTATTGATAAAAAGCGTATTTGGGGTAGTTAGTTAGTAACAGGCATAGAAAATATTTACTTACAGTGGCCCTTTAAGCTATTCCTGTATTTCAAATAAAGATACTAAGAGAACGAAGAAATTTTGTTAATAGGAGTAAATTAGAAAGTTGCTTAAAATGTCATGCTCTATCTGAATCATGAAAGAAAAAAAAATAGGGTTCACTATCCCTTTAAAGTGTGAACTTTTGGAAAGCAGCAGAGGTTTGGCCTTGTAAACTATGCAATGATGATTTGATGTTTAGCAAAAAGAATAAATAATTTTGCATTATTAGAAATTTGGTTTGAAAATTACTCCTAAAGTCATCAATACCCATATATACTTAATATTCAAAGAAACTAAAGTTTTTATTAAAATGTTTACTTTCAGTAGGAGAATTGCAGTTTGAACAAACTTGAAATTTGTCAAAAACAAATCTACTGCTCATTTGCAATTCAGAGTAAATTATTATCATTATTATTATCAGGTATTTGTAGAGCGCCAACAGATTCCGCAGCTCTGTAAATGCTTTTGCTTATTTTTTCGATGCATTTGTCAATTATGAAATTTTACTGTATTTAACGGTCCTTTAAGTGTTAAAGGGACAGTCTACCCCAGAATTTTTATTGCTTATCTGAATCATAAAAGTTAATTTTGACTAGACTGTCCCTTTAAAAGTTTTCACCTACTACCAAATAAACACAACCAAATATATTTTTAGAACTGGGTAAAAACACTAAAACAGGCTGCTGTCAGTCTATAATGTTCATAACAGGTCCAGAAAGCAGCCGAGTCAGTCTGTATGGCTAAAAGGTTCTGCATCATGGGCCCAGATTAAAGGGACATTAAACGCAGAATTTAATTTGTCATAACATTTTCAATTATGTGTAGTCAAAAACAAAACAAAAAAGTTATCCACTTTCATTATTTTTTTGCCTGCTATGTATTCATAAAAAATTAATTTAACATCCTTTTAAAGAGCAATAAATATCTCCATTTTGACCCAATACATTATTTAAATAAATTGCTCCCCTGAGTAAAGATTCTTCCCCTCCTCGCTTCACACCCACCAACTACATTGCTACAGTAGCTTATTTGTGTGCAAGGGAAAAAAAAAGGGATATTACAGAACAAATGGAATGACCTCTGCTTTTGGCTTGTGAGGCGGAGAGAGTGCAGTGTATAATAGACCACTATGGTATAGAGGGCAAGCAGCAACAATGTATTTACCTGGGAAAACTCAATATGATAAGTGTTGAGCTACCTGAGTTTAATTTATTCATTTTATAATGAGGTTCAACCTCCCCCACTGGCAGCAGGTATTTTTATAGAAACAACAATGGGAGGTGTGAATACCCAGGAATCATTTATGTCAGTATGATTTCAATAAGGAGGTCAGAGAAATACTGAAGCTCTTAGCTAGATATTTTGTCTTGGAAACAATACTTAAAGGGACAGTATACACCAATTTTCATATAACTGCATGTAATAGACACTACTATAAAGAATAAGATGCACAGATACTGATATAAAAATCAAGTATAAAACCGTTTAAAAACTTACTTAGAAGCTTCCAGTTTAGCTCTGTTGAAAAGCTTAGCTGGAACAGCCACTGAAAGTGGTTGTATAGAAAGAAAAAAACAACACTTCCCACTTCATCTGCATATGAAAAGACTCTTTTCACAAACAGGTGCAAGCTGAAGTAGGTATACATCAGTATTCTCCTAAAACTTTGGGGATTGGTTAGGAGTCTGAAAATCAGCACACTGTTATTTAGACATAAGCAAAACTATACATTTTTTTTTTTTTTTTTTTTAAACTGTATAGGCTATATAAATGGACCATCTACAAAACATTTATGCAAAGAAAATTCTAGTGTATAATGTCCATTTAAAAGAAGGGACACTATAAAACTGTCCCCACCAGCACCAAGGACAGCTCTTTCAATCACAGATGACATATAGCAGCAGTGTTTCCTCCAAGACAATCACAGGCCAAGCACACATAGAAAAACGTAGCTTTAATGGCACTGACGTTTACAAGTCAGTGAAAAACGTCAACAGTCTAGCCAGGGGTAGTTACCCACATAAGTGTATGTGTCACCACAGAAAAAAAAAAGTATTAGACATATAGGATTTGTATTCACATAAACCTATAAAATGTATTAAGGAAAAAAATGAATGACTCTGGAATATGCCAAGATAATATAGTTAAGCAAAAAAATCCTATAGTGGAATACAACAATGGGAGGACTAATTAATTATTTTTTCCAAGTGAAATTTTCCAAACAAGGATAAATGAACAATGTTTGTTCAAATGTGAAATTAAAAGCCCTTCATATTCTGCCAACATCTGGAGAAATCCTTAAATCTAACCTAAAGGCTTAAGCATTTTAGCTGGTAGCAAGAAATCCAGCAACTATTTATCCCCAACACAGCTGTTGTAAGCTGATGTTAGAAAGCTAAAAATAGGGTTACTCTGTTTAATGCCTCTGGTTGCAAACTTAACACCAAACCCCTCGACGTATTACAAATGATATGACTTTAAACGTGCTGGATTCCAAAACAGTCACTACTGCATTAACAAAGTGAAGATTCACAGAATGTAATCAGATTACACAACCCCATCAAAATGTTATAGGAATATCAACTGTGAAGTCTCTTTCACTTTTAAAAATGTCTATACATGTATTTTATTTTTTAAATATCTTAGTTGCAACCAAAGTAGTACAAAAAGGGAAAAACAATGTTATATTCTTAAAAGGTAAAGTTATTAAATATTAATTAAAGGGATATGAAACCCATTTTTTTCTTTCATAAATCAGGTAGCCCATGCAATTTTAAGCAACTTTCTAATTTACTCCTATTATCAATTTTTCCTCATTCTCTTTGTATGCTTTGTTGAATGAGCAGCAATGCACTACTGGTTGCTGACTGAACAAATTGGTGAGCCAATGACAATCGGTATATATATGAATCCACCAATCAGCAGCTAGAACCTAGGTTCTTTGCAACTTCTGAGCTTTCCTAGCTAAACCTTTCAGCAAATGATAACAAGAGAAAGAAGCAAATTACATAAATTAAATAATAGAAGTAAATTGGAAAGTAGTTTAAATTGTATTCTCTATCTGAATCATTAAATATTTTTGGGGGGTTTCATGTCCCTTTAAACTTCCAAGATTCTGAAAGAACATGCAGTTTTAAAAAAAATGTCAATGTACTTCTATTATCAGATTTGCTTTGTTCTTTTGGTATAAGCATACCCAGGTAGGCCCAGGATCTGCATTGCACTACTGTGAACTAGCTTCTGATTGGTGGCTGCACAAATATGCCTCTTGTCATTAAATCATCTGAAGTATTCAGCTAGCTCTCGGTGGTGTATTATTTGTCTTTCAACAAAGGATAAGAGAACCAAGCAAATTTGATCATAGCAATAAACAGGAAATGTGATTAAAACTGTATGCTCCACCTGAATTATGAAAGATTTTTTTAAATTTACTGTCCCTTTAAAGAAAATGATTTAATGACTTCTTCATAAAGTCACCCTAGATTCAGCAGAGTTGTGTGTTCCACAGAATGGTTGTTTCAGATATATTAAATGGGAGCAGAATTAATATTAATATTAGCATTAATTATTAATATTTCACATGCAAAAATAATCACAGATTAAGGAATCAAATAATAAAAAAGAAACAAAAAATGTAACTACCTTGTTTTATAGAAAAGGGTCATGAGTAAGGGAAATATTCCTTAGACATAGTTAAGAGTAAGAGGAATATAGGTGATGCATGGATGATGCCTACACACATCAAGAACATTGCAACCTTGAACACATCAGCAGGCGAGGGAGGAGAGAGATGTTAACCCACTCAGTGACAGCAAAACCTGTAGATGAGGCCTTTAAGCAGTAAAAGAGCTCTGTAAATGGGAAGGTTAACATTTGTACCTAAAATCTGCTAAGACATATCCTCATGAAATAATACAGAAAACACAGTCATACTATAGGTATATTCTGCTTTTGTTACTATACAGAAATATTGTTTTTAGATTAGAATATTAGTTTATGGAGTGTACAAAGAAGTAAACCATTTGAAAGCAATGTGCTTGGTTGTGAGAGAAAAAAAGGCAGCCTCTGGGTTTAACCTTGTAAGATCAGAATACATTACATGGTCTGGTAGACTACCTCCCTTAAAAGCATGTGTGCTGCTAGGATGGGACAGAGATGACACCTACATATATGAGTCCATCAGTGCCTGAATGTGCAGTGGAATACAAAGTAGATGCTTTTGCACCACAGCTTTAGCTCAGCATTGTTACACATCCTACATCATTAAGCTTACAATATCAATTTCTATCATACAGTTAAACAATACACAATGGGACAGACATATGGAAGACAGTGTCCTTCTACTGACCCCTCTAAAAAAAATCTTTACACCTCCCACATCATCAGCATCAGTCTTTTTCACCAATGTATCATCTCCCATACAATCTATCCATCATTTAATGGATCATTTTGGTTAACATTGAAATTAGTTCTAAAAAGGTACCCAGACTAGCATTCGTTGTGCCCCTCTAGTTGTAACGTATTTCATTCAGATGCCTATGACTTCTCATTTCACATCTTTCTCCAGTCACCTTGTTGCTCTCTTGCATACTAAACCGGCTGATTAGCGACTCAGTCAATGCCCTAACTGCCCCTCATTTATGCTATCAAGACTCGTGTGATAACCATCTATATTTATCATTCCCAACTCAACATATGTCTTATGTGCACCCTTCACATTGCCTATGTATTGTGCCCCTTGGCCCCGGCCCTAGGTACCTAAAGTCGCTGTAGGGGTGTATGATCCAGGCCCCCGCGGACTTCACCCTTTCCTGCTCCCTCTCCACCGCCTTCTGGCTCCCAAACATTCGTAGGGAGAACTTGTTGACCCCAGGCTGGAGCATGGCGGAGAGCTGGCGGTGCATGAATCCAGTACGGGGCTCCCCATCATCCCCTTCCTCGGGTTCCTTCCCGGGGGAGGACCCCCGCGGAGGCTCGGTAGAGAAGGACACCTTGTGTTCCCGGGGCGGCGTCTCGGAGAGTTCCCTCCGACACTCTCCATTTGGGCTGCCCTTGCCTGTGCCCGGGGTCCCTGCAGAGCTTGCCGGGCTCCGGGTACCCCGCCTTCCCCCTACCCGGGGTTGTGGTTCTTCATTTGCAGCCGCTGCTAAAGCAGCTTCCACTGCCCGCATCCCCGCAGCGCTGCAGCCTCCCCGCCTGTCCATGGCAGCGGGGACCTGCGGAGTGAACTGAGGGAGGGACTGCAGGGCGGGGACGCTCAAGGGGGCGGTACTTTTTGGAAGATGCTACCAATTGAGTGCGAACAAGGGGGGCACAGTAAAGATTGAACCAATAGGGAAGGAGAAGAGAATGGAAAGCTTAGATATTGTGATTATGATCCCAATGGAATCCTAGGAAGGCGGATGAGTTGAGGCTACATTGCAGGATAGGTTGGATAATAAAACAAAACTAATACGTATACATATGGGTTTTATTGTTAAAGAATACGAAATATGGGTGGAGTCAAAATTAACCAATAAAAAACAAGATCGCTTATCAGAGCGCAGCTAGTCTGACAACGCCGTGGGGGCGTGGTTGCATATCGGGGCGGAGCCAAGACGAATATAAACACAGACGTAAACCAATAGAATCCAAAGACAGCAATGTAAAAAAAACGCGGTGGGCGGAGTTTTTATTACAAATAGGCGCTGTCTGTTATGATTATCGAGATTCGTTTTGGCAATAATTTTGGGTGTTAAAGGGATACTAAACCCAATTTTTTTGTTTCTTTAATGATTCAGATAGAGCATGCAATTTTAAGCAACTTTCTAATTTATTCCTATTATCAATTTTTCTTTGTTCTCTTGCTATCTTTATTTAAAAAGCAGGATTGTAAAGCGTAAGAGCCGGCCCATCTTTGGTTGAGAGCCTGGGTTATGCTTGCTTATTGGTTTGCTAAATGTCAGCTAATAATAAGCAAGCGCTATCTAGAGTGCTGAACCTAAAATGGACTGGCTGCTAAGCTTTAAATTCCTGCTTTTTAAATAAAGATAGAAAGAGAATGAAGAAAAATGTATAGTAGGAGTAAATTAGAAAGTTTCTTAAAATTGCATGCTCTGTCTGAATCATGAAATAAAAAAAATTGTGTTTAGTATCCCTTTAAGGCATGGTCTGTATTAAGGTAGAGCTTGGTTATGGGCATGGTCATGACATTTATTATTATTATCTTCACACTTTCTACCTCTCTGGGCTAGATTTATTAAAGGGACATTAAACACTTTAAGATGGTAATATAAAAAAAAATTGTATACATAAATAAAAGTCTGCAATATACTTTCATTATTTATTTTGTCCATTTCTCCTGTAATTCCATTCTGAAATTGTGAGCTTTTCAGTTCCTGTTAGAAACGGAAGTGCAGAACCCTGTTATATTCCATACAGCCATTGGCTGGACACTCTATTGACCTATTTATATCTGTTCCTAATTGGCTATAGCAGAGAAGGTAACCTAAGTTACAACATGGAAGCTCCCATTGTTTTATAGACACTAAAACTTTACACTTATTTTGTCAATATTTCAGCAGCTAATAAATCTTTAAAAACTTAATCTACATGTTATTCTCAGACTAATCTTTTCTTTGAATGCATCAATCTGTCTAGCATTTATTTAGTGATTATTAGTGTCCCTTTAAAGGGACATAATACTCATATGCTAAATCACTTGAAACTGATGCAGTATAACTATAAAAAGCTGACAGGAAAATATCACCTGAGCATCTCTATGTAAAAAAGGAAGATATTTTACCTCACAATTTCCTCAGCTCAGCAGAGTAAGTTCTGTGTAAAAAGTTATACTCAGCTGCTCCCAGCTGCAGGTAAACAAATTTTAAAAAATGAAGAAATGAACAGCAGCCAATCAGCATCAGCAGTGCTGAGGTCATGAACTCTTACTGTGATCTCATGAGATTTGACTTAACTCTCATGAGATTTCATAGTAAGCTTCCTTTACCTGATTGGTGAAATAATATGAGAGTGCACGATGCTAGTCCCTTCAGATGTCCCAGGACAAACACACTAAAATGCTGCTTAGCAATCCTTTACAATGGGAGGTGGCTACTGAGGAACTTTTGAGGTAAAATATCTTTCTTTTTTACATAGAGATGTTCAGGTGATATTTTCTAATCAGCTTTTTACAGCTATGCTGCATCACTTTCAAGTGTTTAAACATTTGGGTATTATGGCCCTTTAAGGGCTAGGAGAATTCTCCTTTGTATTCTTTTCCAAATTCTCTGCAGCTCACCCTTGGAGAGGTGCACTGGTGCACACAAATTTATCAAAAAATTGTACGTAATAATTTCCGATGTTTGGAAGGCGAGCTGGGGCGTATTATGATGAATTTCTCCATGCTATCATTTACATAGATTACAAGTTTTGCGCTATAGAGGGTGCGAAAGAAACACAACAAAAGTTGCATTATTTTACCCTCCATAGCGCTACTATTATACGTTTTTAAAAACCCGCCTTGTGCATGCGACATGGTGGTGATGAGCTCCATACCGCACATAATACAAGCGCGATGTTTGGAAGGCGAGCTGGGGCGTATTATGATGAATTTCTCCATGCTATCATTTACATAGATTACAAGTTTTGCGCTATAGAGGGTGCGAAAGAAACACAACAAAAGTTGCATTATTTTACCCTCCATAGCGCTACTATTATACGTTTTTAAAAACCCGCCTTGTGCATGCGACATGGTGGTGATGAGCTCCATACCGCACATAATACAAGCGCTGCTTTGACGTGCTCGTGCACGCTTTCCCCATAGACATCAATGGAGAGAGAGTGTTAGAAAAAAACCTAACACCTGCGATTGTGGAATGAAAAGCTCCGTAACGCAGCCCCATTGATGTCTATGGGGAAAAAAAAGTTATGTTTAAACCTAACACCCTAACATAAACCCCACGTCTAAACACCCCTAATCTGCTGCCCCCAACATTACTGACACCTACATAATGTTATTAACCCCTAATCTGCCGCTCCTGACATCGCTGACACCTACATAATGTTATTAACCCCTAATCTGCCCCTACTGACATCAACGCCACCAAAATAAATTTATGAACCCCTAATCTGCCTCTCCCGATATTGCCGCCACTATAATAAAGTTATTAACCCCTATTCCGCCGCTTCCCGACTTCACCACCACTAAATAAAGTCATTAACCCCTAAACCTCTGGCCTCCCACATCACTGCCACTAAATAAACCTATTAACCCCTACACCGCCAGCCCATCACATCGCCAAAAACTGAATAAAACTATTAACCCCTAAACCTAACAACTCCTAACTTTAAATTAAAATTACAAGATCCCTATCTTAAAATAAATAAAACTTACCTGTGAAATTAAAAAAACCTAAGTTTTAAATATATATTAAACTAACATTACTATTATACTAAAGTTAAAATAACTATCAATTTAATAAATTAAATTACACATTAAAAAAACCTAACACTAGTAAAAAAATTAAATCTACAATTACAAAAAATAAAAAATACAAAATTTAAAAAATTTAAAAAAAATACTAAAGTATAAAAAAATAACAAACACTAAATTACGAAAAATAACAAACAAAAGTATCCAAAATAATAACAATTACACCTAATCTAATAGCCCTATAAAAATAAAAAAGCCCGCCCAAAATAAAAAAAAAACCCTTAGCCTACAATAAACTACCAATAGCCCTTAAAAGGGCCTTTTGTAGGGCATTGCCCTAAAGAAATCAGCTCTTTTCCCTGAAAAAAAATCCACAGACCCCCTCCTACAGTACAACCCACCACCCAACCAACATCCCAAAATAAAAAACCTAACTCTAAAAAAAACCTAAGCTACCCATTGCCCTGAAAAGGGCATTTGTATGGGCATTGCCCTTAAAAGGGCATTCAGCTATTTTTCTTGCCCTGAAAAGGGCATTCAGCTCATTTAAAAAATCAAATCAGCCAATAGGAATGCAAGGGACGCCATTTTGAAAAGGATCCGCTCAGCCGGGATGAAGATAGAAGACGCCGCCAGAATGAAGATAGAAGATGCCACCTGGATGAAGATAGAAGACACCGTCTGGATGAAGACTTCAGAAACTGTCAGTGGATCGTCGGGGTTAGTGTTAGGCTTTTTTAAACTTTTTTGGGTGTTTTTTTTTTTTAGATTAGGGTTGAAGAGCTGATTTCTTTAGGGCAATGCCCTACTAAAGGTCCTTTTAAGGGCTATTGATAGTTTATTGTAGGCTAGGGTTTTGTTTGTTATTTTTCGTAATTTAGTGTTTGTTATTTTTTTGTACTTTAGTATTTTTTTATTTTTGTAATTTAGTATTTTTTATTTTTTGTAATTGTAGATTATTATTTTTTTAGTAGTGTTAGGTTTTTTTTTTGTTTTTTTTTGTTTTTTTTAATTTGTTGTTTTTATTGGAAGCATAAATATTGACAATACGATTTTTAGGTACATAAACATAATGGTACAAGATCAAAGCAGGACATTACAACAGTATGAAGCTGAGGACCATACATTCGGTTGTAGCTATATAAACAGATAGTCAATGTCCTTAAAACTCCGGTCTTCCACATGTTCCCCAAGGTTCACAAATCCCTTGATGACATTAAGGGTAGACCCATTGTCTCAGGGATAGGGTTAGCACTGGAACCCTTATCTGAATGGGTGGATAGTGTCCTACAGCCGATGGTGGTCCAGTTGTGGAGCTATCTCAGAGATACAAAACATCTTTTAAATTTACTCTCTGATTTTAAGAGGAATGATGCCCACAGCTGGATCACCATAGATGTAGTCTTACTCTACTCTTCCATCCCCCACGTGTGGGGATTGGAGGCGATTAAATATTTTCTGACCATGGCCATCAACTCTGATTCCAATCAAGTAAATTTTTTTGTAGAAATAGTGCGCTATCTACTAGAGCATAACTATTTTCAGTTTGAAGCCTCCTTCTATCTCCAAAGGTGTGGGACAGCCATGGGTGCAAAGTTTGCGCCGTCCTATGCCAACTTGTTTCTTGGCTGGTGGGAGGCGTCCCATCTTTGGAGATAGAAATAGATTTCGTTCATCTATCTCCCTTTATAGGAGGTTTATTGATGATTTAATCATGATATGGAATGGCACACAGGATGAAGCAGTGTTGTTTCTTGATTACCTTAATATAAATGAAATGGGTATCAGATTTACTATGGAATTTCACAGTACTACAATTAATTATTTAGATGTCACCTTAACAAGTGACAGGGTGACCAAAAGGGTTGAAACTCGTACCTATTGTAAGCCCATAGCCAAAAACAACCTCTTACATAGTGCCAGTAACCACCCTAAGAACCTTGCTAGAGCTATTGCCAAAGGTCAATTCATTCGAATGAAGCGCAATTGCTCAAAGGACGGAGAGTACTGGGAAGAATGTGAGAAAGTAAGCAAAGACTTAATACACAGAGGCTATAAAACTAGAACAATCTCACAAGCACGTAAAGAAGTTGATGATATTTCTAGGCAAGTATTACTTAATGAAAAAGTCAAGGCTATAGGTGAGAAAGACAGAAATAATAAACAGGTGACCTTTGCCACGAGCTACAGTGACCAGTATCATGGCATTTGTAAAATTGTCAAGAAGCATATGCCAATTCTACTGGCGGATCCTAAGCTCAAAGAAATTGCAGAATCAGGGTGCAAATTTTCATACTGTAAAAGCATTACTCTTGGAAATATGCTTTCACCCACAGTACTTCCTAAGAGAAATAGGGAAAGTAGTTGGCTTACACACAGAGATGCAAAGCATGTGACTATATTTTAGTCAGCTCCCAATTTACATCATATAGGACAGGCATAACATATGATACCTCTCAATGCATCAATTGTAGCATGTGCTACATAGTTTACCTTATATCTTGTGTCGAATGCAAACTACAGTATGTAGGCCTCACCACTAGGGAGGTGAGGTCCCGCATCCGGGAACATTTGAGCAATATCAACTGTAAAAAAGAATGTTCAGCACTAGCTACACATTTTATAACAAAACATGGTCAATCAGTAAACACATTTAGATGGCAAGCTATAGAATTGGTAAAGAACCCAAGTAGAGGAGGTGACAGAGAAAAGGAACTTTATTGGAGAGAAGCGTTCTGGATATTCAAACTAGAGACTAGACTTCCCGGGGGCTCCAACTCCACATATGATATCATGAACCATTGGGAGAGGTAGTTTTTTTCTGATCTCTAAGTATGAGGTACCCCGCCCTCTTCAATAAATAAATAAATAAATAGGATCAACTATTATCTAAGGTTTCAGTAAATTTAATCAATTTTACTATTTCACCAAAGTGATCTGTAAGCTTTAGTTTAGATTATTTAAGGATTAGCCTTAGTAACCTTTTACTATGTTGATTGCAACAGATCAGCACGAGCAACACTGATGATAACAAGTGTATTAAAACTAAAGTTTACATTGTTAACTTACAGTAACATATTGTTTTTGTTTATAGTTGCTCCTTTATGAACATATTGCCCTTTTGTTGTTATGGTCAGTGGCTAGGACAGTCTCCTCAAGTCCCTCTCTCTGCATCTTCAGTATTTATACTAACTGGCTTTATTTAAAACTAACCGTCTGGTATTGTGCGGCTAGTTAGAGGGTTAAAAGGAAAGAAAAATCGGGTTAAGTAAGTTTATAAGTATGCTTTAAGCTGTATAAATAGAGTACTCCCCACTATACAAATAGTATCTCAGATACAAAGAGGGTAACTGATTTCAAAACTCATCAGGTTATGTCAGTTAAAATTAAAATAAAATAAAATACTATACTTTCCGCTGCTCAAATAGTGTTTCTACCAAATAGGTCTAATTTAAAATAAAAACTAAAATAATCATGTCACTTCAATGTACTATAAGACTGACATGAGGGTCATCCTTATACAGTTAACCATCTAGGGGTTTTTCATATAAACAAGCATGACCTCTTTTTCCACATTATTTTATATCATAGTATAATCAACAGTCCTTTTATTAATAGGTGATAGTTATGTTATAGCATACTTTTAGATTCTAATGGCAGAGTATATATATACTTAATTTTCGCTTAACTTACAATCTGTTTTTAAAATGTAGTATCATTGTATAAAACTATGCCAACCGAGCAAATTAATTACTAGATATAAATAAGTGGGTAATATATATTCTACAGTTCATTTGGCAATAAAAACTTAAAGTGTATATTCTTACGTAAGAATGAGCAATATCAAGCTTGTCTTATACATAGTATAATCGTATAATAGTTACTTACTATATGCAGGAAATGAGAATCAGGTGGCAGGTAGCTAAGAATAGAGTATAAATGAGAGGAGCACATCTCACAGTTATACTTGAATACGGGGCAACCCGAAACGCGTCCTACAGTCTGTGAGGATGTGTGCTTTGTTTTTATAACACTTGTTTTATTATGGACTCTTTTCTGTGTGTGATTTTCATTAACGCCCTCGTTGGTAAACCTTGTTATTTCAAATATCTTTTTACCTGGAGTACAACAATAAAGGATCTTTTTTTTCAAGCTACCTAGCACCATCATTCTCTTTGAGTGTGTGAGTCAATGTCCTTAAGTCAGGCTTTCCGGATGGTTCCTTAGAGGATCGGGTAAACAGGGCATTAACTAATTCAAATAGAGCAGGGATCAACCCTGTTCCTGTCCTCTACAAAAAGTGAGCAAATCAATGAAGTTATATAACAAACAAACAATCATTTTAAGAAACAATCTAACATTTTGGCATTTTGGTTCTGCAAGATATCTACTGGTTCAAAATTGAAACTTGGCACTGGAGGTTACAATAGCACAGTGTGTTTCGCCCTTTGCATCCACCCAGCACATGTTATCTTATGCGCATACTGTGTATAAGATGGTGGTTATCTTATCTGTATGATACCTATGTAGGCATCAGTGTAGCGTGGAGTGACTCTTGCCAGATGAATTTGTCATTTAATAAGGTGTCAATTTTATTACGGCAGAGGTAGCCATACTGTTCTAGGGTAAACTGCTCTTCCACTTCCTCCAGCCACATTGCTTGGGACAACACCAAAGGCTTTTTCCAATGCCAGGCTATTAGTTTCCTCGCACTGTTGAGGCCTATTTGTAATACTAGTAATTTTAGGCGGCATGGCAATTTGGGTAGCTCGTTTAGTATGACAATGTTGGGGCTCAATGTGAATTCAGCTGAGATGCACCGTTTGAAGTGTTGTTCCACTATTTTCCAGAGTGGGCTTATCTTAGTGCACCACCACCACATATGTATTAAGCTTCCATGCTCTCCACATCCTCGCCAGCACCTGTCAGATGTGTTCGGGTAAATACTGCTCAATTTTGACGGGGTCAAATACCACCGCAGGAGAATTTTATAATTAAGTTCTAGTATTTCTGGCGATGTCGAGGATTTTTTGATTGACTTAAAGATATTGTCCCAACTCTCTTGTTCTATGTGTGTGGTTATGTCCAAGTTCCATTTAGCTGTATATGATGGTAGGGTATCACTAGAGTTTCTAATTAGGAGATTACGGAATAGTGAAAGTGTTCCCCTTGGTATGGTCCCTCCATGGCATATTAATTCAAATGCGGTGGGTGTTCTCAGTAAGTCTGCCTTGAATGGAGAGGTATGCACAAAGTGGTGTAATTGAGCGTACTTCAGCCATTTGGTAAATTTGCCATTAGCTACACTGGTCAGTTTGTCCCTTTCTAGAAGTTTACCTGCCTCTGTAAAATTGAGTAATGGAATAGTATAGTCCCATTCAGTGAGCATTTGGAATCCTTTAGCGAGGCCACCTACCATCTCTACGTTCAGCACTATTGGGAAAAGGGGAGACCTGTCGGTGGAGATGTGTGGTCTGGTGGCTATTATATTGTCCCAATTTTTAAATAAGTGTCTGTGTATATCTAGCTGCCGGCATTGTGGAGGTCTAAGGTCATTCGGCACCCAACACAAGGCGTGGACTAGGGGTGTTTTGAGTATGTGTGAGTCTAGTGTGACCCAAGCCTTACGCTCCTGTTTCCCGTGCCAGTCCAGGACCCTTTGTAGTGTCACTGCTAGGTAGTATTCTTCAATTTTAGGCAAACCTAGTCCTCCGTCTGTGGTCGGTCTATACATCGTATCCCTATTTACTCTGGGTTTACACTTTGCCATACAAACGAATTAAGACTATTTTGGAGTCGAGTCATGTACCATCGGGGTATGTGCATGGGTAACGCCTGTAAAATGTATGTAATCCTGGGGAGTGTGGTAATTTTTATGGCTTGGATCCGTCCCCACCAGGACAATGGTTTGTTCGACCAGGTCTTGAGGTCTCGCTGTGTGTTGATAAGTAGGGTGTTATAGTTTTTGTCAAAGAGCATTGTCTGGTAGGGGGATAAGTATATCCCCAGGTATTTGACTGTGTCTTTTTTTAATTTTAATGGGCATATTTTGGACAGGGATTGGAATTGGGTGTCTGAAAGGGTTATATTTAGGATTTCAGATTTTTGTTTATTAACAAGGAAGTTGGAATACTGTCCGAATCTGTCTAGTTCTGCTAATATCTCTGGGACGGTCGTGAGCGGGGAGGAAACGGAAAATAACAGGTCGTCAGCGTATGCGGCTATTTTATAAGTTTGATGGCCAAAAGATATCCCCTTAATTTTCGGGTTCTTGCGAACATGAGAGGTTAAAACCTCCATCATTAAAATAAACAGGATTGGTGATAGGGGACATCCCTGGCGCATGCCGTTGCGGATAGGGAGTGTGTCTGACAATGTGACGTTAACTTTGATTTTTGCGTTTGGGCATGAATATAAGCTAAAAATTCTATTGATTATTTTCGGGCCAAATCCAATGTTTCTTAGAGTTTCTAATAGGAATTGCCAATCTGTCCGGTCGGATGCCTTTTTGGCGTCTATGGCCATTAGCACTGACTCTATGTTGTGGTTCTTGACATACTCTATGAGGGTCAGAGCTCTAAGTGTGTTGTCCCTGGCCTCTCTGCCAGGGACAAAGCCTACCTGATCAGTGTGTACTATGTCATTTAGAACTGGATTTATACGTTTAGCTAAGATTTTCCAGAATCTTAATGTCAGTATTGAGCAGCGATATAGGTCGGTAGCTGCCCGGGTCTTCCTGCGGTTTATCTGGTTTCAAGATTACAGATATGTGGGCTGCAGCTGCTAGCGAGTCATTGGAGAGTTGCACACCCTCATCTAGGGAATTAAACAGTTTGAGTAGATGTGGGGCTAGTATGGAGCTATGGGTTTTGTAATACTGGTTAGGTAGTCTGTCAGGTCCTGGTCTCTTGCCTGTGGGTAGCCCTTTAATGGCCTTTACAATTTCTGTCAAGGTTATGGGCGTTTCTCGGTCTGTTGTTTGTGCCTGTGATAACTTATTCAAGTCTGCAGCGTCTATGTATGCTGACATGCTTTGTGCGTGGTCCTGTGAGGTGTTTGTGGCTAAATTATATAATTGCTGATAGAAGGCTCGGAAGTGGGCGGCAATAGCTTTACTGTCTAGGATATGTTCTTCCTGTTTGGTTATGAATTTATGGATGTATGTGAGGGTGTTTCTATCTCTTAGAACTTTGCCTGAGCGGTTCCCTTCGTAAAAGTATTTTTTCCGGAGTTGCAGTGCCCTTCTTTGGGCCTCGGAGTAAAGCAGAGTTCTAAGTTCTTTTCTGTGGTGGTTAAAGCTGTCAAATTGGCTCTGTCTGAGGGAGAGTGTTTGTGTTGCATTTCCAGATCATGTAATCTGCTGGTAAGTGTGTTGAGTAGGGTGTCATGCAGTTTTTTGGTGTAAGCTTTGAGTTTTATGCATTCGCCACGGAACACTGCTTTGTGGGCTTCCCACACGTATAGTGGGTGGGTCTCTGGCACTGCATTTAGGTTAAAATACTCGACCAGGGTAGCCTTTAGTTTTTGTGTTGTTGGGGGGTGATGTAGCAGGAATGTGTCTAGTCTCCATGTAAAAGGGTGGATTGGGGAATCAGGCCAATTCAGTTTTAAGGAAATCATAGAGTGATATGACCAAGCGGTTGGTGCGATGACTGAATCTATTAATAGGGAGAGGCTAGACTGGTCAAGGAACAAGTAATCGATTCTGGAGTACATAGACCAGGGATGGGAAAAAAAGGAGTATCCTCGTTGTGTGGGGTGCTGTGCTCTCCATGTATCTATTAATCCCGATTGTTTAAGGCATATGTATGTTGAATTAGGGGGGCGCGATGGGTTGTTTGTGTTTGAGGATGTGGTGTCAAGTGTCGGGTCTAAAATGACATTCAGATCCCCTCCCATCACCACTGTGCCTTTGCGTGATTCCCGTATCATTGATCTAAGTTTATTGTAGAATTTGCTCTTGTTTGTGTTGGGGGCGTACACGTTAATTAAAGTGATTGGCCTGTTGTATAGGAGGCCTACTATAATTAGTATTCTCCCTTCTTTGTCCGATGTGGTGCCGAGCAGCTTGAAGGGTAAAGAGGTGTGCAAGAGAACTCCCACACCATTTTTTTTTTTCGTGGGAGCTAAAGAAACTCAGAGGGAAGTTTTTAATAGAGAATTTGGGTTCGCTAGCTCTAGGGAAGTGTGTCTCCTGAACAAATACGACAGAGCACTTTTGCTTGGAAAACCATTGCAGAGCAACTGACCTTTTAGTGGGCCAGTTTAAACCTTTAGCATTTTGGGAGATTATCATTACCGGTCTAGAGGTCATGTCTGTTTTGTGTGGGAAGGTTTGTCGATAAGTTAGTAAAACATTTCTTACCATAGTAAGATGCCATACGCAGCTGCCAAGATTTGTGAATGTGGAGTGCCGTGGAGGGTACCCAAGGGCGGTGATGTGTGCTGAGGCTGCAGCCTATTGGTGTTGTGTGCCAGTGTGTTAATCTGTACCTTGCAGAAATGCTAGAACAAAACAACAAGCATTGAGATATATAACAAAACAAGTTATAAGTTATAATAATTAACATTGGTAACAATTGTACACAGTAGTATGAGAATTATTCTTTATCTACTAGTCTATCGGGCTAAGGGGGGAGGGAGTAGTTTGGGGAGCAGAAGCAATGTCCTCCTGCCTCTAAAGTAGTACAAAGGAGGTCTTTTAGGATTCAATGTCTGTGAGTCAAGGGAGGTATCAGGTCAGAGCAGCTAGGCCGCTTTACATGCTGGTGTCTGACGATCGGTTCTAGTTGATTGGAGTCAGTTGTCAAGGAGGACCTCTAGTGGGGGTCGGTATGCGGTGGGTGGCAGTGGGGGCCATTTTCCGTTTTCTGATTACTGTGTTCCATTTTTGTCTTTGTGGTCTTGGTGGTTGGGGATCTGATGTTGAGTCACTTCCCTCCTGTTCTATTGTTTGGGGTATTTGTTTTGGTGGAGGAATGTTCAGCTGTGAACAGAAGGAGTCAAGGTCTTCTAGATCTTTGTATATGATTTCTTTATTATCCTTGACCACTCTGATTGCGAAGGGGAGCCCCCACCGATATGGAATTTTGTGGTCTTGTAAGTGTATGGTGAGAAATTTTACATTCCGGCGTCTGGTGAGGGTAAGCGGACTAAGATCCGCAAAAAATTGTATAGTGTCACCATCTTTATAAATCGGTGCCTTCTTCCTAGCCGCAGTCAGCAGTTTTTCTTTGTCTTTAAAATTGTGGCATCAAAGTATAATGTCTCTCGGTGGTGCTTCAGGTGGAGGCTTAGGTTTTAATGCCCTGTGCACTCTATCAAGGGAGATGTTTACATTCTCTTCGTTATCTAGGAGGAAGCTGAATAGGCCTTGTAGGTATTTTGGGAGGTCGGTGGCTAGGATGTTTTCAGGCACACCTCTGATTCGTAGGTTTTGGCGCCGGCCTTGATTATCCAAATCTTCTATTTGCATCTGCATTTGTTTTATTTCTTCAGTTTGATGCTGAAGCTGCATGGAGTGTAAATTGATTGGCTCTGAAATTTCCTCTGCATGCTCCTCTAGTTGAAGTACTCTGTTCCCCAGAACAGTAATGTCTCTTTTAACATCGGAGAGGCTTTCTTTTATAAGTTGGCTGACCTGGGTCATAAAGGATGCAAAATCCTCTTTGGTTGGTAAAAACTGTAAATCCGCTTTAGTAATGGGGATGTGAGAGTGTGTGTTATCAGTCTCTTCCTCCTGCGTGTTGTCATTAGATTGCGGGGGGCTGGGTGGTATATTGATGTTAGCCTCCACTGTTTTGAAGAATGAGTTCAGCTTTGTGGGTGCTGTTGTGGCTGCTTTGCTGGCCTTGTCCCCTTTAATAGGGCGTTAATAGGGCGTTTAGACGCCATTACAAATCTGAATAGGCAGACAGGTGTTTTCAGGGTTAACAAGTGGCTTATTTGATATGGTGTGGTATAGTACAGTTATTATTGAGCCTACTTGTGATTGTCGATCGTATCTGTGCTTCCTGATTGCCTAAATAGCACTGTTGGTGGAGGCCTATATTTACATTAAGGCCTTGTTGTGTTCATTTTTCCATATAGGATCTGTGTACTTCAAACTCTTATATTTATGTTAATACTTGAGGGCTTTGTCACCCCTGTAGTGCTGGAAGGTCTTACCCGCTGCCCCGCTGTTCTGAATATGAAGCTGGCCCTGCAGACTCCGTATATTTAGGGCAGATTAGGCTGATCTGTTGTGCAGGCCTCACCAATGTCTGTCTGCGTGACAGCTCGTGGCTGATGTCGTTCTACAGATGGGCCGGAGCGCTCGTTGCGGCTGCAGATGGAGAACTTGTGAGCTCCCGGTGAGGGTCTTTTCTCTGTCAGCTGTTCTGCTATCCGCTTCGGTATTACTCCCGATGCAGTGCGTGTCCTAAGGAGCTAAGATGGCGCTCCTCCCTGTGATGCCGCGTAGCAGCGACCAACTGCAGGACCTCTGCAAGGATGTTTTGTCTGTTAGGTCATGCAGGGAAGTGTGCTCCGGGGTCCAGGTAATATGTGGACAGGTTGCTGGTTAGTTTGGCTTGTCGGGCATCCCTGCGTTTAAGCCCTTGTGAGGAACTCTTTACGGAGCTTCACTGAGTTGCGGCCATGTTGGTTCCTGGCTTGGCTCCGCCTCCGTGTTAGGTTTTTTTTAATGTGTAATTTAATTTATTTAATTGATGGTAATTTTAGCTTTAGTATAATAGTAATGTTAGTTTAATATATAGTTTAAACTTAGTCTTTTTTAAATTTCACAGGTAAGTTTTTATTTATTTTAAGATAGGGATCTTGTAATTTTAATTTAAAGTTAGGGGGTTGTTAGGTTTAGGGGTTAATAGTTTAATTTAGTTTTCTTGGCAATGTGGGGGGCTGGCTGTTTAGGGGTTAATAGGTTTATTTAGTGGCAGTGATGTGGGATGCCAGATGTTTAGGGGTTAATAACTTTATTTAGTGGCGGCGATGTTGGTGAGCGGCGGAATAGAGGTTAATATCTTTATTATAGTAATTGAAAAGAGTCAGTAGTAACTAACTCTTAATAGGGGGCGCTATAATGGGCTAAAGCAATATTGATCTAAGCCTAAGGCAATAAGCAAAAATGATCTATAGCAAAGGTGTTAAACTAATTACTAGTTAAATATTATTTACCCCTAATCTGTCGCCCCTAACATCTCCGCCACCTACCTACATTTATTAATCCCTAATCTGCCACCCCAAACGTCGCCGCCACTATACTAAATTTATTAACCCCTAAACCTAAGTCTAACCCTAACACCCCCTAACTTAAATATAATTAAAATAAATCTAAATAATACCTACTATCATTACCTAAATAATTCAATTTTAAAAACTAAATACTTACATATAAAATAAACCCTAAGCTAGCTACAATATAACTAATAGTTAAATTGTATCTAGTTTAGGTTTTATTTTTATTTTACAGGCAAGTTTGTATTTATTTTAACTAGGTAGAATACTTACTAAATAGTTATTAACTATTTACTAACTACCTAGCTAAAATAAATACAAATTTACCTGTAAAATAAAACCTAACCTGTCTTACACTAACACCTAAACTTACACTACAATTAAACACATTACATAAATGAAATACAATTACCTAAATTACAAAAAAAACAAAACACTAAATTACACAAAATAAAAAAGAAATTATCAGATATTTAAACTAATTACACCTAATCTAATAGCCCTATCAAAATTACCCCCCCCCCCCCAAATAAAAAACCCTAGCCTAAACTAAACTACCAATAGCCCTTAAAAGGAACTTTTGCGGGGCATTGCCCCAAATAAATCAGATCTTTTACCTGTAAAAAAAAAAATACAAACAACCCCCCAACAGTAAAACCCACCACCCACACAACCAACCCCCCAAATAAAATCCTAACTAAAAAACCTAAGCTCCCCATTGACCTGAAAAGGGCATTTGGATGGGCATTGCCTTTAAAAGGGCATTTAGCTCTTTTTCAAGTGCCCAAACCCTAATCTAAAAATAAAACCCACACAATAAACCCTTAAAAAAACCTAACACTAACCCCTGAAGATCCACTTACAGTTTTGAAGACCGGACATCCATCCTCAACGAAGCCGGGAGAAGTCTTCATCCAAGCCGGCAGAAGTGGTCCTCCAGATGGGCAGAAGTCTTCATCCAGACGGCATCTTCTATCTTCATCCATCCGGCGTGTAGCGGCTCCATCTTCAAGACATCTGGCGCGAAGCATCCCCTTCAATCGACGTCTTTTTGCATAATGAAGGTTCCTTTAAATGACGTCATCCAAAATGGCGTCCCTTGAATTCCGATTGGCTGATAGAATTCTATCAGCCAATCAGAATTAAAGATGAAAAAATCCTATTGGCTGATCCAATCAGCCAATAGGATTGAGCTCACATTCTATTGGCTGTTCCAATAGGGGGTTGTTTGTATTTTTTTTACAGGAAAAGAGCTGATTTCTTTGGGGCAATGCCCCGCAAAAGGCCCTTTTAAGGGCTATTGGTAGTTTAGTTTAGGCTAGTGTTTTTTTTTTATTTGGGGGGGGCTTTTTATTTTGATAGGGCTATTAGATTAGGTGTAATTAGTTTAAATATCTGATAATTTCTTTTTTTATTTTGTGTAATTTAGTGTTTTGTTTTTTTTGTAATTTAGGTAACTGTATTTCATTTATGTAATTTATTTAATTGTAGTGTAAGGTTAAGTGTTAGTGTAAGACAGGTTAGGTTTTATTTTACAGGTACATTTGTATTTATTTTAGCTAGGTAGTTAGTAAATAGTTAATAACTATTTACTAACTAGTCTACCTAGTTAAAATAAATACAAACTTGCCTGTAAAATAAAAATAAACCCTAAACTAGCTACAATGTAACTATTAGTTATATTGTAGCTAGCTTAGGGTTTATTTTACAGGTAAATATTTAGTTTTAAATAGGAATTATTTAGGTAATGATAGTAGGTTTTATTTAGATTTATTTTAATTATATTTAAGTTAGGGGGAGTTAGGGCTAGGGTTAGACTTAGGTTTAGGGGTTAATAAAATTTAGTATAGTGGCGGCGACGTTGGGGGCGGCAGATTAGGGGTTAATAAATGTAGGTAGGTGGCGGCGATGTTAGGGGCGGCAGATTAGGGGTTAATATTATTTAACTAGTGTTTGTGATGCGGGAGTGCAGCGGTTTAGAGGTTAATATTTTTTATTATAGTGGCGGCGATGTCCGGAGTGGCAGATTAGGGGTTAATAAGTATAATGTAGGTGTCAGCGATTTCGGTGGCGGCAGATTAGGGGTTATTAAGTGTAAGATTAGGGGGTTTTAGACTCGGGGTTCATGTTAGGGTGTTAGGTGTAAACATAAATTTTGTTTCCCCATAGAAATCAATGGGGCTGCGTTACGGAGCTTTACGCTGCTTTTTTGCAGGTGTTAGACTTTTTTTCAGCCGGCTCTCCCCATTGATTTCTATAAGGAAATCGTGCACGAGCACGTAAAACCAGCTCACCGTGGCTTTCAGCAGCGCTGGTATTGGAGTGTGGTATGGAGCTCACTTTTTGCCAGATAACGCCAGGGTTTTTGTAAACCTGTAATACCTGTGCTGTAGGGAAGTGAGCGGTGACAATAACTTGCAAGTTAGCACAGCTCTTAACGCAAAACTCGTAATCTAGCCGAAAGATCTCTATGCATAACTGTCCATTAGTAGCAGATAGTTCCAACAAAAGATTTATTTTACAGGTAAGTATTTAGCTTTAAATATGAATAATTTATTTAATAAGAGTTAATTAATTTCGTTAGATTTAAATTATATTTAATTTAGGGGGGTGTTAGTGTTAGGGTTAGACTTAGCTTTAGGGGTTAATACATTTATTAGAATAGCGGTGAGCTCCGGTCGGCAGATTAGGGGTTAATAATTGAAGGTAGGTGTCGGCGATGTTAGGGAGGGCAGATTAGGGGTTAATACTATTTATTATAGGGTTAGTGAGGCGGATTAGGGGTTAATAACTTTATTATAATAGCGGTGCGGTCCGGTCGGCAGATTAGGGGTTAATAAGTGTAGGCAGGTGGAGGCGACGTTGAGGGCGGCAGATTAGGGGTTAATAAATATAATATAGGGGTCGGCGGTGTTAGGGGCAGCAGATTAGGGGTACATAGCTATAATGTAGGTGGCGGCGCTTTGCGGTCGGCAGATTAGGGGTTAATTATTGTAGGTAGCTGGCGGCGACGTTGTGGGGGGCAGGTTAGGGGTTAATAAATATAATACAGGGGTCGGCGGTGTTAGGGGCAGCAGATTAGGGGTACATAAGTATAACGTAGGTGGCGGTCGGCAGATTAGGGGTTAAAAAAATTTAATCGAGTGGCGGCGATGTGGGGGGGCCTCGGTTTAGGGGTACATAGGTAGTTTATGGGTGTTAGTGTACTTTAGAGTACAGTAGTTAGGAGCTTTATAAACCGGCGTTAGCCCAGAAAGCTCTTAACTACTGACTTTTTTCTGCGGCTGGAGTTTTGTCGTTAGATTTCTAACGCTCACTCCAGACACGACTCTAAATACCGGAGTTAGAAAGATCCCATTGAAAAGATAGGATACGCAAATGACGTAAGGGGATCTGCGGTATGGAAAAGTCGCGGCTGAAAAGTGAGCGTTAGACCCTTTTTTGAGTGACTCCAAATACCGGCGGTAGCCTAAAACCAGCGTTAGGAGCCTCTAACACTGGTTTTCACGGCTACCGCCAAACTCCAAATCTAGGCCATAGTGTTAATTGAATCAGTATTATTTATATATCGTGACTATTCTGTTGTATTATCGGTACACACAGGCACCTCTCTTGTTTCCTTTTATTCTCCAGATCTTTATTAGTGTCGGCGATGTTGGGATGCGAGGGAATACGGGTTAATAACTTTATTATAGTGGAGGCGATGTTGGGGAGCAGCAGAATAGGGGTTAATAAATTTTATGAGTGGCAGCGATGTCGGGAGCGGCAGATTAGGGGTTAATAAGTTTATTTTAGTGTATGCGATGCAGGAGGGCCTGTTTAGGGGTTAATATGTAGTTTATGGGTGTTAGTGTACTTTGTAACAGTTTAGTTATGAGTTTTGTGTAACAGTTTTGTTGCGTAAAACTCATAACTACTGCTCTCAGATTGTGAAACGGATCATGTTGGTATAGGCTGTAACGCAAGCTTTTTAGCCTCACCGCAAAACTTGTAATGGCAGCGCTATGGAAATCCCACACAAAAACGTCATTTTTTTAAGTGTGGGACTGACGTTGCCTTACAGGCTAAAATGCTTGTGGTACAGCTATACCGACAAGACTCGTAATGGCTGCGTTACTGTTTTAATGCTGAAATTGACATTTTTTCAGCGTTAAAAAACAAATGCAAAACTTGTACTCTAGGTGTTTATTTGAAAAGCAGGATTGTAAAATTTAGGACCCGGACCATTTTTGTTTCAGCACCTGGGTTGCGCTTGCTGTTTGGTGGGTAAATGTAGCCACTAATAAGCAAGCACTATCCATGGTGCTGAACCTAAACTTTGTTATAATAATGACCCTATATTACCGTAGCACATTCAAATTGTTAATACAATTTACAATCTTTCAGCTAGATTACGAGTTTTGCGGTAACAGGGGTGCGGTGCTAACGAGCTTTTTTTTTGTAATGCTACCTTAAGACAGCGCTAGTATTACGTGTTTTTTTAAACCCGGCTTTAGCCACAAAAAAGTGAACGTAGAGCAGAATTTAGCTCCACATCTCACCTCAATACCAGCGCTGCTTACGGTAGCTGTGAGCTGGCTAAACGTGCTCGTGCACAATTTCCCCATAGGAAACAATGGGGCAGAGCCGGCTGAAAAAAAAACTAACACCTGCAAAAAAGCAGCGTTCAGCTCCTAACACAGCCCTATTGTTTCCTATGGGAAAACCAAATTTATGTCTACACCTAACACCCTAACATGAACCCCGAGTCTAAACACCCCTAATCTTACACCGCCCCCAACATTGCCGACACCTGCATTATATTATTAACCCCTAATCTGCCGCTCCGGACACCGCCGCCACCTACATTATACTTATGAACCCCTAATCTGCTGCCCCCAACATCGCCAAACCCTACAATATATTTATTAACCCCTAATCTGCCGCCGCCAACGTCGCCGCCACCATAATAAAGTTATTAACCCCTAAACCTAAGCCTACCCTAACACCCCCCTAATTTAAATATAATTTAAATCTATATAAAATAACTACAATTAAATAAATTATTCCTATTTAAAACTAAATACTTACCTATAAAATAAACCATAAGATAGCTACAATATAATTAATAATTACATTGTAGCTATTTTAGGATTTATTTTTATTTTACAGGTAACTTTGTATTTATTTTAACTAGGTAGAATAGTTATTAAATAGTTATTAACTATTTAATAACTACCTAGCTAAAATTAATACAAAAGTACTTGTAAAATAAAACCTAACATAAGTTACAATTACACCTAACACTACACTATAATTAAATTAATTACCTAAACTACCTACAATTAAATAAAATAAAATTAAATAAATTAAAGTACGAAAAACAACAAACACTAAATTACAGAAAATAAAAAAATAATTACAAAAGTTTTAAACTAATTACACCTACTCTAATCCCCCTAATAATAAAAAAGACCCCAAAATAAAAAAATTCCCTACCCTATACTAAATTACAAATAGCCCTTAAAAGGGCCTTTTGCGGGACATTGCCCCAAAGTAATCAGCTCTTTTACCTGGAAAAACAATACAATACCCCCCAACAACATTAAAACCCACCACCCACACTCCCAACCCTACTCTAAAATCCACCCAATCCCCTCTTAAAAAAACCTAACACTACCCCCTTGAAGATCTCCCTACCTTGAGCCATCTTCACCCAGCCGGGCACAAGTGGACCTCCAGAGGGGCAGAAGTCTTCATCCAATCTGGCCAGAAGAGGACATCCAGACTGGCAGAAGTTTTCATCCAGGCAGCATCTTGTGTCTTCTTCCATCCAGAGCTTAGCGGGTCCATCTTTAAGACAAAAGTGATGTAAAAAAATGAAGGCGCCTAAATATACACACGAATAAATCTTTAAGACATCCAACGCGAAGCATCCTCTTCCATCCGACAGCGACTGAAGAATGAAGGTTCCTTTAAGTGACGTCATCCAAGATGGCGTCCCTTCAATTCCGATTGGCTGATAGAATCCTATTAGCCAATCAGAATTAAGGTAGGAAAAATCCTAGGATTGAAGTTCAATCCTATTGGCTGATACAATATGATTTTTCCTACCTTAATTCCGATTGGCTGATAGGATTCTATCAGCCAATCGGAATTGAAGGGACACCATCTTGGATGACGTCACTTAAAGGAACCTTCATTCTTCAGTCACCGTCGGATGGAAGAGGATGCTCCGCGCCAGATGTCTTCAAGATGGTCCCACTCCGGATGGAAGAAGATAGAAGATGCCGCCTGGATGAAGACTTCTGCCGGTCTGGATGTCCTCTTCTGGCCGGATCGGATGAAGACTTCTGCCCCTCTGGAGGTCCACTTGTGCCCGGCTTGGTGAAGACGGCTCAAGGTAGGGAGATCTTCAAGGGGGTAGTGTTAGGTTTTATTAAGGGGGGATTGGGTGGGTTTTAGAGTAGGGTTAGGTGTGTGGGTGGTGGGTTTTAATGTTGGGGGGTATTCTATTTTTCTTTACAGGTAAAAGAGCTGATTACTTTGGGGCAATGCCCCGCAAAAGGCCCTTTTAAGGGCTATTTGTAATTTAGTATATGGTAGGGAATTTTATTATTTTGGGGGGCATTTTTATTTTATTAGGGGGATTAGAGTTTATTTTATTTAATTTAATTGTATTTAATTGTAGGTAGTTTAGGTAGTTAATTTAATTATAGTGTAGTGTTAGGTGTAATTGTAACTTAGGTGAGCTCCGGTCGGCAGATTAGGGGTTAATACTTGAAGTTAGGTGTCGGCGATGTTAGGGAGGGCAGATTAGGGGTTAATACTATTTATTATAGGGTTATTGAGGCGGGAGTGAGGCGGATTAGGGGTTAATAACTTTATTATAGTAGCGGTATCCTATCTTTTCAATGGGATCTTTCTAACGCCGGTATTTAGAGTCGTGGCTGAAGTGAGCGTTAGAAATCTAACGACAAAACTCCAGCCGCAGAAAAAAGTCAGTAGTTAAGAGCTTTCTGGGCTAACGCCGGTTTATAAAGCTCTTAACTACTGTGCTCTAAAGTACACTAACACCCATAAACTACCTATGTACCCCTAAACCGAGGTCCCCCCACATCGCCGCCGCTCTAATTAAATTTTTTAACCCCTAATCTGCCGTCCGCACGCCGCCGCAAGCTACGTTATACTACTTATGTACCCCTAATCTGCTGCCCCTAACACCGCCGACCCCTATATTATATTTATTAACCCCTAATCTGCCCCCTCAACGTCGCCTCCACCTGCCTACACTTATTAACCCCTAATCTGCCGACCGGACCGCACCTCACTCCCGCCTCAATAACCCTATAATAAATAGTATTAACCCCTAATCTGCCCTCCCTAACATCGCCGACACCTAACTTCAAGTATTAACCCCTAATCTGCCGACCGAATCTCGCCGCTACTCTAATAAATGGATTAACCCCTAAAGCTAAGTCTAACCCTAACACTAACACCCCCCCTAACTTAAATATAATTTAAATCTAACGAAATAAATTAACTCTTATTAAATAAATTATTCCAATTTAATGCTAAATACTTACCTGTAAAATAAACCCTAATATAGCTACAATATAAATTATAATTATATCATAGCTATTTTAGGATTAATATTTATTTTACAGGCAACTTTGTATTTATTTTAACCAGGTACAATAGCTATTAAATAGTTAAGAACTATTTAATAGCTAAAATAGTTAAAATAATTACAAAATTACCTGTAAAATAAATCCTAACCTAAGTTACAATTAAACCTAACACTACACTATCAATAAATTAATTAAATACAATACCTACAATTATCTACAATTAAACCTAACACTACACTATCAATAAATAAATTAAATAAACTACCTACAATTATCTACAGTTAAACCTAACACTATCAGCCAATCGGAATTAAGGTAGGAAAATTCTGATTGGCTGATGGAATCAGCCAATCAGAATCAAGTTCAATCTGATTGGCTGATCCGATCAGCCAATCAGATTGAGATCGCATTCTATTGGCTGTTCCGATCAGCCAATAGAATGCGAGCTCAATCTGATTGGCTGATCCAATCAGCCAATCGGATTGAACTTGAATCTGATTGGCTGATTCCATCAGCCAATCAAAATTTTCCTACCTTAATTCCGATTGGCTGATAGAATCCTATCAGCCAATCGGAATTCGAGGGACGCCATCTTGGATGAGGTCCCTTAAAGGAACCTTCATTCTTCAGTTGGACGTCGGAAGAAGAAGATGGATCCGCGCTGAAGGTCTTCAAGATGGAGCCGTTCGTCATCGGATGAAAATAGAAGATGCCGCTTGGATCAAGATGGTTGCCGGTCCGGATCTCCTCTTCTTCCCGGATAGGATGAAGACTTTGGAGCCTCTTCTGGACCTCTTCAGCCGCTTGATAGAAGACTTCAGCCGGATTATGGATCGCCAGCCCACGCTTGGGCTTGGATGAAGATTTCGGAGGCTTGGATCAAGACTTCAAAGGACGGATCGGTGAACCTGGCATGGTGAAGATAAGGTAGGAAGATCTTCAGGGGCTTAGTGTTAGGTTTATTTAAGGGGGGTTTGGGTTAGATTAGGGGTATGTGGGTGGTGGGTTGTAATGTTGGGGGGGTATTGTATGTTTTTTTACAGGCAAAAGAGCTGAATTATTTGGGGCATGCGCCGCAAATGGCCCTTTTCAGGGCTGGTAAGGTAAAAGAGCTTTGAACTTTTTTAATTTAGAATAGGGTAGGGCATTTTTTTATTTTGGGGGTCTTTGTTATTTTATTAGGGGGCTTAGAGTAGGTGTAATTAGTTTAAAATTGTTGTAATATTTTTCTAATGTTTGTAAATATTTTTTTTATTTTTTGTAACTTAGTTCTTTTTTATTTTTTGTACTTTAGTTAGTTTATTTAATTGTAGTTATTTGTAGGTATTGTATTTAATTAATTTATTGATAGTGTAGTGTTAGGTTTAATTGTAGATAATTGTAGGTAGTTTATTTAATTTATTTATTGATAGTGTAGTGTTAGGTTTAATTGTAACTTAGGTTAGGATTTATTTTACAGGTAATTTTGTAATTATTTTAACTATTTTAGCTATTAAATAGTTCTTAACTATTTAATAGCTATTGTACCTGGTTAAAATAAATACAAAGTTGCCTGTAAAATAAATATTAATCCTAAAATAGCTATAATATAATTAAAATTTATATTGTAGCTATATTAGGGTTTATTTTACAGGTAAGTATTTAGATTTAAATAGGAATAATTTATTTAATAAGAGTTAATTTATTTTGTTAGATTTAAATTATATCTAAGTTAGGGGGGTGTTAGTGTTAGACTTAGCTTTAGGGGTTAATACATTTATTATAGTAGCGGTGAGATCCGGTCGGCAGATTAGGGGTTAATTATTGTAGGTAGGTGGAGGCGACGTTGGGGGTGGCAGATTAGGGGTTAATAAATATAATATAGGGGTCGGCGGTGTTAGGGGCAGCAGATTAGGGGTACATAGATATAATGTAGCTTGCGGTGGTGTACGGAGCGGCAGATTAGGGGTTAATAATAAAATGCTGGGGTCAGCGATAGCGGGGGCGGCAGATTAGGGGTTAATAAGTGTAAGGTTAGGGGTGTTTAGACTCGGGGTACATGTTAGGGTGTTAGGTGCAGACTTAGGAAGTGTTTCCGCATAGGAAACAATGGGGCTGCGTTAGGAGCTGAACGCTGCTTTTTTGCAGGTGTTAGGTTTTTTTTCAGCTCAAACAGCCCCATTGTTTTCTATGGGGGAATCGTGCACGAGCACGTTTTTGAAGCTGGCCGCGTCCGTAAGCACCGCTGGTATCGAGAGTTGCAGTGGCGTTAAATATGCTCTACGCTCCCTTTTTTTGGAGCCTAACGCAGCCCTTCTGTGAACTCTAAATACCAGCAGTATTTAAAAGGTGCGGAGTTGAAATGTTTTTAGGGTTGCAAATTTCACATTTAAAAGGATTGTAGATCTAACAAAAATCCTTTATTTTTTAAAATATGCCCTTTGTGGAAGGTAACATATGTTAATTATACAAATAAAGAACATTTATATATAATAATTTATGACTTAAAGGGATAGTAAACGTTCAGAATAATGTTATATAATTCTGATCATCGTGCAGAATTATATAACATTATTTTAGCAGTAGCTTCAAAAATGTAAAGTATTTGCAGATTTTTTAGTCTAAAGTTGGACTCCGCTCCAGGAGCTACTAAGCGAGTCTTGGATATCCAAAGCGATTCGCGGGCTTGCTGGCTAATCACAGCATGCCCGGTCGAGCTATTGGACTAAACTACTAGACCAGAGCGGGAGCAAGCTACATTTAGTCCAACAGCGCAACCGGGCGTGCTGTGACTAGCCAGCAAGTAAGGTAATCACATATTACAACGGTAATGATTTAGGAAACATCAGTATGTAGTAAGGACATTACAACTTGATTTAAAAAAAAACCAGAAAAACCTTGAAAATAGATCTGCCACATGTATAGGTGTATCTAGTCTGTTGAACCCTACAAATGATATTAAAGGTGAGTATTAGTCAGAACTAAAGGAGGTGAACTGGACATAAATGAGCAAAACTTCTGTTATATTATTTGTGAGTTCTCTAGGGCTAGTATGGTCACTTATGGACCTAAATGATAGATATTATGGGAAGAAGAGCCCATATGTTATTTATAATAATTTTGGACCTCTGGATGAAATAGTAAACAATATGAGCTAGGGAAACAGTGTACATAAACAATCAGACGTGGCAACATATGAAAGGAGTAATGTGGTCTAAAGAGCTAAAAAAATGGAACCTCATTTTTATATATTGGTTATGGTTCCCACTTGTACTTAAAGGTCACACTTGGACCAAAGAGGGTTGATGAGGAATGATATGGGAAATCGACAATTGTATAGGTCATTATTGGGCCTTGATAATAAATATAGGTGGGGAAATCAGCGGGCCAGAGACGCTCTTTGTTATAGGGAGGGGGTTAGCAACTGTTATTTAGTGTCAAAATAAATATATAGGAAATAATATAATTATAATTCTATTGAGAAAACTGAGACGTCTGAAATTGAGGGAGAAGAGACGGTAGTCACCCCAAACCATAATCAGAGAGCCGTTAATCATACATATACTTAGGGAAGGATATAGTTCTGTTTATCACAGATCACATTGATTTATAATGTTATATTGTGCAATAACAGGGAAAGGAGAAAATAGGAAGATAGAGCTGAAAGAAATAGAGAGTATAAACGATGTATCTCTTAGCTTGGAGAGATTACACATAGGCACTGTATGAATCAGTAGGGTGTCAGTTAGCTGCAGGATACCGAAGATGCAGAGTGTTAGTATAACTAATACAGTGAGATTATGCAAAGTTAAGAGGTAATGGGTAACTAGCAAGATCGACTTTCCCCATGTCTTTAGTGGTTTACAGTAAGAATGCTAAGAGAAGCATTTTAACGCCAGCTGAGGATAGTGTAATAAATTATTTGTGCAGGGACACATTAAGGGGGGACGATAATACTCCATTTTGAAAAGGGGTATTGAGATATATCATTAATGCGACTCAGGGGGATAATGAAACCTAAAATGACATAATGCATTGGTATATCTGATATGGGGAAGGGAGTGAGTGTCTATATAAGGGTAGTCCAATCCTATAGGATTCCATTACTATGGGATCACTGGGTAAGCTAAGTCATGTTACGGTGGGGAATTTCCTCTGGTGTTTGGAGACCTAAAGAGGGCATGATTGTGGGGCCAGAAAGGTGCTAAGAAAACCGTCTTGACATATATAAGAGTGTAGGGATCTATTGTGACATGGTGGTCGAGTAACTGATGTGACATAGTTTAAAGGTGTGGTAGGAATACCATCTGGCAGTATCTACTAATACAAACTTCTACCTTAAAAACAATATATCCCTGTATACTATGATGTGAAGATAGATAAATCAAAAGGACCTGATCTCGCCAATTCTGGGGGAAGGGAAAAAAATATTTGCTGTAGGTATTAAGACTACCTGATAGTTTGATGGCTTAAGAGGGATATAATGTGATTATAAGGTACAGGTAATAAAAGCATATTACTGCCAAGGAACATTCTGCTGAGTAAGATATGAGCCACATATATATACAGTATGCATCAAAACACATTATATCATAATAAAACCAGTTTGTAAGATTCAAAGGGTCATTTGTGTAGAAGAGAGAAACCTCTAGGGACCAGACTGTACAGTCTTCATAACTAGATTCCAGTCACGTAGGTATAATAATATGAGATGTGAAGTTTGTAATACACTTCTGTGACAGGTCGTCCGAGGTTATCTTATTTACTAACGGCTTCCCCCTAATCACATCCTATGCAGGCAGCACACTGCAGATCCCGTAACTAAGGGGCTGCTAAGAAGCTGTCAGGTTCTGGATAAATTTCAGCCCACACCGGTTCTCAATGAGGGTCTGGAGTATGTGTTCTGGAGGGGCTGTGGGGCCTGCTCTGCTTTCTCTGTAACGGAAAGGGCAGCACAACAGTGCAATATGACATTGGTTCCGTTTCTGAGGGACCAGGGATAGGGGGCCACAATAAAACTGTCCAGAGGTCTGAGCTAACCTCCCCATTAGCATACCAGGTTGGCATCCTCAAAGTCCATGACTCTAGACCTTGAGTTGCTCTGTAGGGTACGGGTAAGTCATTCTTGGTTGCGGCGTGGTATCTCTCCCGCTGTGTAATGGAGGTGTCGAGGATGAGTCTGCTCTCAAGTAGTGTTGGGGCACTTGTCACCTTTGCCTCCATGGCCTTAAATAAGGTGACTTCTGTATCATCTGTGGGGTGGACCTTAGCGGTAGCTTGAGTCTCTGTATTGTGTGAAGCTGCCTCTCCATGCTCCGCCATCTTAGGTGTGTAGCTTTCTCCTTTTCCACCGGCGGTTCTCATGGTTTGTGTGAGGTTTCTGAAGCATTTATCCATCTTCCAATCTAGTTCCATTAGCAGCTTATGTGCCAGTAAAAGAAGGTCTCCCTCCATGAAAAAGTTGCAGATGCAGTGATGTGGTCTCAGCTTTGGTATTCAAATTGGTACCGCTTTAACCCAGGCGGCTGGGGGGGTTTGTATTGGAAGCTTTAGGCAGTGCTCTCAGGAGGCTAAATCCGATCTCTGGGAATCTGAATGAGGCATCCAGGTCACCCTACACAACAGCTTTGGTATAGGCTGGATCTGGGGTAAAGTAAATTAGATCTACAAATGTTCTTTTTAAAGTTTGAGAAGTAGAATTCAGAGAGCTTCATAAAGTGCGACTTGTTATGGTCGCTGCGTAGCCACGCCCCCTGCAAAGCACTTTGGATATCCAAGACCCGCTCAGTAGATCCTGGAGCGGAGTCCAACTTTAGACTAAAAAATCTGCAAATACTTTTAATTTTTGAAGTTATTGCTAAAATAATGGAAACAAAAAGAAGAGAGTGCCTCATAGTGCAATATCAAACATGCTTAGTGTGGTAATCATGGGTAACAGCAATCGTTGGAAAGGTACTCACAAAGTAGGTGGCACTTGAAATAAGTGCATACAGGCAGGCTGGCCTTCAACAGCAGTCAGTACGCTGAAGGATTGGAACTTGACAGCAGTCTCCCGGAGGGCAAAGTGGTCCGTCTGAGGTAAGGACAAGCTGATTCCGGTGGTTAAGCTGTGGGGAATAGGATCTAAGCGGTACTCTGTAATACGCCAAAAAGTGATCCGTCCGAAGCAGGAGTGGGCTGTTCCAGGTAGCCGCACTATGATAAAGGTTTCCCTGTGCACTACGTGTGCAATTCGATCAATGTCTGCAGATCTGGAAAATTGCCCTCTCAGCTCTCGTTTGTAAGCTGTGTGCTTAAAACTTTGCTTTCTCTTTATTCCACTTTTTTGCTAGCAAAGTGGAATAAAGAGAAAGCAAAGTTTTAAGCACACAGCTTACAAACGAGAGCTGAGAGGACGATTTTCCAGATCTGCAATCATTGGTTCCAATCCTTCAGCGTACTGACTGCTGTTGAAGGCCAGCCTGCCTGTATGCACTTATTTCAAGTGCCACCTACTTTGTGAGTACCTTTCCAACGATTGCTGTTACCCATGATTACTACACTAAGCATGTTTGATATTGCACTATGAGGCGCTCTCTTCTTTTTGTTTCCATTCCTTAGATGATCCGTTTACCAGCGGTTTTGAAGAGGAGCAGCCTGTGTTTTGATTCCTTTGAACTATTTGAACATTCACTAGTATCACAGTGTTTGAACACCCGGTATTGGTGTTTCATATTTTATTGTCCTGTACATTTTTTCTGTTGTACTTATCAGTGCACCTGATTTGTTATTTTACAATTAATTGAGATCACATATATGTATTGTTTTTTTATACTTTGCATTGCCTTGTCATCTATTGTCTACCAATCCCTATTGGGCTTCAAATGAAGTCACAATATTTATTTCCTTTTTTCACTCTTTTTTTTTTTTTCGTTTTCACAGTCCCATCCCCCCTTTTGCCTTACCTTAGCGCACCCTTAATATACGCTTTTTGGCATATATATATATTATTGCTAAAATAATGTTATATAATTCTACACTGTGTGCAGAATTATATAACATTATTCTGAACGTTTACTGTCCCTTTAATAATAACTGTAATTATTATTGGGGTTGATCACAATCAGACTTTTTAAATTACTTTTCATCAACATTTTTTTTTAATAACCCTATACTTAAAGGTACATGCAATCTATTTTTTCTTTAATGATTCAGATAGATCATACATTTGTATACGACTTTCCAATTTATTTATATGATCAATTTTGCTTCATTTTCTTGGTATCATTTGTTGAAAGAGCAGCAATGCAATGCAGTTTTGGCCCCTTTCATGTAATTTAGCTCTGAAAGAGGATTTCTAATTCTCAGAACTTGAAATGCACTCTGCTGACATATGAGGGCTAACTCCTATACATATTCTTCTCTAACTGGCTTTAGCTGATAATAACTGCGAAACAATTCATTTTATGTCTAAGGGTGAAAGGCGCGTTGCAGCTCTAGCAGCCTAAGTGGAGTTATTCAGCTTAGCCTTCCGTTGCCTATTTGGAGATTTCCTTGTTTACAACTGCAAACGACCAAGTGTTACTGTAAATAGTACAGTGAAGAAGTGCCTCTATTATATTGAGACACATGCATTTTAGCCAATCAGTGCTGACTCATAAATAATTCCATGGGAGTAAGCACAATTCTATCTATATGACACACATGAACTAGCAGAGTCTAACGGTAAAAAAAACTGTCAAAATGCACTGAGATATGAGGCAGTTCAATGGCTTAGAAATTAGAATATGAACTTACCTAGATTCAGAACTTGAAATGCACTCTGCTGACATATGAGGGCTAACTCCTATACATATTCTTCTCTAACTGGCTTTAGCTGATAATAACTGCGAAACAATTCATTTTATGTCTAAGGGTGAAAGGCGCGTTGCAGCTCTAGCAGCCTAAGTGGAGTTATTCAGCTTAGCCTTCCGTTGCCTATTTGGAGATTTCCTTGTTTACAACTGCAAACGACCAAGTGTTACTGTAAATAGTACAGTGAAGAAGTGCCTCTATTATATTGAGACACATGCATTTTAGCCAATCAGTGCTGACTCATAAATAATTCCATGGGAGTAAGCACAATTCTATCTATATGACACACATGAACTAGCAGAGTCTAACGGTAAAAAAAACTGTCAAAATGCACTGAGATATGAGGCAGTTCAATGGCTTAGAAATTAGAATATGAACTTACCTAGATTTAGCTTTGCACAAAGAGAGCAAAGCAAATTTGTTGATAAAAGAAAATTGGAAAGTTGTTTATAATTGCATGCCCTATTATAATCATGAATGTTTAATTTTGACTAGACTGTCCTTTTAACATAACAAAATATACACACAATAGGTGAACGGAACTTGGCAGCCATCTTTTGCTCCTAACAAACGATGACTATTTAAATGTTTCATGTTCTTCTTACAAGCTTATAGATGTGTGACCAGTTGCAGGTGCTTTTCTGGTATGTAACAATAAGTAATAAAAAGGATGTATTAGGTCTAGACTGTCCCTTTAATTGCACACGTTACCTATTAGCATCACTAAACATTATAAAAAGAGTTGACCAACATACGTATTTCAGCTTTGGTTTATTTAATAACCATGAGAACATGCCAGTATAATTATGGTTCAACAGATTAACCGATTAAGAACAAATGGGGGGTTTCAGCATCACAGTTTATGGTTGTGATCTCTTGAAATGCATGCTGACTATTTCTACCAATATTTACAAAATTATTTGTAAACAAAATATCAACAAGATTGAGATTGACACAAATATTGCTTAACCCCTTCCAGCCGTTAGGACATTCCACTTTCCTAACTGCCACTTTCTCTGTTCAGGGCAAATTTCCTGTTTATAGGGCCTGCAGCAGCTCCACCCAGGATATGCCTGGCATCCCTAGCCCCACCCAGAACATACACAGCCACACCCCCATCACAGACCCACCCACAGGGTGGTGCCCGGAAGCTTTTGGGAAATGTTGGGAACTATACCTGAACATACTTAAGTATCCTCTTATAGATAAGCTCTAAGTTTCAACCACAGAGACCAGCAGAACAAAGTAAATTAGATAGCAGATGTAAACTGTAACAGTATGCTCTATGGGAATCATGAAAGTTTAATTTTAATAATTTTAAAATACTACATTTGAAGCTTATCTAAGATGGCAGCTATGGCTGACTTCCTGTACTGTCGCTGATGTTGTATCCTCACCAATCATTTGACTAAATAGATCACCGTCACTATGACTACAATCTTTATACTGCTGTAAAAAAATATATAGCTACCAACAGTAAATTTAGCTATTTTTAAAGCTTCCAGTCTTACTTTGTATATAACATAGTACAGTAAAGTAAAACCGTCCTGTAGATTTTATACCTACTGATCCCTTTTAGGGGCCTGAGAGTTTGCTACTATCAGAATGAATAAGTTTCCACATCTCTGATTCACCATCTGCCCTGCTAATTATTGTCCTGTAATCTTGTTATTATGTTTCCACACAAAGAGAGCGCAGCCTGGATCAGTGTATAATTGGATTTCTAGGAAGGGAAAGGAATCCAGTAATAAAATACTGAGCCGAGCATCACAGGATGCATTAATTCCACAAGTTTATTTATTTGCCTCTGTTCTATTTATAGTCTCCATCCTAACACTTTGGTGGATAATTGAACAGTTCTAGCTTTTTTTATTCAGAATTCTAACTGCTAAAAACCACTAATGAGCTCATTAACCTAGGTTTATTTACTATCCTTCTTATTAATTGTCGTGCCGGAGGGTAAGCGTGAGGCACACCACTCTATCGTTTATGTATTCTGGATGGCTTTTTCCTTGTGATCTTGCTAAGCTGAGACTAAGAACAAACTCTAGAGTATAAAATAATAGAATAACATAGGTAAGTAACTTTATTTTCCCATAGAATATGTTATATTATGCAGATATCTATAACCCCTTATTTAATTTGTGTTTTTTTTATATTCTAGGATTTATATCCAAAGCATTTCTGTAATGAACTATCCATTTGCGCCTCTGCTGATATGTCAAACTATGAATAAACTACCTATCTATTTATTTTTATTAAACTATTACTTATTTAAGTTTTCTTAACCCTTTCCTGACAGGACTAATTTGTATATATCGGAACAAAGTTCCGATGTAAACAAATTGAAATCACACGATCGTTCATGCGATCTTGTGATTTCAATGATGGGATTGTGTCAGACGAGAGTGCTTATGACGCTAGGTATGCCCCCCAGCCTGCAATCCCATTTACCAAGCCTCTACGGACAGGGGTGGAACTACAGGGGGTGCAGAGGTTGCAACTGCGACTGTGCCCCTGAGGGTGGGGGCCCAGCTTCAAAAAAAAAAAAAAAAAAAAAAATTTTTCCAATAAAAAACGTTGACCTGCCACTACCTGCACTGATATCATGTGAGTGTGACATGATGCTTCACTAGTGTCTCTGACTACAGGGGTTAGTGTTTCTGTTTTACCCATTGGTGTTTATGTGTGTGTGTGTGTGTGTGTATGTATGTATGTATGTGACTGTGTGTATATTTATGCATGTATGTGTGTGTGTGTGTGTGTATGCATGTATGCATGTGACTGTGTGGTATTTATGCATGTATGTGTGTATGTTTGTGGAACCAGCAAATTACAGACCTTGTTACTACAGCATGGGGGGGCGGGGGTTAATCAGTGTCACTATACAGTACCACTATATACAGTACGGGGGGGCTGGACCATGTCACTGACAACTGTGGTCACTTTATAAAGTACTGGGGTGGGTAGGGTCAGGCCAGCCATCTCACCGGCAGATTACAGACTGTGACACTAACTCACTATATACAGTACTGGTGGGTTAAACAGTGTTACTATATACAGTAATAGGGGGTAAAACCATCTCACGGACCGTGGGCACAGAGTACCTCCTTTTGCAGACATGTAATCTGATTTAAAAAAAAAATTATGTGTTAAATGTAAAAAAAAAAGGATATGTATGAAATTCACCTTTTTTGGGGTGGGGGTAGGGGGTGCCCCCCCCCCTTCTTTCACCTGTGCCCTGTGGTTTCTAGTTACGCCTCTGTCTATGGCTTCAGGATAGCCAAATGGCTAGGACTTTCCATGCTGTCCTAACGGTGCTTAAGCCCAGCACAGTTAGGATGGCATTGAACGTCCTAACAGCAGGAAGGGGTTAAAGGGATGCAAAGCATTTTGAGATTGTAAAATGTTTTTGGCACAGTAAAAAAAGCTGCCATCTATATCTGATCTTATATCTAAGTGCAGGCTGCAGGCTGCACAAGCCTAACCTTGCTATATACAGTATCTATTCCTAATAGGCCTCAACAGAGGTGATATGTCACTGCAACGAATGCAAGTTTTGCTAACAAAATGACCATGACAAGCCTTGTCTACTCCAGTAAAAAAATATAGATTGGCTCCTCCAAATAAGGCAAGTGGTGGATTTGGAAACGCAGCACACAAGAGGCTTCATGTACAAAACCGGTGTGGGCAAGGTACCCAACTTGAGAATCTTTCAGCCCCGGCTTTGCAGCGAACAGGCTGCGGACACGGTACATCCACTGTCCTTATGTATAACACACACGTGTGTGTGTTTAAGGCTGCCCCGGTTGATTTCTATCCACCGGTCTGATGACTGCTGATTCTTATATTGTGGAATTCAGGTTCACATGTGCGTGCCAGCCCCACAAGGGCTCAAAAGTATATGCTGCTTAATACATTAAGCTCAGTTTGCTATTGAATTCATAAAGTGTTCAGTCATCTGTTATTTTATTTCAAGGCTGCAGAAAAGTAATTTTAGAGTGTTTTATGTCCCTTTAAGTCTGCCATTCTCCAGCATATGAACATAATATCTTGATATAGCACAAAAAAAACCCATACATTGCTCTTAACCCCTTCACACCGTTAGGACGTTTTTATGCCATCCTAACAGCGCTGGTCTTTAACACCGAAGGATGTCATGGAACGTCCTACTTTATATGGCGTCCTGCAGCCTTCCCCTTTGACGCAAGTAAGAATTTGATTGAGGGTCATGCCTAGCAATGTAGGCAGTGCCTCATGATCCGATCCTGGCCTTAAAATCACATGATCACATAGACGATTGCGTGATTTAATTTTTATAGCAAGTGTATACATCTGAACTTTGTTTCGATCTAATTACTTGCACCCTGGCATACAGGGGTTAAACAAGGTGACTCAAGGGGGTCTATTTATATATGTGCGGACGGACATGATCCATTATAGTGAACCATGTCCGCCGCACAGCATACGCTGTCGGCATTTATCATTGCACCAGCAGTTCTTGTGAACTACTGGTGCAATACTGCCCTCTAGCAGGGGGTATCAATCAGCCGGATCGTACATGATCGGGCGGATTGCTATAAGCCGCCTCAGAGGCGGCGTATGAGTTTAGGAGCAGCGGTCTTAAGACCGCTGCTTCTTAACTCCTGTTTCCGGTGAGCCTAAAGGCTCATGCGGAAACAAAGGGAACAGGGGCCATTCGTCCCTTGTTAAATAGACCCCAAGGTGTATTATAAGCAACAAACCAAAAATCCAGAATGTTTTGGATATGTAAAGTGTATGATTACTTGTAAAGGGATTAAAGATTTACAGAACCTGCGCCAGAGTAGATTACATTAAAAACAAGGCATTTTTCTCAATATTGACATGCTTTGATTAAAATGGAATTGTTTATTTCATGTGCTGCTACTATACAATACATTATCATTGGTGTGGATTTTATTACACCACTCTTAACACCCAGTATATAAATAATCCACACCCCTTACTGTGAGCTTGTCAGGGTGAGGAGCCAGTATGAACTTAAAGGGACATATACTGTATGTGCAAAAAGAAAATCCTCTAATATGTTAGAGCATTTTATTATTGAACTATTGCTTGAATATAACTGGGTGATTAACCTCTGCAAAGGGATTAAACACAGTAACATTTAACTCCAGAGCAGCAACTTGTAAAATATATATCTTTTTGTAAAATATATATCTATAAGAATATATACAGATATATATATATATATATATATAGATAGATAGATATTTAAAAATACAAAGAACATTTTCTTCTATATGAAGAACATTGGGATGTGAAATATTTACAGTAAAAATACAGTAAAACACAATAAAAATATTACAATTTAATAAATATTAATATTCATGTTTAAAGGTATTTGTCTGGGAAGGGCTCCAAACTATATATATATATATATGTGTGTGTGTTTTCCTCTGTGATGGAAGAGGCTACATATTCTCAAACTTCTTCGGAGATCCTTTTATGCTTACAGAGGAAGATGTGGAGTAGATAGGTGTTGTGACTGATCTTCGTGAGCTGGGAGGTGAATAATTGAATTTGCAAAAACGTGAATTAGATAATCATTTGTATGCTGTATATCTCTCTAATTACCATAAGAATAAACAAATACCACAAGGGTTTCATATCAGAAATGTACCAACCATTGGTAGATCAAGCCCTGATTTTTGTAGGAAATGGTGCTCAAATTTGAATGTGTTCCTATGATTTGATACTATTGGTTATTAAAGAAACTAACAGATGATGTAATTTAATTAAAATTGAGATCAAGAAGCTAAAACAGCAGAGCTACCATATACTGGTTGAGAATACAACTGAGAATTGTGTTAAGAAACTTGAATCCCAGGTAGCTAAATACAAATATGAGCTATTCAAATTTTAGAACAAAAATTTAGTCACCGTTGGGACAGAGTATTGTGAGAAAAGCATATCGATGATTATATGGTAAGGAAGACACACAATTCAGTTATAGACGTAGGAGATGTATTAAGTTCAGACAGAATCATGGTACTTTTGACAGCAGCATGGGTGATTCATCCAAGGGGAAATCTCTGGGTTTAGTCGGGGAATCCCTGAGTTCAGTGGGGGAATCCCTGGGTTCAGTGGTGGAATCCCTGGGTTCAGTGGTATCTGCCACAACAGGGGTCCCTTTAGGAGGAGTGACTACAGGCTCTGCTGGAAAACCACCATTACCAAAAAGATGAAGACGCCCCCATGTTATAAGGGGAGGGTACCCGAAAAAGAGCTCCCAGGAAAAGATAGACATTTTATATAATCAGAGTAATTATATTCTTACAGGGGAAGCTGCTAAAACAGGGACTATATTTTGTTCCCACTCTGAAAATGTATAAATTTCAGGTGAATGTAGATATATATAAACTGTAGTGCCAATTGAGATTGAAAGATTTTTTTTAAAGATAAGAAGCAGACCCAGATTATCACCTTTAAGGTATCCTCAAAATTTGATCCTCCCAGCTCCAACCCCTCTATCTGTATTTTTTCTCATATGCTTTTAACAGATTGTGAAGGATTTGACACTGTCTTGAATCATTCAAATCTAACTGAGGGAGAGAGGACGGCGCTGCAGAATTTACAAAATGATACATCCATCATTATCTGCCCTGCGATTCAAAACTATTCAGATTTTAGAAGGGAGGCTCTCAGGCACCTTCCTGGTGAATCTATTTATAGCTGCTTCAGTAGTAACCCTACTATTAGTTTTAAGAAGATCATTGATGTCATTCTGAAATGTGGCTGTGAGGCTGTTTGCACATATGCAAATCTATACAGTAGGTACATTGATGTCTGTTGATATTGCGAGGGTCTGAAGATACTTTAAAAACATGAATAGATTTCCTAAATAATCTTAGGTCTCCTATCAGATTTAATTTTGAATATAGTAAGGAGTTGATTCATTTTCTGGATTTGAACATCTTTAAGATCAAAAGTGATACAGGTTATAACACATCATTACTCTCCAAACCTACTTATAGGAATTCATTGCTTCTTGCTAATGGCTACCATCCTAGACATAAAAAAGGGGGTTGTAGCATCTCAGCTCACAAGGGTTGTATGTAACAACAGAGAAGAATGTACCAGACTTATCCAAGAGGATACCATGAGAAAAAAACTGATTGAAAGAGGATACAATGCAGTGGACTTTGACAGGACCATTGAAAACTTACATGATGAGGATCAAGGAAACTTGTTGAACAAAATGTTTAATAAACATAAGGGAGTGGTGACTGAAGGCATGACTTTTATAACTACCTCCACACCTATTCATAATGTGATGAAGAAGTCCATTAAATAGCACTGGAACACTGTGAAATCTGAAAAGACATTACCTTTCACGCATATGCAGGCACTATGTATGGTATATAGGAGGGCACCTAACTTAAGAGATTTATTGGTCCAAAGTGACCCGGTACGAAGTTACTAACGGGAGACATGGCTGAAGGACAGAAGAAAATCTGGGTGCTATATATGTGGGATTGTACCACATGCAACATCATAATAACTGGCCCCATTTTCCATTATCCTCATGATGGAAAGAAATATAAAATTAGACATTGGCTAATTTGCTCCGGTGACTATGTGAGATATATCTTGTCCTGTCCATGTTCGTTGATTTATGTGGGTAAGACTACTTAAATCTTTAGAGAAAGGATGGCAAACCACTGATGAAGGCCTTTAAAAAATGGAGCCTCTGACCAACTGGTGGCATGCCATTTTGCCCAGGAAAAACATATGGTTGCTAGCGTATGGACCATGCTAGATTATAGGCATCCTATGAGAAGGGGTGAAGATAGGCACAAAAAAGCTGTTACAAACAGAAAATAAGTGAATACACCATTTGGGAACTGTGGTCCCTAGAGGTCTCAGCACTATATTGGACTACAGTGTGTTCCTATAAACCTCTGTTTCAATTAGGTTGACCTGACTTGGATATGCCATTCAACTATATACAGATAAGAGTGGGATTTTCTGAAAAAGGAAGGACTGATTTTATGAGTGACATTTGGAATGTGTCAATGAATCCAAACCTTCATTCCTCCGCATTAGGAGGATTCTATCATATTCTAAGAGATATGAAGTACAGTTTATTTGGTTAATCCAATGTTGTTTGCCTATGATGGTTTGTTTCTATTTTATTGTTAGATTATATAATGTTTTGCGGTAGTTTTGAACATTAATTTTTTGGATACAATATAGTGTACATAGAGTTTATGCACTTTGCCCTATATGATCACAGGCTGATTGTGCTGTCTCACGCTGGACTGTGTTTATCTCATGTGACATATACGTCACTACCAATCAGTTATGCTAATTAGCTATGTGGTGATATTTTGCACTGGAAGGACGTTACGGAGTAGAGTGTGCGGTAGTTAGATGGTGGTGGTATGGTCAAGTAAGGCTTGTGTATATAAGTTTGCAGAGAATTGTACACTGCACATTACTGTCCCTATGTGTCCATTAAATATAGAAAAGTTCATATTTTTCTAATCTAGTACTGAGGAGTTGGCTGAACCTTTACTCCGTGGCTGATTCCTGCTTTAATTGCTGTTCTCTGCTCTGTTTATTTTCCCTGTTTGTCCATTACCATTGAGAAAGGTGTCAGTATGAACACCGCAACGAATATTTGGCTATTAATTGATGAGAAATAAAGGGTAAATTTTGTTATTTGCTATACAAGAACGGTGAGTACTTCTCTCTTTTCTTGAACTGATAGGTGTATATAAATGTATATATATATATATATGTGTTCATATTATTATTATAATTTATTTGTATAGCGCTGCCAAATTCTGTAGTGCTGGGTACAGTGAAAGGGGTATACAATGACAAGGATTTGTGATAAAATACAAAAGATAACAAAACTCAACAAATCTAGTACAGGAGGAAGAGGGCCCTTTTCCTGAGAGCTCACAGTCTACAGGTTTAGGGTGCAGAGACATAAGGTTGGGGGTAGCTTGTCACATTAGTTGTAGTTGCAGCAGTGAGTCAGGCAGTTCATGTATTAGTTTATTAGTATTAGCCTCTCTGAATAGGTGGGTTTTCAAGGAGCGTCTGAAGCTATACAAGGTTGGAGACAATTTTATGGAGCGGGGTAGAGAGTTCCAGAGGACAGGAGCAGCACGTGCAAAGTCTTGGAGACGGGAGTGGGACGTAGCGATAACAGGAGGGGAGAGACGTAAGTCAGAGGTTGATCGAAGAGGGCGGGATGGGGAATATTTCACGATGAGAGAGGAAATATAGTTGGGAGTTAGACTGTTGAGTGCTTTGTAAGTTAGGGTTACTACTTTAATTTATATTCTGGAGTGTATGGGGAGCCAGTGTAGAGACTGGCAGAGCGGAGCAGCTGATGTAGATCAGCAAATCAGGTGGATGAGTCTAGCAGAAGCCTTTATAATAGATTGATGGGAGGAGAGGCGGTGTTTTGGAAGGCCATTTAGAAGTAGATTGCAATAATCAATGCATGACAAAATGAGGGAATGAATAAGTATTTTTGTAGTTTTTTGAGTAAGGAATGGACGAATTCTGGAAATGTTGCATAGGTGTGAATGGCAGGATTTGGTAAGTGCTTGTATATGTGGGTTGAATGTGAGTTCTAAGTCAAGTTTTTACATATATTTACATATATGAACATATAAATGCACATGTATATACATATATATGTACATATACAGTATATATACACCCATACACATATTTAAACATATATACATTAGAGCCCTTTCCATTCAAACACCTTGTTTTATACCATATACCTTTTATCTCTTATAAAAAAAATATTTTTATGAATAATTTTATTCAGATATAGTGTATATAAGTGTAAAACTTCGTTATAATTTACTTATATTGTGTTTGGTGCAACTTTTTTTTTATCCCTTACACTTTACGCAATGGGGCCTATTTATCAACCCGTCAAATGTGCTTCATTCGCCGGCACCTATACGCTCGCCTGACATCGCCTAACATCGCTGTCGCGGACCTGAATACGCTCTCCATATTTAACAAAAAAGCTGTCAAAAAGCCACGCACCAAGTACGGGGCGATGAGCAGCGGATGTCGCTGCTTTTCGGCTTTTTGACAACTTTATTTGTATACTGTCACTAAACATCGCCACTATAATAAACTGTTTAACCCCTATCCCGCCGCTCCCGGACCCCACCGCAACTAAATAAACTTATTAACACCAAAACTGCCAGCCCCCCACATCGCTATACACTAAATTAACCTATTAACCCCTAAACCTAACAACCCGCTAACTTTATATTAACTATTAACTCATCCCTATCTTATAATAAATTTAAATTTACCTTTAGATTTAAATTAAACTATATTAAACTAATAATTAACCTACCCTAACTATTATAATATAATTACATTAAACTATATTAAATTAATAATTAACCTACCCTAACTATTATAATAAAATTACATTAAACTATATTTAATTAATAATTAATCTACCCTAAATATTATAATAAAATTACATTAAACTATTAATTAACCTACCCTATTATAATAAAAATACATTAAACTATATTCAATTAATGATTAATCCAACCTATCTTTGAAACTAAAATTACATTAAACTATATTAAAATAAAAATTAATCTAACCTAACTTTTATACTAAAATTACATAAAACTACAAATTAACTATATTATATATTTAAACACCTAACCCTACTCAAATAATTTAAATCTACACTAAAAAATTAGAAAGTTACAAAAAACTAACTAAGTTACAAAAAATAACAAACACTAAGTTACACAAAAAATAAACACTAAGTTACAAAAAAGAAAAAAGAAATTATCAAAGCTTTAAACTAATTACACCTAATCTAAGGGCCCTATGAAAATACCCCCCCCCCAAAATAAAAAAAACCCTAGCCTACAATAAACTACAAATAGCCCTTAAAAGGGCCTTTTGCGGGGCATTGCCCCAAAGCAATCAGCTCTTTTACCTGTAAATAAAAAATACAAACAACCACCCAACAGTAAAACCCACCACCCACACAACCAACCCCCCAAATAAAAAGCTAACTAAAAAAACCTAAGCTCCTCATTGCCCTGAAAAGGGCATTTGGATGGGCATTGCCCTTAAAAGGGCATTTAGCTCTTTTGCAGCCCAAAACCCTAAAATAAAACCCACCCAATAAACCCTTAAAAAATCCTAACACTAACCCCTGAAGATCGACTTACAGTTTTGAAGATCCGACATCCATCCTTCAAAAAGCCAGGAGAACTCTTCATCCAAGCGGCAAGAAGTCCTCCAAGAAGCAGGCCAAAGTCTTCATCCAAGCCCGCAGAAGTCTTCACCCAGACGGCATCTTCTATCTTCATCCATCCAGCGCGGAGCAGGTCCATCTTCAAGACATCCGACGCGGAGCATCCTCTTCTTCCGACGGACTAACAATGAATGAAGGTTCCTTTAAATGACATCATCCAAGATGGCGTCCCTTAGATTCCAATTGGCTGATAGAATTCTATCAGCCAATCGGAATTAAGGTTGAAAAAATCCTATTGGCTGTTGCACTCTGCCAATAGGATTGAACTTCAATCCTATTGGCTGATCCAATCAGCCAATAGGATTGAGCTCGCATTCTATTGGCTGATTGGAATAGCCAATAGAATGCGAGCTCAATCCTATTGGCTGATTGCAACAGCCAATAGGATTTTTTCATCGTTAATTCCGATTGGCTGATAGAATTCTATCAGCCAATCGGAATCTAAGGGACGCCATCTTGGATGACGTCATTTATGTTTAAATATTTTTATTGGAATTTTCATAACATATATGCCAAAATAAATAAGGCATTACAGAAAAAAGACAACAAAAGAAAAAGTACAAAAAATATAAGGCATTGGGCCCCCGGAAGGGGGAAGGTTGACAATACAACATCATTCTAATACAACAATTGCTGCCCGTGTATATAAAGATAAAATAATAAAAAAAAAATCAAAGAAAAGAAAAATAGAACAAATCCATCATCAACACATATCCTTTATATAACAATCTCTTGCCTTTAATTTTATGAAAACTCTTAATAATTGCTTCGCATTTACCAATTGATTACTCCCACTTGGTCCCATTGTAATTAATATCCCTGAGTACCATTTGGTTCCCAACGCTATAATCTAGTGCTTTTACTCTATATATGCTAGGTGGTAAGTTTGTTATTCATGATCCAATAGAACCAGATTTTCTCAAATGACTCCCTAGTATTCATAAAGCGGATTCATACATTCTAAACATGTTGTTTATCTTATTCCTTATTTCCATTCATGATGGAACTCCTGTTTTCCAATGGTAAGCTATAGCTGTCTTAGTTATTGTACACATTATTCTAATGAAAGTGTTAATATGTTTGATATATTTTTCGTCGCCTATGTGTAACAAAGCCTGTGATATGTTGAGCTCTATCTCCTCATCTAGTATCGTGCTAAGTAGTATTGAGAGGGAATGCCAGATCTGTTTGACCCCCTCACACTCCCACCACATATGCTTAAAGGTACCTACATTCCCACATCCCCTGTAACATAGGGTTGATTTGGCTAATGACATGTGGGAGGTTATGACTGGTGTAAGATACCAGCAAAATGCTGTTTTAAGGGAATTTTCACGTAGATCTGCGCTAATCAGACCTTTGCTAATCAAACTAAATATGTTCTCCCATGTGCGTTTGTCATAAGTGATGTTGATGTCCTCTTCCCACTTAAGCATCAGAGATGACTTTGGGGTATCATTGTTGTCCTGAATAGCTATGTATAAGATTGATATTGTGCGTTTAGGTCTAGATGCAAAGGAGTACATTTTTTCCAGTGCTGTGGGGGGGGGGGGATCCTAGTGTCGCCTATATATTTCCGTATGGATGATGATAGCTGTAGGTATTGAAACCACCTTATCTCTATTGGTGTCAGTTTGTCCTGAATCTGAGTATAAGTCATAATTTTGTTGTTAAGTAGAACGTCCGCTACTCTGTACAGCCCTTTACTGGCCCATTTGTCTATAATAACATGAAGTTCTTTAGTTAAAATTTTTCTAAGTGGGATCATCACTGTTTGTAGAGGTAGCATTCTGTTGTGTGTCGTTATCCATTTCTTAACTTGTCTGGTGGATGCATATGTCGGAGATCTGTATGTAAGTGTACAATCTGTTTGATCACTCCACAAGATGTCATCCACCTGTGGCAGACCCTCTATCTCCGCCTCCACTTAAGGCCAGAGTATATCCCCCTGTCTTCTCCCTATCAGCATTGTTTGGGATATTCTTGCTGCTTTATAATAATCTAACAAGTTTGGGATGCCCACTCCCCCCAGAGTTTTATGATATGTCAGTGTATTTGATGTAATTCTCGCTTTTTTGCTACCTCTGACATTAGTTATTAGTTCTTTCTGCAGTGTGGACAATTCCAGGGTTTGGATTGGTATGGGCAAAGTTTGAAATAAGTAAAGTAGTCATGGGAAAATGTTCATTTTGACTGCGTAAAGGCGGCCATACCAAGAAAAGGTGTATCTTTTCCATTTCTGGAGGTCTTGTCTTATGGATTTATAGAGTGGTATGTAGTTGTATTTATACAATAGATTGAACTGTGCCGTCAGTTTTATCCCAAGGTATTTGAGAGAGTGTTTTACCCACTTAAAATCAAAATTAAGTGCTATGGTTTTCTTAGTATGGGGGGGGGTAGAGCTATTGGTAGTGCCTCACACTTTTCAAGATTAATTTTATATCTTGAGATCTTTGAAAATCTATCGAGAATATTATATAAGTTCAGGAGAGATATCAAGGGCTTTGTGATTGTAACTAAGATATCATCTGCAAACAGGGTCAGTTTGTAGTCATGATTAGCTATTTTTGCACCGGTTATGTCTGGGGATAAACGTATTCCAGCTGCTAGGGGTTCTATGCAGAGTACGAATATTAGGGGAGAAAGAGGGCACCTCTGTCTGGTTCCATTCCATATGGGAAATGGTTTAGACCTATATCCTACCGAAACCACCTGTGCTGTGGGATTAGAGTAGATCGCTTGGATTGCCTTAATAAAGGGACCATCAAAGCCCATATGTTGGAGAACCTTCATCATATATCTCCAGTCTACCCTATCGAACGCCTTCTTCGCATCCAACGATAGGAGCAGAGAAGGCGTTTTCTCTCTACCAAGGGGATCTATGATGTTTATCATTCTCCTTATATTATCAGGGGCCTCCCTATTCGCCACAAATCCCACCTGGTCTGGGTGGACAAGTGAGGGTAGTATTGTTTTCAAACGATTGGCCAGTATTTTGGTAAAGATCTTTAGATCCTGATTGATAAGCGATATAGGGCAATAGTTGGAACACAGTTTAAGATTTTTCCCTGCTTTAGGAATAACCTCTATTTTAGCTCCTAGTAGCTGTCTCTGTATCTCATGGCCTTCTAAGAGGTGATTACAGAAATTTGTGAGGTGAGTCAGCAATGTCGTACGAAATAGTTTATAATAGTCTCCCGGGAATCCATCCGGACCCGCCGCTTTTCCCACCTTTAATTCTTTTATGACCCGTATGACCTCTACAGGAGATATGGGGGCATTCACAATTTCCTTATCTTTCTCAGAGATGACTGTAAGGTGGGTATCCAGTAGGAAGTCATGGGTGTCCTGTGCAGTAGTTTGTGAATGTACAGTCTTGTGCCCGTCATAAAGTTGTCCGTAGTACCTTGCGAACTTGTCAAATATCTCTTGAGGAGAGGTTATTGTACTACCGTCTACCTGTTGGATGAGAGGGATAGCCATGGCTTTATTTCTCTCTTGTATTTTGTGTGCTAAATATCTATCTGGCTTGTTAGCAAATATGAAGTATTGTACTTTCAATTTATGCAGTGTTCTGGTGGCATTCGTAGTCAATAAACTAGCTAACGCTGTTCTCTTTGATTGTAAAGTCCGCAAGGTGCCAGTATTGTGTGTGAGTCTATGTACCTTCTCTAAGTTGGCTATCTCCTGATGGAGTTCAGATATCTGTTGTCTTTTTTGTCTAGTATGTGCTGCCTTTCCTCGAATTATTAAGCCCCTCAAATATGCTTTATGAGCTGCCCACGTATAGAGGGGGTTGGAAGTAGTGTTTACATTTATGTCCCAATATTCTCTAAGATGTTTTAGGATGTGTTCCTGGGCTAAGGGTTGTTTGAAATATTGTGGGTCATAAGTCCACGATTTTTCTCATTTGGTATCTTGTACCCCATCTAATAGTAAAGATACTATGGAGTGGTCGGACCACACACAGGTATGGATCTCAGAGGATAGCAAGACTGGATGAAAAACTTGGCTGGCATAAATATAATCAATCCTTGTGTAGATTTTATGGGCGGCAGAGTAATAGGTGGTGTCAGTTGTGGTACCGTATAAGACCTGCCAAGTGTCTATGAGAGTGTGGTATGTAAGGTGTTCTCGTATATATTTAACATCACGATTATGTTGTTGATTCTTGTGAGATAAAGCCTCCCGATTGGGTGCTGTGATTGCAGACAGGTCAATGTTAAAATCCCCAGCCAAAATGATCCTATTCTGATACCATGGAGTCAGGAGATAAGATATCTGGGAAAAGAATTCTGCTTGTTTTTCGTTGGGTGCGTATATATTACAAAGCACTATATCAGTGTTGTCAATTTGACCTTTAACTATTAGATCTCTCCCTTCCTCATCTATGATTGTGGATTCATGTATAAAGTTAAGGGCCGAATGGATTAAAATTGATACTCCCCTTTTTTTAGTAGAGGCAATTGCATGAAAATGTTGTTGAAAGTGTCTGGACCAGTATTTAGGAACTTGATGTCTAAGAAAATGGGTCTCCTGTAAGAAAAGGATGTTAGCCTTAATATTTATATATTGTTTCATAGCCACTTGTCTTTTAACATCCGTGTTCAGACCTCTTATATTGTGAGAAATCAGTTTAATTTTTGGGGCCATCAGGGTAACTATTGTTTGAAGCTATAGAGAAGCTAAAAAGTATCTGTATAATGCTATTACACCAGGTATCTTTCTGGCGGGAAGCATCTGCCAACCAATCCCATATAGGGTCTGTGGGGAACACATGGCATGTGTCAGTGATTTGTGGGTCCAAGCAGAGAATATGTTTGGTTGTGTGGGTATAGTAACAAAGTAACAAACTAACCATAAAAAACAAACATACGGCTAGATTTAGAGTTCTGCGGCCAAAGGGGTGCGTTAGCTATGCGTGTATTTTTCCCCCCGCAACTTTTAAATACAGCTGGTATTTAGAGTTCACAGAAGGGCTGCGTTAGGCTCCAAAAAGGGAGCGTATAGCATAATTTACCGCCACTGCAACTCTCAATACCAGCGGTGCTTACGGACGCGGCCAGCTTCAAAACCGTGCTCGTGCACGATTCCCCCATAGGAAACAATGGGGCAGTTTGAGCTGAAAAAAAACCTAACACCTGCAAAAAAGCAGCGTTCAGCTCCTAACGCAGCCCCATTGTTTCCTATGGGGAAACACTTCCTAAGTCTGCACCTAACACTCTAACATGAACCCCGAGTCTAAACACCCCTAACCTTACACTTATTAACCCCTAATCTGCCGACCCCGCTATCGCTGACCCCTGCATATTATTTTTAACCCCTAATCTGCCGCTCCGGACACCGCCGCAACCTACGTTATCCCTATAAACCCCTAATCTGCTGCCCCTAACCCCCGCCGACCCCTATATTATATTTATTAACCCCTAATCTGCCCCCCCAACGTCGCCGCTACCTACCTACAATTATTAACCCCTAATCTGCCGACCGGACCTCCCCGCTACTCTAATAAATGTATTAACCCCTAAAGCTAAGTCTAACCCTAACACTAACACCCCCCTAAATTAAATATAATTTTTATCTAACGAAATAAAATAAATCTTATTAAATAAATTATTCCTATTTAAAGCTAAATACTTACCTGTAAAATAAACCCTAATATAGCTACAATATAATGAATAATTATATTGTAGCTATTTTAGGATTTATATTTATTTTACAGGTAACTTTGTATTTATTTTAACCAGGTACAATAGCTATTAAATAGTTAATAACTATTTAATAGCTACCTAGTTAAAATAATTACCAAATTACCTGTAAAATAAATCCTAACCTAAGTTACACTACACTATCATTAAATTAATTAAATAAACTACCTACAATTATCTACAATTAAATCAACTAAACTAAATTACGAAAAAAAAACAAACACTAAATTAAAAAAACAAACACTAAATTACAAAAAATAAAAAAAGATTGCAAGAATTTTAAACTAATTACACCTACTCTAAGCCCCCTAAAAAAAAATAACAAAGCCCCCCAAAATAAAAAATGCCCTACCCTATTCTAAAATAGAAATTGTAAAGCTCTTTTACCTTACCAGCCCTTAAAAGGACCTTTTGCGGGGCATGCCCCAAAGAATTCTGCTCTTTTGCCTGTAAAAAAAATCATACAATACCCCCCCAACATTACAACCCACCACCCACATACCCCTAATCTAACCCAAACCCCTCTTAAATAAACCTAACACTAAGCTCCTGAAGATCTTCCTACCTTGTCTTCACCACGCCGGGTATCACCGATCCGTCCAGAAGAGGGTCCGAAGTCTTCATCCAATCCGGGCGATGTCTTCATCCAAGCGGGGGCTGAAGAGGTCCATCATCCGGCTGAAGTCTTCATCCAAGCGGGGGCTGAAGAGGTCCATCATCCGGCTGAAGTCTTCTATCAAGCGGCATCTTCAATCTTCTTTCTTACGGCTCCATCTTCATCTCGCCGACGCGGAACATCCTTCCTCCACGACGAACTCCCGACGAATGAAGGTTCCTTTAAGGGGCGTCATCCAAGATGGCGTCCCTCGAATTCCGATTGGCTGATAGGATTCTATCAGCAAATTGGAATTAAGGTAGGAAAATTCTGATTGGCTGATTGAATCAGCCAATCAGATTCAAGTTCAATCCGATTGGCTGATTGGATCAGCCAATCAGATTGAGCTCGCATTCTATTGGCTGATCGGAACAGCCAATAGAATGCGAGCTCAACCTGATTGGCTGATTGGATCAGCCAATCGGATTGAACTTGAATCTGATTGGCTGATTCAATCAGCCAATCAGAATTTTCCTACCTTAATTCCGATTGGCTGATAGAATCCTATCAGCCAATCGGAATTCGAGGGACGCCATCTTGGATGACGTCCCTTAAAGCTATGTGAAGTGACTTAATTCTGCACCATTCAAGCCCAGGCAATTAACTTGAGACATTGAACTGTGAGAAGAACAACCAGGAGGTCTTAGAGTGAGTTCAATGGGGGCTATCTTATACCTCTATCTGGAGACTATACTTTTTCAGGATAAGATGGAGTGTCAATCTGCAGATAGTATGCAGATTATCTATCACATATCAGCAGCCACAAGAATTGCGCCCGTCCATGGTCGCCGCCCAGACACGCCCCCTACTTTTAACTTTTAATCAATAGTTTAGTCAGGACCCCAAAATTTGGCCCTGGTCATGTCTCCTAAATATAAAAAAAAGTAAAGTACAACTTTTCCTACCACTCAGATATGTCAAATATTCTCCTACCTGTTTAGACATAGTAAATATGGGACTCTGACTTTCAACTAAGAATGACAACTTTGTCTAAATATGCTATAGAATTACAACTTTGAGGTTTCAGAATTCTGCCCACCAGTCTTTGGGAAATAGTAGGGTCCACATGTAACCTAAATGGACATGTTCCTCCTGTGCTCAATCAGTAAGGGGCACTTGCTAAACCTTCTTATTATATCTCAAGTCGTCAACTAGCGAGCCCTTACCCACCCTCTCTATAAGATCATTGGCCCTAGACATCAAGTAAGCATCAAATACTGACACAGTTATGATCATTGTTATAAAGGGTCCAATTATCGAAATGTTGCTGGGTCAGACATGAAAAACCACGCTGACACGTGCCGATGCCCCCAGGGAATTATGTTGACACAATCTCGCTTTAATTTTGGAAGAGTAAACAGCTAGTTCTGCAGGGGAATAATGTTTACAGTATACGACAGACCTGGGGGAGAAATTTCACTAACACCCATGGAACTCCCCTGTTCAGCCCACTAACAGAGGCAGGGAAATGTATTTTACAATAAGGAAAATAATACTTAATACTGAATATTGTATTATAATTATGAATTTCACAGTGTTTTTTCATGTACACTGTAGTTTTATTACAATTTCTACTGTGCACCGTAAATAAAAAAAAATCCTGCACTATTTCAATACAAATTTAAATTTTTGTGATTAAACAATTATTAGCTGTGTATTTTTATTTTGTTTTATATTATTTTTAAAATACGATTTTGTATGAGCCCTATTGTAATGTATGCATCACATTCACATACTTAAAGGGACTGTCTAGTCAAAATTAAACTTTCATGATACAGATAGGGCATGTAATTATAAACAACTTTCTAATTTACTTTTATCATCAAATTTGCTTTGTTCTCTTGGTATTCTTTGTTGAAAGCTAAACCTAGGAAGGCTCTTATGCTAATTTCTAAACCCTTGAAGGCCTCCTCTTATCTCAGTGCATTTTTACAATTTTTTACAGATAGACAGAGCTAGTTCATGTGTGTCATATAGGTATCATTGTGCCTACTACCTCAGAGTTACTTATAAGTCATCAAAGTCTGTCAAAAGAACTAAACTAAGGGGACTGTCTGTAGCAACATAGATACAAGATAATCACAGAGGTAAAAATTGTATTAATATTACAGTGTTGGTTATGCAAAACTAGGGAACATAATAGTCTTAAAATTACATGCTCTAATTCATTAGAGCATGTATGTTTAACCCCTTAGTGACCAGACCATTTTTCAATGTTCTGACCGTTTGGGACCAAGGCTATTTTTAAATTTCTGCAGTGTTTATGTTTAGCTGAAATTTTCCTCTTACTCATTTACTGTACCCACACATTATATACCGTTTTTCTAACCATTAAATTGACTTTGTAAAGATACCATTATTTTTATCATATCATATAATTTATTATAAAAAACTTTATAAAATATGATGAAAAAAATTAAAAAAACACACTTTTTTCTAACTTTGACCCCCAAAATCTGTTACATATCTACAACCACCAAAACACACCCATGCTAAACAGTTTCTAAATTTTGTCCTGGGTTTAGTAATACCCAATATTTACATGTTCTTTGCTTTTTTTTCAAGTTATAGGGCAATAAGTACAAGTAGCACTTTGCTATATCCAGTTTTTTTTTTAGCAATACAAGGAGTGCAGAATTATTAGGCAAATGAGTATTTTGACCACATCATCCTCTTTATGCATGTTGTCTTACTCCAAGCTGTATAGGCTCGAAAGCCTACTACCAATTAAGCATATTAGGTGATGTGCATCTCTGTAATGAGAAGGGGTGTGGTCTAATTGTTGGTGTATGTATCAAAAAGACACTGGAAGCTTTTAAAGAAAACTGCATTAGGCTTTACTTGTACAGATGCATCAGCAATATTTGGAACATACCAAAGGACTTGTAAAACTATAGTCAGCACACACAGAGGAGGAAAAACACAATAGAGATTAAAAAAAAAACAACTTCCTTCCTGTATAAAAGAATGAACAAGATCACAGATATAAACAATCAGCAATCTAAACTGAACAGCGCCATCTACAGCATCAATGTTGTTCATACATGTGGTATAGTACATGCTGTTGTATTTCCCAACACCCCTTCTCAACGGCATGTACATAATTACACAACATTCAGTTTCTTTTGAAGAAAACAATGCCGTTCCTTTGGCAACGGCTTTGTGAGTGTGTCTGCAGTCATCTCTTCCGATGGGCAGTATTGAATGTCAATAATACCTTGTTCTTGCATGTCCCTGAGTAAATGATATTTTACATCAATGTGCTTGGTTCGAGGATTCACTCTTTCTGATTGTGTCAACTTTATACACCCTTGGTTGTCTTCAAGAATTGGTATGGGTTTAGACACATCCAGTCCCATGTCTTGAAAAAGTTGACAAATCCAAATTGCTTCTTGACATGCATGTGCTGCTGCTATATATTCTGCTTCCGTTGAAGAGAGTGCAACAGTCGCTTGTTTTCGACTGGACCAACTTATTGTTCCTTCTCCATACTGGAAGATGTAACCACTTGTAGATTTGCGGTCAGTGGTATCTCCGGCCCAATCAGCATCAACATATCCAATTAGTTTTGGGTTTGATGTTGCTGGCAGTCGCAGCTTCATCCGAATTGTTCCCTTTAGGTACTATATCACCCTCTTTACTGCATTCCAGTCGCGTTGACATGGTGTCGCAACTTTTCTACAGAGTATACCTATTGCTGCGGCAATGTCTGGTCTTGTCACGGTGGCAATGTATAGCAATTTTCCAATTGCCCTGCGGTAATTGTCGTTATTGGGTAACAAGTTATCTATTCCGTTGTTTTTCAGGTAATCTGGTTCCATAGGTGTTTTCACCTCTTTTGCATCTTGCATGTGAAATTGCTCTAATATTTCTGTAATTTTCTGACTTTGGTTAAGAAGATAGCTTCCATCCTCTTCCCTTTCTATTTGGATTCCTAAATAATAAGTGATGTTCCCTAGTTCTTTAATCTCAAAGTTCTGTTTTAATATATGAACTATTTGGTCACAGTCCCCTTCTTGTTCAAAACAAGTTATGATGTCATCAACATAAATTAGGATGTATATCCATTTGTTTTCTTGATGCCTTGAATATAGACATGGATCTGCTTTGCTTCTTGAGAATCCTTGTTTCATGAGTACTTCATTCACTTTTTCATTCCACATTCTCGCAGCTTGCTTTAGTCCATAGATGCTCTTTTGAAGTTTGCATACAAGGTTCGGTTCCCTCTCAAATCCAGGTGGCTGTTCCATGTAGAGATCCTCTTTGATGTCTCCATATAGGAAAGCAGTTTTGACGTCCAGGTGCCTCACTTGCATTCCCTTTCCGGCTGCAATGCTAAGGAGCGCTCTGATGGTGGAGTGTTTTACAACTGGAGCAAAAGTTTCATCATAATCTTCTCCAAATTTCTGTGAATATCCCTTTGCAACTAATCTTGCCTTGTATCTGTGGATATTTCCTTCTGCATCGTATTTTACTTTAAAAGTCCATTTGCTTCCTATAGCTTTGCGACCGGGGGGGAGCTCAGTGAGTGTCCAGGTTTTGTTTTCCTGAAGTGATTTTATTTCTTCTTCGGCTGCTTTTCTCCATTGGTTGGCTTCCCTTTTTGGCAATTTTTCAATATCTTCCCAGGATGTTGGTTCAAGTGTTTCATGTGTCTTAGCGATGTATGACAGCTTGCGGGGTGGTATACCTTTCGTCACCCGAGTTGATTTTCTGATTTCTGGTTGTTCAGTGGGTTCTATTGGTTTGTGAGTAGCTGTTTTTTCTATTGTGAGCTCCACTTCTTGCTCTGTCTCCTGTACAGCTTCACTTTGGTCAGCATCTCTTGCTGATTCAGTGGAGAGGTTCTCTTTATGGCTTTCGAGGGACATTTTTTCTGATGTTTGACTTTCATCAAAATAAACACTGCGGCTTATTGTGATCTTGTTGGTCTTTGGATGAAGAATTCTATAGCCTTTACTTTGTTCACTGTAGCCCATAAGAATGCCTTCTATGGCTGTGTTCTCACTTGGAACATGGGCATATGCTTTACATCCAAACACTCTAATATGTCCCATACTAGGTTTTGATCCATTCCACATTTCATATGGGGTGCTCTCAATAGTTTTTGATGGTAGCCTGTTCTGTAAGTATGTTGCAGTCATTATTGCTTCACCCCAGTACTGGTTAGGTAAATTGGCGTCTGAAAGCATGCATCTTGCCATTTCTATGAGGGTGCGATTTTTCCTTTCTGCAACACCATTTTGCTCAGGAGTGTATGGTACAGTCGTTTGGTGTATAATGCCTTGTTTCTTCATGTATGACTCCACTTCCTTACTCATATATTCCCCTCCGTTGTCGGTACGTATTGTTCCTGGTTTCCGTTGAAATTTATTGCTGAATGTAGCTATAAATTCTTGAAGTTTCTCTGATGTCTCACTTTTGTGCTTCATCAGATATGTTGTTGTGTACCTGGAATAATCGTCAATGAAAGTCAGTAAATATCTGTTCCCGCCGGGTGTGGGGGTTTTCATTGGTCCACACACATCACTGTGTATGAGTTCCATGGGGTGAGTGGTTTTTCTTTGACTGGCTTGTGGAAGTGGGGTACGTGTGGCCTTTGCTTTGATACAACATGTACACTTCATGAGCATGTCACAAGGCAAAATTATCATGTCTTCTGATAAACCTTCCTTTGCAAGTTCCTTTATGGCCTCTGGGTTTCGATGCCCTAATCGCCTGTGCCACAGGTGGATACATTTGTTGTGTGGATTATGAATGGCTGTTTTGGCTTGCTTCCTTTCAGTGATAAGTTTGTACAGGTGTTCGTTCAATCTTCCTTTTGCTAGGATTTGTTTCCTGTTTCGAATTGTGCATTCATTGCCTTGGAACTGAACTGTGAGTCCATTGTTAGCGAGAGTTTTCACTGATAGGAGGCTTCCTTCTAAACTTGGGACGTACAGAACATTCTTTACTAGAATGCTTTGCTTACCTCCTGATGGTGTGATGCAAGTCAGGAACCCTTGACCATTACCTTCAGCTGTAATACTTTTCCCATTTGCTAGGAAGACTTTATCTTTAGTATTGAAATCAATTTCTGTGAAGAATGTCTCGTCACTTGTCATGTGACTAGTTGCCCCTGAGTCAATGCACCATCCGTGTGGTGTACTATTCTGAGTCACTTTAAAGCTGCCGCTCCATGATGCAGCTGCAGTTTGCTTTGTGGCTGCCTTAGCTCTCTCTCTTGTAGGTGGTTCTAACCTTCGCTGCTCAGCTTTCCAGATTGAGCAGTTCTTTTTCAGGTGACCGACCTTTTTGCAGCGAAAACACACTTTGGTTTCTCTGTTTTGTTTTGTGCCTTCTTGCGCCTTCAGAGCTACCTCTGATCTCTCATTTTCTTCACTATGCATGTTTTCCTTTCTTCTATTATATTCATCAATTAGTTTTCCCATAGCATATTCTAGTGTTAGTTCTTGTTCAGGTCTGGTTTCTAGAGCATTGATAAGGGCACTATATGACTCCGGAAGGCTGCATAGTAACAATGCTACTATATGATTGTCTTTAATTTCTTCTCCAATTGCACATAGCTGTTCCACAATCTCTAGCATAGCATTCACATGTTCACACATTTCCTGGCTTTTTTCCAGCCTCATCTTATATAGTTTGCGCAGCAAATATAGTTTACTATTTAAGTTTGAACGCTCATGCAGTTTTTGTAGTGCAGTCCACATACCTTTAGCTGTGTTTTCTTTTCTTATGTGAATGAGTTGATCATCCTCCACTAACAGGCTTATAACTGCTTTTGCTTGTCTGTTTTTCTTGTCCCATTCCCCTGGATTATCAGTGGGTCTGTTTGTATCCAGCACCTCCCATAAATCATCTTTGGATAACAGCATTTCAAGCTTAAACTTCCACAGCTGGTAGTTGGTATTATTTAATTTCGCTATTGCATATTTCACATCTGAACCACTTGCCATATTTCAGTAATTTGGATGCAGCTCTTGTTTCCTCACATAGTATTTGCTTGGATCATAGATGCAACACTTACTGACTTGTAGTTTCTTTTTCTTCAGTGTCTGGGTCCATAACCTGTTGGTGTATGTATCAAAAAGACACTGGAAGCTTTTAAAGAAAACTGCATTAGGCTTTACTTGTACAGATGCATCAGCAATATTTGGAACATACCAAAGGACTTGTAAAACTATAGTCAGCACACACAGAGGAGGAAAAACACAATAGAGATTAAAAAAAAACAACTTCCTTCCTGTATAAAAGAATGAACAAGATCACAGATATAAACAATCAGCAATCTAAACTGAACAGCGCCATCTACAGCATCAATGTTGTTCATACATGTGGTATAGTACATGCTGTTGTATTTCCCAACACTAATGACATCAACACCCTATATCAGGTGTGCATAATTATTAGGCAACTTCCTTTCCTTTGGCAAAATGGGTCAAAAGAAGGACTTGACAGGCTCAGAAAAGTCAAAAATAGTGAGATATCTTGCAGAGGGATGCAGCACTCTTAAAATTGCAAAGCTTCTGAAGCGTGATCATCGAACAATCAAGCGTTTCATTCAAAATAGTCAACAGGGTCGCAAGAAGCGTGTGGAAAAACCAAGGCGCAAAATAACTGCCCATGAACTGAGAAAAGTCAAGCGTGCAGCTGCCAAGATGCCACTTGCCACCAGTTTGGCCATATTTCAGAGCTGCAACATCACTGGAGTGCCCAAAAGCACAAGGTGTGCAATACTCAGAGACATGGCAAAGGTAAGAAAGGCTGAAAGACGACCACCACTGAACAAGACACACAAGCTGAAACGTCAAGACTGGGCCAAGAAATATCTCAAGACTGATTTTTCTAAGGTTTTATGGACTGATGAAATGAGAGTGAGTCTTGATGGGCCAGATGGATGGGCCCGTGGCTGGATTGGTAAAGGGCAGAGAGCTCCAGTCCAACTCAGACGCCAGCAAGGTGGAGGTGGAGTACTGGTTTGGGCTGGTATCATCAAAGATGAGCTTGTGGGGCCTTTTCAGGTTGAGGATGGAGTCAAGCTCAATTCCCAGTCCTACTGCCAGTTTCTGGAAGACACCTTCTTCAAGCAGTGGTACAGGAAGAAGTCTGCATCCTTCAAGAAAACATGATTTTCATGCAGGACAATGCTCCATCACACGCGTCCAAGTACTCCACAGCGTGGCTGGCAAGAAAGGGTATAAAAGAAGAAAATCTAATGACATGGCCTCCTTGTTCACCTGATCTGAACCCCATTGAGAACCTGTGGTCCATCATCAAATGTGAGATTTACAAGGAGGGAAAACAGTACACCTCTCTGAACAGTGTCTGGGAGGCTGTGGTTGCTGCTGCACGCAATGTTGATGGTGAACAGGTCAAAACACTGACAGAATCCATGGATGGCAGGCTTTTGAGTGTCCTTGCAAAGAAAGGTGGCTATATTGGTCACTGATTTGTTTTTGTTTTGTTTTTGAATGTCAGAAATGTATATTTGTGAATGTTGAGATGTTATATTGGTTTCACTGGTAAAAATAAATAATTGAAATGGGTATATATTTGTTTTTTGTTAAGTTGCCTAATAATTATGCACAGTAATAGTCACCTGCACACACAGATATCCCCCTAAAATAGCTATAACTAAAAACAAACTAAAAACTACTTCCAAAACTATTCAGCTTTGATATTAATGAGTTTTTTTGGGTTCATTGAGAACATGGTTGTTGTTCAATAATAAAATTAATCCTCAAAAATACAACTTGCCTAATAATTCTGCACTCCCTGTAGTTACATTGTAATACTGATCTCTGTCAGGATTCCCTGAAATAATAACTTGTACACAATCAAACACACTCTCATAGAACCTCTATATTTATATTGACAATAATCAAACATTTTACAGTTTATTTAATAATTTCAATATAAGTAAATATGCATTCCTGATAAGGGTTTTAGGTGATTTCTAGTATTGTCCCCTTAAGGGTTTTAAATCTTGTGCTGTTATTAAATTTACTATGAAATGTATGAGCTGGCTGTTTGACTATGTAAATACAATCAGAAGCTGACAAGAGAAGCAATTTGAATAGACATAATCCAAGGAAGACATATACCTTTAAGAGGTGGGACTTACAGATAATTGAAATATGATCACTGCACATGAATATAAAAGATCATTGTTCATGAGGTAAAGCCATCTTGATAAAGGTCACCATACAGGCTGAAACGCGCAGATGCACCTGATGAACCATTGCCAGTTATTGAAAATCAGAGCCCTTTGAAAGAATATACTGTTTTTTTCATTTCTGCAAGAATACATTGAACGCTAAACTCCAGTTCAAACTTGACGCAGAAAAAGCCGTTCTCGATTGGCTCATCCACTACATGTGACCGCTGAATGCGAAAGGAAGCCTCTATTTGAAGACACAGCGGGCCAGAACAGTCAAGCCTAAGGATACAAACGCGATAAGTGCTGCCACAATGGAAACCGAAATAGTGGTGAAGTATACCGGGCTTTAATTTGCAAACTGTGATTCTACAGAAAAAAGGTATTGTTTCTTCAACTATAATTATTGTGAAGCAGTGGCATATTATATCATCAACACCTACTGATCGGAAAGCCGTTGAGGCCTTAGATATCTGCACTTGTTCTGGAATTAGTTTGAATATTTTTTTCTGGAAGTCCCTTGTTTAACAATAAGACTCTTGAGATAATACTGTATGCTTCTGAATTTGTATTTTTAGCGTTTATGTGCAAACTAGCTTGTATATGAACGAATTTGAAGTGACCATATGGGGCCCCATCCGATAAGCAGCGTCGCCCGCAAAAGCCGGCGACGCCAGATTTTGCGCAATTTTGGTATCACATATATGGCGAAGCATACAAGTTACGCGTGTATATTTCACCCTTCGCCCGTAATTTTTTTACCCATACACTAACATAGAACTACGCGCAATTTGGTATCCAATATACAGCGTAAGGATTTACGCGCACAGATTTCAGAAAATCTACTCCATTCTCATCTCGTCACAAATTGCAGGCGCAGGAACCCTTGCACTGACTAAAAAACCAATGTAACTCCCTGGAAGCCTTAACAAACACATACATTTAAGCAGCATCTCAAGGTTAAAGGGACAGTATACTATGATATTGCTTTTTTAAGGTTTATTTGTGTATTTGAAATAGTTTCAAGCCACAACATAATCAAATGGATTGAGCTTGTAGGTACTTTATCACACTGTGGACAGATACTTGCTTATTTACTGTAAATTGGATTACCTTAATATCTTTAGAACCCACTGGAGTGTAATTTATTCTAATGCTAACACAGCTTGGCACTCTTGCCGAAATATATAAAGGGACAGTCAAGTCCAAAGAAAACCTTCTTCTTTTAAATAGGGCATGTTATTTCAAACTACTTTCAGATTTAATTAGAACACTTGCTTTGTTCTCTTGGTATTCTTAGTTGAAAGCAAAACCTAGGATGGCTCATATGATCATTTCTAACACCTTCTTGAAGGCTGCCTCTTTGCAATTGTGTCAAACAAATCACAGACACCACAACCTCTCACCTGCAGACTTAAAACACCTGATAATGCCCACCCTATCAGTAACATCACTACTATATATACCAATGTGTCAATTTATATTGGATATGAGATACATTGATTTACATCTTAGAAGTGAATATTACTATATGTACCCTTCAGAAACGACTATTGTGGATTTGAGTTATAGTACAAGAATATGTCATAAACAGGATAATATTACCTTTTTGGGCCATTTCCACACAGGCCTTATTATATGTTTGAACAATATTAGTTGTTGTGGATGACAATTATATGGTAAATAACAGAGGACAAGATTTATGGTGAACTATAAGAATATTTATTTCTTTTTATGCTTCTTGGATGAGGAGGTAACTGTAGTGGATTTCCTTGGTCTCCTGGTTTGAGACGATTCAGATGTTTCTGCTGGAGTGCTGGCCACAGATGATAGGCTGGAGGCAGTGTCCTGCTGGTGTGTAAAGTGCTCAACCAACACACCCAAGAGTTGATTTTGTTCCCGCCATCTATTGTCCATCTGCATCTGCATATCAGACAGAATTCGCATCATCTGCGACTGGTTTTGTACAATTCCATTTAATGATGCTGCCATGTCCCTCTGCAGCTCTATGCTATGCTTTAGTAACCTCTCTTGGCTCCTGTGAAACCTCTGTTGGCCTCTTTGTCTGCTCTCGCAGCTTGTTATGAGCCTCCTCTGTAGTGAAATGTATTCCTCACCCAGGGGAGAATACAGTGCATTCACAGGCTCTTCAGCAGCAGGGCTTCTAGGTGCTTGAGGTGCAGGTCCAGCTGATTCTGCTGGTGGGACATCCTCAGCTGCATCTGCTGGTGCGACATCCTCAGCTGCATCTGCTGGTGGGACATCATCAGCTGCATCTGCTGGTGCTTGAGTAATTCCAGCTATATGCTCATCTGTAGATGTTGGAGCTCTCCCAAGGGAAGAGGATGGTGGAGCTCTCCCAAGGGAAGAGGATGGTGGAGCTCTCCCAAGGAAAGAGGGTGGTGGAGCTCTCCCAAGGGAAGAGGATGGTGGAGCTCTCAGGGTGGATTGGTAGTCCCATTGATGAGCAGTGTGTGTCCACTCAGCCTGTCCAGTTTGCACTTCTTGGGACATACCTTGTGTGTAAAATCCATGACTGCCCTGATATTGTGTTGGGGGGGGGGGGGTAAAGACATGTACCCTTTGTGGCTGACTTGGCTCCCCCTCAAAGCCAAAAGAAGAGTATTTCTCTGGTCAGGGGTCATATGCCAATGGTGGTGGCATCACTTCTGGGTCCTCTACTGACGCCATCCAACCCTGCTCATGCCTGGGAGCATAATGTTCAAGTTGTTGCCTGAAGACTGGTAGTGGTGACTGCATGCCTGTGACTGGTGGTGGTGGTGGAGGTGGCAGCATGCCTGTGACTGGTGGTGGTGGTGGAGGTGGCAGCATGCATGTTTGCATCCTGGTGACAGGAGGTTCTGTGGAGGAGTCAAATGATGAGAGGGATTAGTACAGTCATATATATGTCCATGTGGGCATACAATGTACATTGATACATGCTAGGGCCTATACTCATTCTCATGTCAAACTCTATAACATGCATGTGCACAATGTGATTTGTGATATGAGGGATTTTAATCTGCACAGTATACAGGTATGTGTTTCATACAATAGTTATGTGTACATGTCAATGATGGAAAAAATGTGTTCTTTAAGTGACACTATGGTCACACAATTTACTTTAGCCTGATGTAGGCACAGAACCTGCCTTCTGAGCTAAAAGTATTGTGATGGCTATAGTGTCCATTTACTGAAAACTCTACATGTGGCTTGTGGCTTGTGTTACTCTGAGACATGTTAGTATTTCACTATTCCACCTCATATCATGAATTGCATTGTGTTAAGTAGCATTAATGTCAAATATGATTGTAGATGTTTTTGTTAGTAGGCCAAATACCATGCTCCTCATTGTGTACATGAATGTGTGACATTAAAGGATGTTATATCTCAAATACATATCATACTGGTGTGTGGGATGTTACTCACCAGCATGATGTGCTGTGGTTGCAGCCCCTGAGTCACGAGCCCCTGGAAGTCCACCGACTGCTGTGATACTCAGGGACCTGCGTATCATCTCCTGCCAGGTGTTGTATTCTGTGTCCAGGGGTGGACCACCGCCTGTTCCCCTCTGGTGCATGGCTTCCTGCCCCATCTTCTCTTTCACCCACCTCTTACAGTCGTTCCACCTTTTTTTAAGGCCCTCAACAGTCCTTCTCTGCTGGGTCACACTGTTGACGGCATCCTCTACCGCCAACCATGCCGTTTTACGCCTTCTGGCAATGCCTTTGCCCTTCTCCTGGCCAAAGAGGGCACTGTGGTTGTCCATGATGGCCTGGACTAGGGCAACATTCTCATCGAATGAGAAATTTGGACATCTCATCCTCTCATCCTCTGTGGACACCTGGCTTGCTCCCTGCGATGTCCCTGGTGTGGGTTCCTCCCTATCCTCTCCCTCCTCCCCCCTTCTGTCCCCATGTGCACCCTCTGTCCCTCTCCTTGATGTGCCTGGTCTCTATGGCTCTCGGGCATCTCCCCTCCCATCATCCCTTCTAGCTCTCCCTCTCCCCACTCCACTTACTCCCTGACGGGGACCCCGCTGCTCCTCCTGTCCTCTACAATACTCCTCTCCCTGCCACTCCTCTCCCCTCAGCCTTACCTCTCCCTGCCATCCTCACACTACACACACTCACACACACTCACTCCCAGTTCAATCACACACAATCACAGCCAAACACTCAGCCTATCACACTGTAAAATTGAAAAAAAAATGTGTGAGGTGTAAGAAAAAAAAAGTGTTGTATTTGTATATGTATGTATGCAATATGTGTGCAATATGTAAAAAGATGTGTAAGTGTACAAGCTTAACCAACCAACAATGCGACCTAACTAACTCCTCTGTTTGCGCCTCTCTCTCTACTCTGACTAATCCTCCACTCCACTGTAGTGTGCTGTAGCTCAACGAACCATCCAAACACACTGAAGAAAATGGCGGCTGCGCATGGGTTTATATATGACTTTTGAATAGCGTAATTACGTTGCACATTTTTAGATGGAGTCGCGGGTGATTTTTTACGAGTCTTAGCCTAATTTGCATAAAACTACTCTTTTTTGAGACTTTACGTGAAAAAAATACAGGCGTAAGTTACTTGCGACGAGTAAAATGTGTATTTGCGCACTTTTCGGAAGAACGCCAGTTTGTCCTACTTACACCACTTTAGCATCTGACGGCGCAGTATATGTAATACCCCGATGTGCGAGGTGAAACTACGGGCGGCGCGGGTTACCTCGCTTGCGCCGAAATCTACGCCATATATCGGATTGCGCCCATTGTATCCATATTAGTTGTAACTACCGGTGGTTTCATTTTAAAGTGAATGTAAATTTTAATGCTAAAGTGCCCGGTTTTAAAAAATTTGATTAAAAACAGGGGCACTTTAATTCATCAAATTTACATTTCACTCCTGTTGAGAAAAAATACTTACCTTTTAATCTTGACATTAGCTCCAGCTTCCTCCACCCGTCACAAAGCCTCTTCCTGGGTCTAAAATGAGGAATCCGTCTTCCTCCAATTACAGCATTGAATCAGACACTGATTCCCCCTGGGGGGGGGGGGGGGGAAGCCGTTATTGGAGGATCACCTATCCATCATTTCTGACATCAGAAATGTCTTGCGACGACCGGAGGAAGCTGGAGCAGCTGTCAAGTTTAAAAGGTAAGTTTTTTTCACAACACAAGTGAAATGTAAATTTTGATGAATTAAAGTGCCCCTTTTTTTAAACAAATTTTTAAAAACCCGGGCACTTTAGTATCAAAATTTACATTGACTTTAAGTTTGAAAGTGTTTAAATTGCATTTTATTTACAATACTTATTGTTTTAAATTTAGTGCATGAGAAACCTAATCTTTTAAATATAAAATTTATATTTTTCTTATATCTGACTGAGTGTGGTTAGCTGTTTAGTGCATCTTCTTTACTTTCTACATTTTTACTATTAGGATTACCTGCAGAAAAAAATCCAATTTTGAAACTGCAAATACCACCTCTCTGACTAACTGCTGAATATACTCCTTTTTTTACTTGCAATCCCTAAATAATCCTTCACATGTATATATTTTTTTTAGTAGACAACCCAAAGTATTGATCTAGGCCCATTTTGGTATATTTCATGCACTATTTCACCGCCAAATGCGATCAAATAAAAAAAATCGTTAACTTTTTCACAAACTTTAGGTTTCTCGCTGAAATGATTTACAAACAGCTTGTGCAATTATGGCACAAATGGTTGTAAATGCTTCTCTGGGATCCCCTTTGTTCAGAAATAGCAGACATATATGGCTTTGGTAGACAGTCAAAAGACCAACAAACCTCCAGGCACCAAATTGATTATAAAATCCAATTTAATATGATGATGATCACATAACCAACACAATAAAGAAATAGAAACAAATTTTAAAATCACAGCATCTTACTCCTGTCTTACGCGTTTCGGCAGACTTGTGCCTTAATCATAGACATAACGCCATAATGAAATGGCTGAGCTTAAATATCTATACATATTAATTGCTAATTAGAAAGAGGCCGTGTAAAATAAAGGGACACACATCAATTCTCACTTAACCCCTATTAAATCTTCAGCGGCCATATTTGGAAAGGGCAAACAATCCCATATGATGGACTGAATATGTAGATAGGGCTGCTATAGAAAAGTATAGCTAATAAAAGTGCACATATATCTCACATCACTTTCAATACCCCTTGACATTTACTATACATTATAATTAATATTCAAACATTTTTATAAACATAGTATAATATAACGTGCCAGATTTGGGGAAAACTCAGTGTACACTAATTTATTAGGGACACATAACCACATTACCTCACCCTTACTAGGGGAACAACCATGGGAACCCTATCTCCCTAGAGCCTAAGCTATATAAATGAACAATATCACTATGAAATCATAATATATCTGTAACCTATTCAGAAAGCTCATCATAGCCCTAATGGATAGGAGTGACACATAACTAGTTTTTACTAGACCAGAAATTAATAATATCACCCGATGTATTGAAGCCATAAGGTTTCCTGGTCTTCGTCTTAAAGATCCAGAAGGCTTTCCGGTGAAAAAGCCTGTCCTATCCCCTCCTCTCACAGGGGGATGAACCTGTTCTATAACCTGCCATTTAAAGCTGGTTACATCTTGTCTGTGTGCATAGATGAAATGTCTCACTAAGTCAGAACACTCCAAACCATTTTCTATATTTTTAAGGTGTTCCTTAATTCTACTACGTGCTTCCCTGGAGGTGCACCCAAATGTACTGTTTCTGGCATTGGGTGCATTCCACCAGGTAAACCACGAAAGTGGTTCGGCAATTTGTACATGATAAATCATAAACCCTCTGTGTGGTTTTAGATTGAAAAGTCTTAGTAATATCAGAAAAACCACAGGCTATGCAATTTCTAAAGTGACACATATAGTGTCCTTTGATGCTTAGCCAACTACTCGTTTGTGATCGTAAAGGCTTTAGCATACTTGGTGACAGTATATTGCCCAGAGTACAGCCCCTCTTGGCAACAAATTTACATCCTGCTGATGCAAAGTCTTTAAGACTATCCTCAGCAGTGAGTATCGGGAGATGTTTATTTATTATGTCACATATCTGTGTGAACTGGGGGCTGAAAGTGGTTATGAATACAGGTTTAGTACAATCAAACTCCCTTCTCTTAACACTATTAGTAATTTTTGTGTCTTTTAGCATGGACTCTCTATCTAGTCTGGTATTACTTTTTGGTAATTAGAAGGCCGCTAAATGCCGCTGTGCACCACAGTTGTATTATGCCCAGCAGTTAAGGGGTTAATTAGGTAGCTTGTAGGGTTAATTTTAGCTTTAATATAATGTAGTAGACAACCCAAAGTATTGATCTAGGCCCATTTTAGTATATTTCATGCCACCATTTCACCGCCAAATGCGATTAAATAAAAAAAAATCATTAACTTTTTTCACAAACTTTAGATTTCTCACTGAAATTATTTACAAACAGCTTGTGCAATTATGGCACAAATGGTTGTAAATGCTTCTCTGGGATCCCCTTTGTTCAGAAATAGCAGTCATATATGGCTTTGGCATTGCTTTTTGGTAATTAGAAGGCCGCTAAAAGCCGCTGCTCACCACGCTTGTATTATGCCCAGCAGTTAAGGGGTTAATTAGGTAGCTTGTAAGGTTAATTTTAGCTTTAGTATAGAGATCAGCCTCCCCCTGACCCCCCTCAAACAGCTCTTTTCCCTCCCCCACCTCACAATTGTCACCACCATCTTAAAGGGGCAGTAAACTTACAAACTAATGTTATATAATTCTGCACATAGTGCAGAATTATATAACATTAGCTTACCGGCAGATGTATACATTAAAGTATTGCAGACATTTTTTATGTAAAAGTTTATTTTACCAGAACGCCGCTCCTTGCTCTACTGGTCTGGTTTATAAACAGCGCATTGCGGCAACACTGTCTAGTCACAGTGTGCCCGGTCGCACCATTAAAATGAATGTAGCTCGCTCCCGCTCTGGTCTAGTAGGTTTCTTGTAACTTCACAATGGGAATCACGGTTTACTTTCAACTCTGGTAAATTGCGTTCAAGAAATGGTCTCGCAGGAAAACTTTTAACTACATATGCTCGCGATTATATTCGTGGTAACAGTTTCATACAAGTGCAATTTATGCTAGCAATCTCGCGCACAATATTGCTCCACTTGTAATCTAGGCGTAACTAAGTTAGCACTCTTGTTAACATTCATTGAAACATTCCACTTGTTCTTCACCCTGGTGATGGTAAACCTGAGTTTTAAAGATGTATAATTTGGAGAACTCTCCTGATCAGTAAAAATGTATTTTAGGATGTTCACGCTCCTAAATATAAATGCATGAGCTATAGACTTGGCAAAGAAAAATTACATTTTATTAATAGCCTATTTTTGTAGAAAAATACTGTGAATAATTTTTAATTCCTGCTCATTTTAAAAAAGGTGTCCCAATATAATTCTCGAACCACAATGTTTTTGGTAACATACAGCTAGATTACGAGTTTTGAGTGCTTTAGGGAAATTAACGACCGCCAAAAAAGCGGCGGTATTTCACCTCCCTATAGCTCTGCTATTACAGGTTTTGAAAAACCCAGCTTGTGCGGGTGATATGGTTGCGTTGAGCTCTATACCTCACCCAAATACAAGCAGTGTTTTGACGTGCTCATGCACGATTTCCCCATAGACATCAATGGGGAGAGTTGGCAAAAAAAAAAGCCTAACACCTGCGATTGCGGAAAAAAAAGCTTCGTAACGCAGCCCCATTGATATCTATGGGGAAAGAAAAAGTTATGTTTAAACCTAACACCCTAACATAAAAACCACGTCTAAACACCCCTAATCTGCTGCCCTCGACATCGCCGCAACCTACATAATGTTATTAACCCCTAATCTGCCGCCCCTAACATCGCCACCACCTAAATAAAACTATTAACCCCTAATATGCCGCTCCCGATATCGCCGCCACCTAAATACACTTATTAACCCCTAATCTGCTGCCCCTAACATTGCCGCCACCTAAATACACTTATTAACCCCTAATCTTCTGCCCTTAACATCGCTGCCACATACATTACAGTTATTAACCCCTAATCTGTCGCCCCCAATGTCGCCGCCACTATACAGAAGTTATTAACCCCTAAACCTCTGGCCTCCAACATCACTAACACTAAATAAATATATTAACCCCTAAACGTAACCCTAAGGTAACCCTAAGCCTAAGTCTAACCCTAACCCCCCTAACAAATATAATTAAAATAAATCTTAATTCAACTTACAATTATTACCTAAATAATTCCTATTTAAAACTAAATACATACTTACCTGTAAAAAAAAAACATAATTTATGCTTACCTGATAAATTTGTTTCTCTTGTAGTGTATCCAGTCCACGGATCATCCATTACTTATGGGATATTAACTCCTCCCCAACAGGAAGTGCAAGAGGATTCACCCAGCAGAGCTGCTATATAGCTCCTCCCCTAACTGCCATTACCAGTCATTCGACCGAAAACATGCAGAGAAAGGAAAACCATAGGGTACAGTGGTGACTGTAGTTTAATGGAAAAATTACCTGCCTTAAAGTGACAGGGCGGGCCGTGGACTGGATACACTACAAGAGAAACAAATTTATCAGGTAAGCATAAATTATGTTTTCTCTTGTTAAGTGTATCCAGTCCACGAATTCATCCATTACTTATGGGATACCAATACCAAAGCTAAAGTACACGGATGACGGGAGGGACAGACAGGCTCTTTATACGGAAGGAACCACTGCCTGAAGAACCTTTCTCCCAAAAACAGCCTCCGAAGAAGCAAAAGTGTCAAATTTGTAAAATTTGGAAAAAGTATGAAGAGAAGACCAAGTTGCAGCCTTGCAAATCTGTTTAACAGAAGCCTCATTCTTAAAGGCCCAAGTGGAAGCCACAGCTCTAGTAGAATGTGCTGTAATTCTTTCAGGAGGCTGCTGTCCAGCAGTCTCATAGGCTAACCGTATTATGCTACGAAGCCAAAAGGAGAGAGAGGTAGCCGAAGCTTTTTGACCTCTCCTCTGACCAGAATAAACGACAAACAGGGAAGACGTTTGTCGAAAATCCTTAGTTGCCTGTAGATAAAATTTCAGGGCACGGACTACATCTAGATTGTGTAGCAGACGTTCCTTTTTCGAAGAAGGATTAGGACACAAAGATGTAACCACAATCTCTTGATTGATATTCCTGTTAGTGACCACCTTAGGTAGGAACCCAGGTTTAGTACGCAGAACTACCTTGTCTGAATGAAAAATCAGATAAGGAGAATCACAATGTAAGGCAGATAACTCAGAGACTCTTCGAGCCGAGGAAATCGCCATTAAAAACAGAACTTTCCAAGATAACAACTTGATATCAATGGAATGAAGGGGTTCTGAAACTAAGTATAATCACCACAGTCCTCTCACACATCCTATCTATTCGTTGGGTGCAAGAGAATGACTGGTAATGGCAGTTAGGGGAGGAGCTATATAGCAGCTCTGCTGGGTGAATCCTCTTGCACTTCCTGTTGGGGAGGAGTTAATATCCCATAAGTAATGGATGATCCGTGGACTGGATACACTTAACAAGAGAAACTAAGCTAGCTACAATATAACTAATAGTTACTTTGTAGCTATCTTAGATTTTATTTTTATTTTAAAGGTAAGTTTGTATTTATTTTAACTAGGTAGACTAATAATTTTTATTTAAAGGTAAGTTTGTATTTATTTTAACTAGGTAGACTAGTTAGTAAATAGTTATTAACTATTTACTAGCTACCTAGTTAAAATAAATGCAAATTTCCCTGTAAAATAAAACCTAACCTGCCTTACAATAAAACCTAACATTACAATAAAATAAAATATATTAAATTAAGAAAATACAATTATCTAAATTACAAAAAAATAAACACTAAATTACATAAAATAAAAATTTTTTTTATCAAAAATAAAAACAAATTAATCCTAATCTAATAGCCCTATCAAAATAACCCCCCCCCCAAAATAAAACAAAACCCTAGCCTACACTAAACTGCCAATAGCCCTTAAAAGGGCCTTTTGCAGGGCATTGCCCCAAAGAAATTAGCTCTTTTACCTGGAAAACAAAAATACAAATAAACCCCCAACAGTAAAACCCACCACCCACACAGCCAAACCCCCCAAATAAAAACCTGTCTAAATAAACCTAAGCTAACCCTTAAAAGGGCATTTAGCTCTTTTACATTGCCCAAAACCCTACTCAATAAACCCTTAAAAAACCTAACACTAACCCCTGACAGTCCACTTACAGTTTTCAAAGACCGGACATCCATCCTCATCCAGGCGGCAGAAGTCTTCATCCAAGTGGGCAGAAGTTCTCATCGAAGCCAGGAGAAGTTTTTATCCAAGCGGACAGAAGTCTTCATCCAAGCGGGCAGAAGTTTTCATCCAGATGGCATCTTCTATCTTCAAGACATCCGGCGCGGAGCATCCTCTTCTTTCGATGGTCACTGAAGAATGAAGTTTCCCTCTAAGTGACATCATCCAAGATGGCGTCCCTCACATTCCGATTGGCTGATAGAATTCTATCAGCCAATAGGCATTAAAGGTAAAAAAATCCTATTGGCTGTTGTAATCAGCCAATAGGATTGAGCTTTCACCCTATTAGCTATTCCAATCAGCCAATAGAATGCGAGCTCAATACTATTGGCTGATTGGATCAGCCAATATGATGAAAGCTCAATGCTATTGGCTGATTGCAACAGCCAATAGGATTTTTTCACTTTTAAAGGGACAGTCAACACCAGAATTTTTGTTGTTTAAAAAGAAACATAATCCCTTTATTACCGTTCCCCAGTTTTGCACAACCAACACAGTTATATTAATATACTTTTTACCTCTGTAATTATCTTGTATCTAAGCTTCTGCTGACTGCCCCCTTATTTCAGTTCTTTTGACAGACATGCAGTTTAGCCAATCAGTGCTCAGTCCTAGGTCACTTTACGTGCATGAGCTCCATGTTATCTATATGAAACATGTGAACTAATGCCCTCTAGTGGTCAAAATGCATTCAGATTAGAGGCAGTCTTCAAGGTCTAAGAAATTAGCATATGAACCTCCTAGTTTTAGCTTTCAACTAAGAATAGCAAGAGAACAAAGCAAAATTGGTGATAAAAGTAAATTGGGAAGTTGTTTAAAATTGCATGCCCTATTTAAATCATGAAATTTTTTTTGGACTTGACTGTCCCTTTAATTCCTATTGGCTGATAGAATTATATCTATCTATTGTGCATATCTCATGATCCCCAGCAATTGAACAGCAATTAAAAGCTCATAGCCACCTCAGCACAGGACCCGGCTAACTAATAACCGGGGGGATATTTACGTTTGTCTCCATTAATGCAAACAATACCAATTTTCTGCAATCTGTCAACTTCTGTTTTAGGTACATGAAATTTTCCTACTAGTGTAGCCTTGGTTCCTGAGTCTAATAATCTTTTTTTTCCCTTTTACATTTGCACAATAAGGATTTTGACAATTCATAGTAGCATATTCTACCTAATTAAACTCAAACTGTAATTCCTTATAAATGTATTAATGAAAAATTAAGCAACATTGCAATACACATTCACAATTTCTTTTGCTTGGCTTATAGTAAAACACCTTGCTTTTTCTGTAACAATTGTGCATATCTCATGATCCCCAGAGACTGAAACTCAGATTTTTCTACAAATTGTCATAATTGAACACAGCCAAGAGAGATAAGATATTTAGCTGATTCAGGCATTTGCAGCATATTTAGGTTACATAATTTGCCTTGTGTCCTGGGTTGGAAACATTGAACAAACATAATTTCTTTCTAATGACACGATGAGTCCACGGATCATCTAATTACTATTGGGAATATCACTCCTGCCCAGCAGAAGGCGGCAAAGAGCACCACAGCAAAGCTGTTAAATATCATCTCCCTTCCCTCCAACCCCAGTCTTTCTCTTTGCCTACGTTAGAGCAAGGAAGTGGTAAAGTTAGGTGTTAGAAAGAAGAATCTTCAAGCAAGATTTTATTATTTTTTTAAGCAGTGCAAGATTGTTCTGCTTTGTCCTAGGGTGTAGCCATAGTCCATATCAGTCTCTTCAGTAGAGCAGTGGTGGCTTTCAAGCAATGAGAACTTGTGGGGTACAATCCTCACTGCGCCTCCCAAGTATTTAATGCTGCCATAACCGTGGAAGCCTGAGTAAGATTACTCAGTCTTTGTTTCTATCCACAGGTCCATGTGAGGGAACTCGCCTCTCAAGCCTAGTGAGCTGCCGTGCTGCCTGGCAGAAGTCTTAAGGTAAGTGCTAACTTTATTTTTTTCTGGGACACGCTGCAGAGAAAAAGATAGCACTTTAAAATATATTGTGGGACAAGTCACATTCACCTATGATAGGGGGATGTTTATTAACGGCAGCAGTAGCAGGCACTGGGTACAAGGAGACTCTTGGCTCAGTTCATGGTGTGGTGATTTTTACTTTACTCCTGACGACTGTGGTAATACATTTAGCCGAACAGGAGTTTTTATGTTGTTAAGCCCACGATGGACGGAGTTAGCTACGGAGGCAGTTGCTATTGCGCGCCTTTTTTTTCTGTCGCACTTCCTGTGTTCCGAAGTGGGGAAGACAACTGTGTCATATATATATATATATAGCAGCGTTGCGGTTACCGGACTGTAATTTGTAAAAGGTTGAGTCCGGATTAACTACACAATAGTACACTCCGTTAGCAGGCAGGCAGGTAAGCACCTCAGCGGAGCTAAGCTGAGGTGTAGAGTTGTCTGGAGTGTTTTTTTGGGGACCACTTTGGTTTTATTAAATGACAGAAAAATAAAGCAGTTATTTTTTCTTTTAAAATTTAAAGGAATAGTAAAAATTTTTTGTGGAAAATAAAATATCAGTTTGTTTATCTATTTATTGGGGAATAAAGATGGACCAAGAGGCCCTGCAAGATGTTACATGTTCTTTATGTTTTGATGCTAATGTGGAACCACCAATCCCTTTCTGTTCCTCATGTATTGAGAGAACTTTACATTACAGGGATAGACTTTTTCCTGAGCAAACATTGTCTAAGGTGGATGCTGTTCAGGAGTCTTCTGACAATGTTCAAGGTATGCAGCAGCTTTCTCCTCATGCGTCCAAAAATTTAGCATCCATACAGCCAGTGCCCTGTGCTTCCTCTATTACTCCACCTGGAGTTACCTTGCAATACATCGCTTCCCTAATGTCATCAGCGGTATCTGATGCGGTGTCTGCTTTTCCCATGCTGCAGGGAAAGCGCAAGAGGAAATGTAATCAATCAGTGAGTAAGGTTGCTGACACAGTAGTGGCTATTCTGAATGTCCCTTCCCAGAAGCCTGAAGAGAAAGATACTTCGGTAGCATCTGAGGGTGAAATCTCAGACAGTGTAATACCTTTAGCGGATACTGAAGTTGTTTCTTTCAGGTTTAAGCTGAAACACCTCTGTTTGTTACTTAAGGAGGTTTTAGATACCCTGGACAACTACGACACTACCGTCGTAGTCAATCCAAAGAAGTCTAGTAAACTAAACAAGTATTTTGACATGCCTTCCATGGTGGAGGTATTTCCTGCACCTGATCGGGCTACAGAGATTATTGCTAAGGAATGGGAGGGACCGGGTATCCCTTTTTCTCCTCCCTATATTTAAGAAGATGTTTCCTATAGCAGACTCTATCAAGGAGTCTTGGCAAAGGGTACCCAAGGTGGAAGGGGCAATCTCCACGCTAGCCAAGAGAACAAGTATTACCATAGAAGATAGTTGTTCTTTTAAGGATCCTATGAATAAGAAGTTAGAGGGGTTACTCAAGAAAATGTATGTACACCAGGGTTTACAATGGCAACCTGCGGTTTGTATTGCTACTGTCACTAGTGCAGCAGCATACTGGTATGATACGTTGTCTGATTCTATTTGGATAGACACTCCCCTCAAAGAAATCCAGGATAGGATAAAGGCCCTTAAGTTGGCCAACTCCTTTATCACGGCTGCTTCCCTACAGGTTATTAAACTGGGAGCTAAGATTTCCGGTTTTACCGTACTGGCCCGCAGAGCTTTATGGCTAAAATCTTGGTCTGCGGATGTGTCATCTAAGTATAAACTTTGACGATTCCTTACAAGGGAAAGACCTTGTTTGGACCGGATTTGACGGAAATAATTTCTGACATTACGTGAGGAAAGGGCCATTTCCTCCCTCAGGATATGAGAAATAAGAAAAGGGACGTCAGAGTAATTTTTGTTCTTTTCAAACTTTCAAGGGAAAGCCTTCCTCTCCCTCTTCCAAGCAGGAACAGTCCAAGCCTTCCTGAAGGCCCAACCAGTCTTGGAGCAAGGGAAAACAATCCAAAAAGCATGCTATTGAATCAAAAACAGCATGAAGGGCCTGCCCCCAATCTGGGACTGGATCTTGTAGGGGGCATACTTTCTTTCTTTTCTCAGGCTTGGGTACGGGATGTTCAGGATCCCTGGGCAGTAGACATTGTGTCCCAGGGATACCAACTAGAGTTCAAAGCCTTTCCTCCCAGGGGCAGGTTTCTGCTTTCAAGATTATCTGTAGACCAGATAAAAAGAGAGGTGTTCTTACGCAGTGTTCGGGACCTTTCTGACCTGGGAGTGATAGTTTCCGTCCCTATACAGGAACAGGGTCTTGGGTTCTACTCCAATCTGTTCGTGGTTCCCAAGAAAGAGGGAACCTTCAGACCAATTTTAGATCTCAAAAGTCTAAACAAATTCCTCAAAGTACCGTCCTTCAAGATGGAAACTATTCGTTCCATTATTCCCTTGGTTCAAGAGGGTCAATTTATGACGACGGTAGATTTAAAGGACGCTTACCTGCATGTTCCCATCCACAGGGACCATCACAAGTTTCTGAGGCTCACATTTCTAGACAAACACTTCCAGTTTGTGGCTCTTCCATTCGGCCTAGCCACAGCTCCCAGAATTTTTTCAAAGGTTCTGGGATCCCTGTTGGCGGTGCTCCGACTGCGGGGCATTTCAGTGGCGCCTTATCTGGACGACATTCTGGTTCAGGCGCCATCCTTTCAACAAGCAAAATCCCACAAGGAAATGTTGTTATCCTTCCTGCGATCTCACGGATGGAAGGTGAATTTGGAAAAGAGTTCCTTAGTTCCAACTAAAAGGGTAGTTTTCTTGGGAACCATAATAGATTCCTTATCAATGAAGATTTTTCTGACAGAAGTCAGGAAATCAAAGATTTTCAATTCTTGCCTAGCGCTCAGCCATACCAGAAAAAACATTATGATAGTTAACAGGGGAATGTGAGCAGCCAGCAGCATTTTACAGAAGATTCTCTAAGGAAACCGAGCTAATGTGTTTTTTTCGGTGAAGTCTGTTACAGAGTGTGTGCTCTGTGCTGTTTCAGGTAACTCCCCAGATAACTTACAACCAGTTTGTGTGAACTCACAAAAGATGTATTGACGTTGCAGTAATTGGAATAAATACTGGGGACTGTGTGAATAAGTTGGTTGTAAATTGACAGGTAAACATCCTTTTTGTAAATTGTTAGCACCAAGACAAATGTTTATACTCTGGTAGGAAGATTTATGTTGATACTTTAGGACAGTCATAGGCAACCAATTTATCTCCAAACGATTTGTAGCCATCAAATCCTCCCATGGGCTACACATTGCCGTTAATACCAACAGTCAAAACCCAATACATAGCATGAGGGAGAGTACATAAAAGGGACATAAAGGAGCAATAATCAAATGTTCTAGTATGCTGGGGCTTTTTATTATAGCAGCTTTGCTTGTAGAGAACTATGCATTTGCAAATAGGGTTAAACGCAAAGGGGTAGATCACAATCATTTAGAAAAGCTTTAAACACTCAAAATTGCTCGACAAGAGCAATGAAATAGCGCAAAATAACCTTAAATAAAAGTATATAAAAAACAACAGGTATTGAATATAACACTATAGATGTTGGTAGAAGCACATAAATAATACTACTAATAGGTTAATACTATTTAGAAAGATGAAAAAATAGAAAAAATAGAAAAAACCTGCATATATTAAATGTTGCGGTGTATGGAAAGCCACAGTCCTATAAAGGATAAAATGTCTTTGCAGAATGCCGGTCTGTAAATTCCTGACCCAGCAAAGAAGTGATAATCCTATATCTTGAATGCTCCGCTGCTCCTCTTAACGAGACGAATCTCCAAAGTGCAATTTCTAGAATAGGATGAAAGGAGAGAAGCGCAGGACGCGATTCAAGTGTAGAAATATTTATTCAGGTGAAACACACAAGATAATATACTCACAAGAGTTAAGATAAAAACAGGCACATCAAAATTAAAGTTGTCCCTCATACACGTATGGCTAGGGTCCAGTTGTATTTTGTATTCATCAAAATGTCCCTTCGTGGTTTGTAAGCGTCCAATTTCAGTAAATGTAACAGCGGGTACTCCGATATCTCTAACCGCTGCGTCAGGGACACACCTCCACACACCCTCCGCTCAGTACCAATAGGAGAACCCCTAGTGCTGAGCTCACTGCACACGAGGACCTACGGTGGCTTCACTGGGTGAAAAATAGAATGTTTATAAAGCTACGTTCTACGCGTTTCGTCCCGTACGACGGGACTTTCTCAAGAACTAAAGATACAACAGGAGCTGGGAGTTATATGTTAGCAAGCAACCGGATATCCTCCAATTGCTAAACGAGGCAAATTAATAATGATTAATCGCCATGTTATTTGTACTTCACAGCTCTAGAAAGTTTGAACAAACTAATAGATATGCATAAAATATTATACAACACACATAAAAACTTCATATAAAAACAAGTTATGTTAAAAACTGTGGTAAGAATACTAAAATATCGCTAATCATAAAAATGGATTACATATACATAAACATGAATAAAAAACCTAACGGGTATACAAATTGTTGATCTAATATCTATACAATAGTAATATTGATTGAGAGTTCATATCATATATAGAAAAATACACACAATACCATATCCACATATGATTCCTGCAAAAATATAATACATTGAACCATGTGGGTATGTGAGTAATACTTAATGACCAACAGGTTATAATAAGAATTCATATTCCCATCTAATGCATATATACACACAATATCCTATCTTACAAGTTCATACCAACCCTATATATTAAAATAAACAGTATATGAACACTATATACTACAATCTGCACTGCTAAAAGCTTCTATGTATTAAACCATAAAATAATCTGTAAAAAAGACCAAAAAACTTGTGCTGTAAATCCCATTGAGAATATAAATATAAATAAAGATAAAAATTCAACATAAAATTGAAAAATATATTTTAAAAATATGTTATAAGATAGTGGTTAATGCAATAGTTTCAAATAGTAGAGATTCTATGAGCCCTGAACTTATAGTAATATGTTGGCCAAGAACTGTGATTACATTCATATAAATGCTGCTATATCAAGTTCTATATTCAGTCCCTTTGGATCAAGGCAATCTAAAGTCTTGATCCAATAGGTCTCTCTTCGTCTTAATCTCAAAAGACGATTGGTGTCCCACTTGTCCAGAGGCACCCATTCTACTATACTAACTGCAAGGTCTTCAGGATTTTGGTTATGGTAGTACTTGAAGTGATGAGACACGCTGTGATTTTCGAAGCCTGCCTCTATATTTCGAATATGCTCCCTCAGTCTATATTTAATTTTGCGTTTAGTACGCCCTATATAGATTTTCCCACATTTGCAGGATAGTTGATATACTACAAATGTGGTATGACATGTATATCTATGCTTACAGTTGTAGATCCTACTACCATCATAATTTACAAAAGAGGCATTTTTATCTGAAATTCTGGGACACATAATACATTCTTTATATTTACAAGGAAAAAGGCCCACCGGCCCTCCACACCAGCTGGTTAGTGATCCACTGGTTGATGAAGCACCTTTAATCGGTTGGCGTAATTTAGTGGGAGCAATGTGGTTTTTAATGTCTCTATTTTTCCTATAAATTATATCCGGTTTTGGACCTAAAATATCATTCAGGATAGGGTCTAGTTTCAAGACCTTCCAATGTTTAGTTAAAATATTTTTAATTTTATGATGCTGATTGTATTTAGTTACAAATTTTGGTGGTTTTTCATTAGAACCATCAGTTTTAGATAGGGACTTGTTTTTAGTTTTAACCAGATCTGATCTGTTAATGCTATCCACTCTACTCTTAGCTGTATTTAGAAGATCAAGATCATATCTTTTGTCTAAAAAATTTTTAGTTAGAACATCTGCCTCCCTATTATAATCCTCATTAAAAGTGCAGTTACGTTTAATACGTTGGAATTGTCCCAGTGGGATATTGCTTTTCCACTGTTTAAGATGGCCACTATTGGCATTTAATAACCCATTTCTAAGTGTCAAGTCTAAAAAAGATATAGATGTAATAGAAATTTCATGAGTAAATGTTAAATTGTACGTAATTTAACATTTACTCATGAAATTTCTATTACATCTATATCTTTTTTAGACTTGACACTTTTTTGTGATGATATCAATAGATCAGTGGCAGTTAAGAATTACCATAAACCCACCGATAGAAATGGGTTATTAAATGCCAATAGTGGCCATCTTAAACAGTGGAAAAGCAATATCCCACTGGGACAATTCCAACGTATTAAACGTAACTGCACTTTTAATGAGGATTATAATAGGGAGGCAGATGTTCTAACTAAAAATTTTTTAGACAAAAGATATGATCTTGATCTTCTAAATACAGCTAAGAGTAGAGTGGATAGCATTAACAGATCAGATCTGGTTAAAACTAAAAACAAGTCCCTATCTAAAACTGATGGTTCTAATGAAAAACCACCAAAATTTGTAACTAAATACAACAATCAGCATCATAAAATTAAAAATATTTTAACTAAACATTGGAAGGTCTTGAAACTAGACCCTATCCTGAATGATATTTTAGGTCCAAAACCGGATATAATTTATAGGAAAAATAGAGACATTAAAAACCACATTGCTCCCACTAAATTACGCCAACCGATTAAAGGTGCTTCATCAACCAGTGGATCACTAACCAGCTGGTGTGGAGGGCCGGTGGGCCTTTTTCCTTGTAAATATAAAGAATGTATTATGTGTCCCAGAATTTCAGATAAAAATGCCTCTTTTGTAAATTATGATGGTAGTAGGATCTACAACTGTAAGCATAGATATACATGTCATACCACATTTGTAGTATATCAACTATCCTGCAAATGTGGGAAAATCTATATAGGGCGTACTAAACGCAAAATTAAATATAGACTGAGGGAGCATATTCGAAATATAGAGGCAGGCTTCGAAAATCACAGCGTGTCTCATCACTTCAAGTACTACCATAACCAAAATCCTGAAGACCTTGCAGTTAGTATAGTAGAATGGGTGCCTCTGGACAAGTGGGACACCAATCGTCTTTTGAGATTAAGACGAAGAGAGACCTATTGGATCAAGACTTTAGATTGCCTTGATCCAAAGGGACTGAATATAGAACTTGATATAGCAGCATTTATATGAATGTGATCACAGTTCTTGGCCAACATATTACTATAAGTTCAGGGCTCATAGAATCTCTACTATTTGAAACTATTGCATTAACCACTATCTTATAACATATTTTTAAAATATATTTTTCAATTTTATGTTGAATTTTTATCTTTATTTATATTTATATTCTCAATGGGATTTACAGCACAAGTTTTTTGGTCTTTTTTACAGATTATTTTATGGTTTAATACATAGAAGCTTTTAGCAGTGCAGATTGTAGTATATAGTGTTCATATACTGTTTATTTTAATATATAGGGTTGGTATGAACTTGTAAGATAGGATATTGTGTGTATATATGCATTAGATGGGAATATGAATTCTTATTATAACCTGTTGGTCATTAAGTATTACTCACATACCCACATGGTTCAATGTATTATATTTTTGCAGGAATCATATGTGGATATGGTATTGTGTGTATTTTTCTATATATGATATGAACTCTCAATCAATATTACTATTGTATAGATATTAGATCAACAATTTGTATACCCGTTAGGTTTTTTATTCATGTTTATGTATATGTAATCCATTTTTATGATTAGCGATATTTTAGTATTCTTACCACAGTTTTTAACATAACTTGTTTTTATATGAAGTTTTTATGTGTGTTGTATAATATTTTATGCATATCTATTAGTTTGTTCAAACTTTCTAGAGCTGTGAAGTACAAATAACATGGCGATTAATCATTATTAATTTGCCTCGTTTAGCAATTGGAGGATATCCGGTTGCTTGCTAACATATAACTCCCAGCTCCTGTTGTATCTTTAGTTCTTGAGAAAGTCCCGTCGTACGGGACGAAACGCGTAGAACGTAGCTTTATGAACATTCTATTTTTCACCCAGTGAAGCCACCGTAGGTCCTCGTGTGCAGTGAGCTCAGCACTAGGGGTTCTCCTATTGGTACTGAGCGGAGGGTGTGTGGAGGTGTGTCCCTGACGCAGCGGTTAGAGATATCGGAGTACCCGCTGTTACATTTACTGAAATTGGACGCTTACAAACCACGAAGGGACATTTTGATGATCCATAAAAATACAACTGGACCCTAGCCATACGTGTATGAGGGACAACTTTAATTTTGATGTGCCTGTTTTTATCTTAACTCTTGTGAGTATATTATCTTGTGTGTTTCACCTGAATAAATATTTCTACACTTGAATCGCGTCCTGCGCTTCTCTCCTTTCATCCTATTTTAGAAAAGCTTATTAAATAGTTTATGTACAAAAATCCCCATAGACTTCAATGAAGAGTTGTGTAGTAAAATCATTAAACTTTTCTAAAGGATGTGATCTACCCCATAATTCAAGTTGGCTCTGAATAGTCAATGCACTGCCAATTGTGAGCTGAACATGGCTGGTGATTGGGGGCTTTGCACACTCCTGCCATATAGTGCTCCAACCATATGCAGGCTTCTAACCCTACCTATGTATGCTTTTTTAAATGGAGAATATAAAAATAAAGAAGTAAATAAAATAAAATGGACACTGTGTGCAGATCCTTATCAAAGGGACATAAAACCTTAAATTGTAATTTATAAAAAGACAGAGCGAATAACATATTTATAAAGAAAAAAAAAATCCAATGTACTTCTCTTGTCAGTTTTACTCTATTGTCATGGTATTCTTTGTTAAAAAGGCTGAGGAGTGGGCATGTGTCTGGAGCACTATATGGCCACCTGCTTTTTAACAATGGATACCAAGAGAAAAAATTAAATTTGACAACAAAAATATATTAAAAAATTATTTGCTTTATCTGACATCAAGACAAAAATTCTAATTAATAAAATTTAAAGGAAAACTAAAGCCAAAATTGAACTTTTATGATTCAGATAGAGCACTAAATATTAAACAACTTTCCAATTTACTTCCATTATCTACATGTGCACACAGTCTTTTCATATGCACACCTTCTGAATATACTTATATGCACAGTCTTTTCATATGCACACCTTCTGAATATACTTATATGCACTCAGTATTTTCATATGCACACCTTCTGAATATACTTATATGCACACAGTCTTTTCATATGCACACCTTCTGAATATACTTATGTGCACACAGTCTTTTCATATGCACAACTTCTGAATATACTTATGTGCACACAGTCTTTTCATATGCACACCTTCTGAATATACTTATGTGCACACAGTCTTTTCATATGCACACCTTCTGAATATACTTATATGCACACAGTCTTTTCATATGCACACCTTCTGAATATACTTATGTGCACACAGTCTTTTCATATGCACACCTTCTGAATATACTTATGTGCACACAGTCTTTTCATATGCACACCTTCTGAATATACTTATATGCACACAGTGTTTTCATATGCACACCTTCTGAATATACTTATATGCACACAGTGTTTAAGATGGCCACTATTGGCATTTAATAACCCATTTCTAAGTGTCAAGTCTAAAAAAGATATAGATGTAATAGAAATTTCATGAGTAAATGTTAAATTGTACGTAATTTAACATTTACTCATGAAATTTCTATTACATCTATATCTTTTTTAGACTTGACACTTTTTTGTGATGATATCAATAGATCAGTGGCAGTTAAGAATTACCATAAACCCACCGATAGAAATGGGTTATTAAATGCCAATAGTGGCCATCTTAAACAGTGGAAAAGCAATATCCCACTGGGACAATTCCAACGTATTAAACGTAACTGCACTTTTAATGAGGATTATAATAGGGAGGCAGATGTTCTAACTAAAAATTTTTTAGACAAAAGATATGATCTTGATCTTCTAAATACAGCTAAGAGTAGAGTGGATAGCATTAACAGATCAGATCTGGTTAAAACTAAAAACAAGTCCCTATCTAAAACTGATGGTTCTAATGAAAAACCACCAAAATTTGTAACTAAATACAACAATCAGCATCATAAAATTAAAAATATTTTAACTAAACATTGGAAGGTCTTGAAACTAGACCCTATCCTGAATGATATTTTAGGTCCAAAACCGGATATAATTTATAGGAAAAATAGAGACATTAAAAACCACATTGCTCCCACTAAATTACGCCAACCGATTAAAGGTGCTTCATCAACCAGTGGATCACTAACCAGCTGGTGTGGAGGGCCGGTGGGCCTTTTTCCTTGTAAATATAAAGAATGTATTATGTGTCCCAGAATTTCAGATAAAAATGCCTCTTTTGTAAATTATGATGGTAGTAGGATCTACAACTGTAAGCATAGATATACATGTCATACCACATTTGTAGTATATCAACTATCCTGCAAATGTGGGAAAATCTATATAGGGCGTACTAAACGCAAAATTAAATATAGACTGAGGGAGCATATTCGAAATATAGAGGCAGGCTTCGAAAATCACAGCGTGTCTCATCACTTCAAGTACTACCATAACCAAAATCCTGAAGACCTTGCAGTTAGTATAGTAGAATGGGTGCCTCTGGACAAGTGGGACACCAATCGTCTTTTGAGATTAAGACGAAGAGAGACCTATTGGATCAAGACTTTAGATTGCCTTGATCCAAAGGGACTGAATATAGAACTTGATATAGCAGCATTTATATGAATGTGATCACAGTTCTTGGCCAACATATTACTATAAGTTCAGGGCTCATAGAATCTCTACTATTTGAAACTATTGCATTAACCACTATCTTATAACATATTTTTAAAATATATTTTTCAATTTTATGTTGAATTTTTATCTTTATTTATATTTATATTCTCAATGGGATTTACAGCACAAGTTTTTTGGTCTTTTTTACAGATTATTTTATGGTTTAATACATAGAAGCTTTTAGCAGTGCAGATTGTAGTATATAGTGTTCATATACTGTTTATTTTAATATATAGGGTTGGTATGAACTTGTAAGATAGGATATTGTGTGTATATATGCATTAGATGGGAATATGAATTCTTATTATAACCTGTTGGTCATTAAGTATTACTCACATACCCACATGGTTCAATGTATTATATTTTTGCAGGAATCATATGTGGATATGGTATTGTGTGTATTTTTCTATATATGATATGAACTCTCAATCAATATTACTATTGTATAGATATTAGATCAACAATTTGTATACCCGTTAGGTTTTTTATTCATGTTTATGTATATGTAATCCATTTTTATGATTAGCGATATTTTAGTATTCTTACCACAGTTTTTAACATAACTTGTTTTTATATGAAGTTTTTATGTGTGTTGTATAATATTTTATGCATATCTATTAGTTTGTTCAAACTTTCTAGAGCTGTGAAGTACAAATAACATGGCGATTAATCATTATTAATTTGCCTCGTTTAGCAATTGGAGGATATCCGGTTGCTTGCTAACATATAACTCCCAGCTCCTGTTGTATCTTTAGTTCTTGAGAAAGTCCCGTCGTACGGGACGAAACGCGTAGAACGTAGCTTTATGAACATTCTATTTTTCACCCAGTGAAGCCACCGTAGGTCCTCGTGTGCAGTGAGCTCAGCACTAGGGGTTCTCCTATTGGTACTGAGCGGAGGGTGTGTGGAGGTGTGTCCCTGACGCAGCGGTTAGAGATATCGGAGTACCCGCTGTTACATTTACTGAAATTGGACGCTTACAAACCACGAAGGGACATTTTGATGATCCATAAAAATACAACTGGACCCTAGCCATACGTGTATGAGGGACAACTTTAATTTTGATGTGCCTGTTTTTATCTTAACTCTTGTGAGTATATTATCTTGTGTGTTTCACCTGAATAAATATTTCTACACTTGAATCGCGTCCTGCGCTTCTCTCCTTTCATCCTATTTTAGAAAAGCTTATTAAATAGTTTATGTACAAAAATCCCCATAGACTTCAATGAAGAGTTGTGTAGTAAAATCATTAAACTTTTCTAAAGGATGTGATCTACCCCATAATTCAAGTTGGCTCTGAATAGTCAATGCACTGCCAATTGTGAGCTGAACATGGCTGGTGATTGGGGGCTTTGCACACTCCTGCCATATAGTGCTCCAACCATATGCAGGCTTCTAACCCTACCTATGTATGCTTTTTTAAATGGAGAATATAAAAATAAAGAAGTAAATAAAATAAAATGGACACTGTGTGCAGATCCTTATCAAAGGGACATAAAACCTTAAATTGTAATTTATAAAAAGACAGAGCGAATAACATATTTATAAAGAAAAAAAAAATCCAATGTACTTCTCTTGTCAGTTTTACTCTATTGTCATGGTATTCTTTGTTAAAAAGGCTGAGGAGTGGGCATGTGTCTGGAGCACTATATGGCCACCTGCTTTTTAACAATGGATACCAAGAGAAAAAATTAAATTTGACAACAAAAATATATTAAAAAATTATTTGCTTTATCTGACATCAAGACAAAAATTCTAATTAATAAAATTTAAAGGAAAACTAAAGCCAAAATTGAACTTTTATGATTCAGATAGAGCACTAAATATTAAACAACTTTCCAATTTACTTCCATTATCTACATGTGCACACAGTCTTTTCATATGCACACCTTCTGAATATACTTATATGCACAGTCTTTTCATATGCACACCTTCTGAATATACTTATATGCACTCAGTATTTTCATATGCACACCTTCTGAATATACTTATATGCACACAGTCTTTTCATATGCACACCTTCTGAATATACTTATGTGCACACAGTCTTTTCATATGCACAACTTCTGAATATACTTATGTGCACACAGTCTTTTCATATGCACACCTTCTGAATATACTTATGTGCACACAGTCTTTTCATATGCACACCTTCTGAATATACTTATATGCACACAGTCTTTTCATATGCACACCTTCTGAATATACTTATGTGCACACAGTCTTTTCATATGCACACCTTCTGAATATACTTATGTGCACACAGTCTTTTCATATGCACACCTTCTGAATATACTTATATGCACACAGTGTTTTCATATGCACACCTTCTGAATATACTTATGTGCACACAGTCTTTTCATATGCACACCTTCTGAATATACTTATATGCACACAGTCTTTTCATATGCACACCTGAATATACTTATGTGCACACAGTATTTTCATATGCACACCTTCTGAATATACTTATATGCACACAGTCTTTTCATATGCACACCTGAATATACTTATATGCACACAGTCTTTTCATATGCACACCTGAATATACTTATATGCACACAGTCTTTTCATATGCACACCTTCTGAATATACTTATATGCACACAGTCTTTTCATATGCACACCTTCTGAATATACTTATGTGCACACAGTCTTTTCATATGCACACCTTCTGAATATACTTATATGCACACAGTGTTTTCATATGCACACCTTCTGAATATACTTATATGCACACAGTCTTTTCATATGCACACCTTCTGAATATACTTATATGCACACAGTCTTTTCATATGCACACCTTCTGAATATACTTATATGCACACAGTGTTTTCATATGCACACCTGAATATACTTATATGCACACAGTCTTTTCATATGCACACCTTCTGAATATACTTATATGCACACAGTCTTTTCATATGCACACCTGAATATACTTATATGCACACAGTCTTTTCATATGCACACCTTCTGAATATACTTATATGCACACAGTCTTTTCATATGCACACCTTCTGAATATACTTATGTGCACACAGTCTTTTCATATGCACACCTTCTGAATATACTTATGTGCACACAGTCTTTTCATATGCACACCTTCTGAATATACTTATATGCACACAGTGTTTTCATATGCACACCTTCTGAATATACTTATGTGCACACAGTCTTTTCATATGCACACCTTCTGAATATACTTATATGCACACAGTCTTTTCATATGCACACCTGAATATACTTATGTGCACACAGTATTTTCATATGCACACCTTCTGAATATACTTATATGCACACAGTCTTTTCATATGCACACCTGAATATACTTATATGCACACAGTCTTTTCATATGCACACCCGAATATACTTATATGCACACAGTCTTTTCATATGCACACCTTCTGAATATACTTATATGCTCACAGTCTTTTCATATGCACACCTTCTGAATATACTTATATGCACACAGTGTTTTCATATGCACACCTTCTGAATATACTTATATGCACACAGTCTTTTCATATGCACACCTTCTGAATATACTTATATGCACACAGTCTTTTCATATGCACACCTTCTGAATATACTTATATGCACACAGTCTTTTCATATGCACACCTGAATATACGTATATGCACACAGTCTTTTCACATGCACACCTTCTGAATATACTTATATGCACACAGTCTTTTCATATGCACACCTGAATATACTTATATGCACACAGTCTTTTCATATGCACACCTTCTGAATATACTTATATGCACACAGTCTTTTCATATGCACACCTTCTGAATATACTTATATGCACACAGTCTTTTCATATGCACACCTTCTGAATATACTTATATGCACACAGTCTTTTCATATGCACACCTTCTGAATATACTTATATGCACACAGTGTTTTCATATGCACACCTTCTGAATATACTTATATGCACACAGTCTTTTCATATGCACACCTTCTGAATATACTTATATGCACACAGTGTTTTCATATGCACACCTTCTGAATATACTTATGTGCACACAGTCTTTTCATATGCACACCTTCTGAATATACTTATATGCACACAGTGTTTTCATATGCACACCTTCTGAATATACTTATATGCACACAGTCTTTTCATATGCACACCTTCTGAATGTACTTATATGCACACAGTGTTTTCATATGCACACCTTCTGAATATACTTATGTGCACACAGTCTTTTCATATGCACACCTTCTGAATATACTTATATGCACACAGTGTTTTCATATGCACACCTTCTGAATATACTTATATGCACACAGCCTTTTCATATGCACACCTTCTGAATATACTTATATGCACACAGTCTTTTCATATGCACACCTTCTGAATATACTTATATGCACACAGTCTTTTCATATGCACACCTTCTGAATATACTTATGTGCACACAGTCTTTTCATATGCACACCTTCTGAATATACTTATATGCACCCAGTCTTTTCATATGCACACCTTCTGAATATACTTATATGCACACAGTCTTTTCATATGCACACCTTCTGAATATACTTATATGCACACCTTCTGAATATACTTATGTGCACACAGTCTTTTCATATGCACACCTTCTGAATATACTTATATGCACACAGTGTTTTCATATGCACACCTTCTGAATATACTTATGTGCACACAATCTTTTCATATGCACACCTTCTGAATATACTTATATGCACACAGTGTTTTCATATGCACACCTTCTGAATATACTTATATGCACACAGTCTTTTTATATGCACACCTTCTGAATATACTTATATGCACACAGTGTTTTAATATGCACACCTTCTGAATATACTTATGTGCACACAGTCTTTTCATATGCACACCTTCTGAATATACTTATATGCACACAGTGTTTTCATATGCACACCTTCTGAATATACTTATGTGCACACAGTCTTTTCATATGCACACCTTCTGAATATACTTATATGCACACAGTCTTTTCATATGCACACCTTCTGAATATACTTATATGCACACAGTCTTTTCATATGCACAACTTCTGAATATACTTATATGCACACCTTCTGAATATACTTATGTGCACACAGTCTTTTCATATGCACACCTTCTGAATATACTTATATGCACACAGTCTTTTCATATGCACACCTTCTGAGTATACTTATATGCACACAGTGTTTTCATATGCACACCTTCTGAATATACTTATATGCACACAGTGTTTTCATATGCACACCTTATGAATATACTTATATGCACCCAGTCTTTTCATACGCACACCTTCTGAATATACTTATGTGCACACAGTCTTTTCATATGCACACCTTCTGAATATACTTATATGCACCCAGTCTTTTCATATGCACACCTTCTGAATATACTTATATGCACACAGTATACTCATATGCACACCTTCTGAATATACTTATATGCACACAGTCTTTTCATATGCACACCTTCTGAATATACTTATATGCACACAGTCTTTTCATATGCACACCTTCTGAATATACTTATATGCACACAGTCTTTTCATATGCACACCTTCTGAATATACTTATATGCACACAGTCTTTTCATATGCACACCTTCTGAATATACTTATGTGCACACAGTCTTTTCATATGCACACCTTCTGAATATACTTATATGCACACAGTGTTTTCATATGCACACTTTCTGAATATACTTATATGCACACAGTGTTTTCATATGCACACCTTCTGAATATACTTATATGCACACAGTCTTTTCATATGCACACCTTCTGAATATACTTATATGCACACAGTCTTTTCATTTGCACACCTTCTGAATATACTTATATGCACACAGTCTTTTCATATGCACACCTTCTGAATATACTTATATGCACACAGTGTTTTCATATGCACACCTTCTGAATATACTTATATGCACACAGTCTTTTCATATGCACACCTTCTGAATATACTTATATGCACACAGTCTTTTCATATGCACACCTTCTGAATATACTTATATGCACACAGTCTTTTCATATGCACACCTTCTGAATATAAATATATGCACACAGTCTTTTCATATGCACACCTTCTGAATATACTTATATGCACACAGTATTTTCATATGCACACCTTCTGAATATACTTATATGCACACAGTCTTTTCATATGCACACCTTCTGAATATACTTATATGCACACAGTCTTTTCATATGCACACCTTCTGAATATACTTATGTGCACACAGTGTTTTCATATGCACACCTTCTGAATATACTTATGTGCACACAGTGTTTTCATATGCACACCTTCTGAATATACTTATATGCACACAGTGTTTTCATATGCACACCTTCTGAATATACTTATATGCACACAGTGTTTTCATATGCACACCTTCTGAATATACTTATATGCACACAGTCTTTTCATATGCACACCTTCTGAATATACTTATATGCACACAGTGTTTTCATATGCACACCTTCTGAATATACTTATATGCACACAGTCTTTTCATATGCACACCTTCTGAATATACTTATATGCACACAGTCTTTTCATATGCACACCTTCTGAATATACTTATATGCACACAGTCTTTTCATATGCACACCTTCTGAATATACTTATATGCACACAGTCTTTTCATATGCACACCTTCTGAATATACTTATATGCACCACAGTATTTTCATATGCACACCTTCTGAATATACTTATATGCACACAGTCTTTTCATATGCACACCTTCTGAATATACTTATATGCACACAGTCTTTTCATATGCACACCTTCTGAATATACTTATGTGCACACAGTGTTTTCATATGCACACCTTCTGAATATACTTATGTGCACACAGTGTTTTCATATGCACACCTTCTGAATATACTTATATGCACACAGTGTTTTCATATGCACACCTTCTGAATATACTTATAAGCACACAGTGTTTTCATATGCACACCTTCTGAATATACTTATATGCACACAGTCTTTTCATATGCACACCTTCTGAATATACTTATATGCACACAGTCTTTTCATATGCACACCTTCTGAATATACTTATATGCACACAGTCTTTTCATTTGCACACCTTCTGAATATACTTATATGCACACAGTCTTTTCATATGCACACCTTCTGAATATACTTATATGCACACAGTGTTTTCATATGCACACCTTCTGAATATACTTATATGCACACAGTGTTTTCATATGCACACCTTCTGAATATACTTATATGCACACAGTCTTTTCATTTGCACACCTTCTGAATATACTTATATGCACACAGTCTTTTCATATGCACACCTTCTGAATATACTTATATGCACACAGTGTTTTCATATGCACACCTTCTGAATATACTTATATGCACACAGTCTTTTCATATGCACACCTTCTGAATATACTTATATGCACACAGTCTTTTCATATGCACACCTTCTGAATATACTTATATGCACACAGTCTTTTCATATGCACACCTTCTGAATATACTTATATGCACACAGTCTTTTCATATGCACACCTTATGAATATACTTATATGCACACAGTGTTTTCATATGCACACCTTCTGAATATACTTATATGCACACAGTGTTTTCATATGCACACCTTCTGAATATACTTATATGCACACAGTGTTTTCATATGCACACCTTCTGAATATACTTATGTGCACACAGTCTTTTCATATGCACACCTTCTGAATATACTTATATGCACACAGTGTTTTCATATGCACACCTTCTGAATATACTTATATGCACACAGTCTTTTCATATGCACACCTGAATAAACTTATGTGCACACAGTATTTTCATATGCACACCTTCTGAATATACTTATGCGCACACAGTCTTTTCATATGCACACCTTCTGAATATACTTATATGCACAGTCTTTTCATAAGCACACCTTCTGAATATACTTATGTGCACACAGTATTTTCATATACACACCTTCTGAATATACTTATGTGCACACAGTCTTTTCATATGCACACCTTCTGAATATACTTATGTGCACACAGTGTTTTCATATGCACACCTTCTGAATATACTTATATGCACACAGTCTTTTCATATGCACACCTGAATATACTTATGTGCACACAGTATTTTCATATGCACACCTTCTGAATATACTTATGTGCACACAGTATTTTCATATGCACACCTTCTGAATATACTTATGTGCACACAGTCTTTTCATATGTACACCTTCTGAATATACTTATGTGCACACAGTCTTTTCATATGCACACCTTCTGAATATACTTATGTGCACACAGTCTTTTCATATGCACACCTTCTGAATATACTTATATGCACACAGTCTTTTCATATGCACACCTGAATATACTTATGTGCATACAGTCTTTTCATATGCACACCTTCTGAATATACTTATGTGCACACAGTCTTTTCATATGCACACCTTCTGAATATATTTATATGCACACAGTCTTTTCATATGCACACCTTCTGAATATACTTACAGGGAGTGCAGAATTATTAGGCAAATGAGTATTTTGACCACATCATCCTCTTTATGCATGTTGTCTTACTCCAAGCTGTATAGGCTCGAAAGCCTACTACCAATTAAGCATATTAGGTGATGTGCATCTCTGTAATGAGAAGGGGTGTGGTCTAATGACATCAACACCCTATATCAGGTGTGCATAATTATTAGGCAACTTCCTTTCCTTTGGCAAAATGGGTCAAAAGAAGGACTTGACAGGCTCAGAAAAGTCAAAAATAGTGAGATATCTTGCAGAGGGATGCAGCACTCTTAAAATTTCAAAGCTTCTGAAGCGTGATCATCGAACAATCAAGCGTTTCATTCAAAATAGTCAACAGGGTCGCAAGAAGCATGTGGAAAAACCAAGGCGCAAAATAACTGCCCATGAACTGAGAAAAGTCAAGCGTGCAGCTGCCAAGATGCCACTTGCCACCAGTTTGGCCATATTTCAGAGCTGCAACATCACTGGAGTGCCCAAAAGCACAAGGTGTGCAATACTCAGAGACATGGCCAAGGTAAGAAAGGCTGAAAGACGACCACCACTGAACAAGACACACAAGCTGAAACGTCAAGACTGGGCCAAGAAATATCTCAAGACTGATTTTTCTAAGGTTTTATGGACTGATGAAATGAGAGTGAGTCTTGATGGGCCAGATGGTTGGGCCCGTGGCTGGATTGGTAAAGGGCAGAGAGCTCCAGTCCGACTCAGACGCCAGCAAGGTGGAGGTGGAGTACTGGTTTGGGCTGGTATCATCAAAGATGAGCTTGTGGGGCCTTTTCGGGTTGAGGATGGAGTCAAGCTCAACTCCCAGTCCTACTGCCAGTTTCTGGAAGACACCTTCTTCAAGCAGTGATACAGGAAGAAGTCTGCATCCTTCAAGAAAAACATGATTTTCATGACGGACAATGCTCCATCACACGCGTCCAAGTACTCCACAGCGTGGCTGGCAAGAAAGGGTATAAAAGAAGAAAATCTAATGACATGGCCTCCTTGTTCACCTGATCTGAACCCCATTGAGAACCTGTGGTCCATCATCAAATGTGAGATTTACAAGGAGGGAAAACAGTACACCTCTCTGAACAGTGTCTGGGAGGCTGTGGTTGCTGCTGCACGCAATGTTGATGGTGAACAGATCAAAACACTGACAGAATCCATGGATGGCAGGCTTTTGAGTGTCCTTGCAAAGAAAGGTGGCTATATTGGTCACTGATTTGTTTTTGTTTTGTTTTTGAATGTCAGAAATGTATATTTGTGAATGTTGAGATGTTATATTGGTTTCACTGGTAAAAATAAATAATTGAAATGGGTATATATTTGTTTTTTGTTAAGTTGCCTAATAATTATGCACAGTAATAGTCACCTGCACACACAGATATCCCCCTAAAATAGCTATAACTAAAAACAAACTAAAAACTACTTCCAAAACTATTCAGCTTTGATATTAATGAGTTTTTTGGGTTCATTGAGAACATGGTTGTTGTTCAATAATAAAATTAATCCTCAAAAATACAACTTGCCTAATAATTCTGCACTCCCTGTATATGCACACAGTCTTTTCATATGCACACCTTCTGAATATACTTATGTGCACACAGTCTTTTCATATGCACACCTTCTGAATATACTTATGTGCACACAGTGTTTTCATATGCACACCTTCTGAATATACTTATATGCACACAGTGTTTTCATATGCACACCTTCTGAATATACTTATATGCACACAGTGTTTTCATATGCACACCTTCTGAATATACTTATATGCACACAGTCTTTTCATATGCACACCTTCTGAATATACTTATATGCACACAGTGTTTTCATATGCACACCTTCTGAATATACTTATATGCACACAGTCTTTTCATATGCACACCTTCTGAATATACTTATATGCACACAGTCTTTTCATATGCACACCTTCTGAATATACTTATATGCACACAGTCTTTTCATATGCACACCTTCTGAATATACTTATATGCACACAGTCTTTTCATATGCACACCTTCTGAATATACTTATATGCACACAGTATTTTCATATGCACACCTTCTGAATATACTTATATGCACACAGTCTTTTCATATGCACACCTTCTGAATATACTTATATGCACACAGTCTTTTCATATGCACACCTTCTGAATATACTTATGTGCACACAGTGTTTTCATATGCACACCTTCTGAATATACTTATATGCACACAGTGTTTTCATATGCACACCTTCTGAATATACTTATATGCACACAGTGTTTTCATATGCACACCTTCTGAATATACTTATATGCACACAGTCTTTTCATATGCACACCTTCTGAATATACTTATATGCACACAGTCTTTTCATATGCACACCTTCTGAATATACTTATATGCACACAGTCTTTTCATTTGCACACCTTCTGAATATACTTATATGCACACAGTCTTTTCATATGCACACCTTCTGAATATACTTATATGCACACAGTGTTTTCATATGCACACCTTCTGAATATACTTATATGCACACAGTCTTTTCATATGCACACCTTCTGAATATACTTATATGCACACAGTCTTTTCATATGCACACCTTCTGAATATACTTATATGCACACAGTGTTTTCATATGCACACCTTCTGAATATACTTATATGCACACAGTATTTTCATATGCACACCTTCTGAATATACTTATATGCACACAGTCTTTTCATATGCACACCTTCTGAATATACTTATATGCACACAGTCTTTTCATATGCACACCTTCTGAATATACTTATATGCACACAGTCTTTTCATATGCACACCTTATGAATATACTTATATGCACACAGTGTTTTCATATGCACACCTTCTGAATATACTTATATGCACACAGTGTTTTCATATGCACACCTTCTGAATATACTTATATGCACACAGTGTTTTCATATGCACACCTTCTGAATATACTTATATGCACACAGTGTTTTCATATGCACACCTTCTGAATATACTTATATGCACACAGTCTTTTCATATGCAAACCTTCTGAATATACTTATATGCACACAGTGTTTTCATATGCACACCTTCTGAATATACTTATGTGCACACAGTGTTTTCATATGCACACCTTCTGAATATACTTATATGCACACAGTGTTTTCATATGCACACCTTCTGAATATACTTATATGCACACAGTCTTTTCATATGCACACCTGAATAAACTTATGTGCACACAGTATTTTCATATGCACACCTTCTGAATATACTTATGCGCACACAGTCTTTTCATATGCACACCTTCTGAATATACTTATATGCACAGTCTTTTCATAAGCACACCTTCTGAATATACTTATGTGCACACAGTATTTTCATATACACACCTTCTGAATATACTTATGTGCACACAGTCTTTTCATATGCACACCTTCTGAATATACTTATGTGCACACAGTGTTTTCATATGCACACCTTCTGAATATACTTATATGATATGCACACAGTCTTTTCATATGCACACCTGAATATACTTATGTGCACACAGTATTTTCATATGCACACCTTCTGAATATACTTATGTGCACACAGTATTTTCATATGCACACCTTCTGAATATACTTATGTGCACACAGTCTTTTCATATGTACACCTTCTGAATATACTTATGTGCACACAGTCTTTTCATATGCACACCTTCTGAATATACTTATGTGCACACAGTCTTTTCATATGCACACCTTCTGAATATACTTATATGCACACAGTCTTTTCATATGCACACCTGAATATACTTATGTGCATACAGTCTTTTCATATGCACACCTTCTGAATATACTTATGTGCACACAGTCTTTTCATATGCACACCTTCTGAATATATTTATATGCACACAGTCTTTTCATATGCACACCTTCTGAATATACTTACAGGGAGTGCAGAATTATTAGGCAAATGAGTATTTTGACCACATCATCCTCTTTATGCATGTTGTCTTACTCCAAGCTGTATAGGCTCGAAAGCCTACTACCAATTAAGCATATTAGGTGATGTGCATCTCTGTAATGAGAAGGGGTGTGGTCTAATGACATCAACACCCTATATCAGGTGTGCATAATTATTAGGCAACTTCTTTTCCTTTGGCAAAATGGGTCAAAAGAAGGACTTGACAGGCTCAGAAAAGTCAAAAATAGTGAGATATCTTGCAGAGGGATGCAGCACTCTTAAAATTTCAAAGCTTCTGAAGCGTGATCATCGAACAATCAAGCGTTTCATTCAAAATAGTCAACAGGGTCGCAAGAAGCATGTGGAAAAACCAAGGCGCAAAATAACTGCCCATGAACTGAGAAAAGTCAAGCGTGCAGCTGCCAAGATGCCACTTGCCACCAGTTTGGCCATATTTCAGAGCTGCAACATCACTGGAGTGCCCAAAAGCACAAGGTGTGCAATACTCAGAGACATGGCCAAGGTAAGAAAGGCTGAAAGACGACCACCACTGAACAAGACACACAAGCTGAAACGTCAAGACTGGGCCAAGAAATATCTCAAGACTGATTTTTCTAAGGTTTTATGGACTGATGAAATGAGAGTGAGTCTTGATGGGCCAGATGGTTGGGCCCGTGGCTGGATTGGTAAAGGGCAGAGAGCTCCAGTCCGACTCAGACGCCAGCAAGGTGGAGGTGGAGTACTGGTTTGGGCTGGTATCATCAAAGATGAGCTTGTGGGGCCTTTTCGGGTTGAGGATGGAGTCAAGCTCAACTCCCAGTCCTACTGCCAGTTTCTGGAAGACACCTTCTTCAAGCAGTGATACAGGAAGAAGTCTGCATCCTTCAAGAAAAACATGATTTTCATGACGGACAATGCTCCATCACACGCGTCCAAGTACTCCACAGCGTGGCTGGCAAGAAAGGGTATAAAAGAAGAAAATCTAATGACATGGCCTCCTTGTTCACCTGATCTGAACCCCATTGAGAACCTGTGGTCCATCATCAAATGTGAGATTTACAAGGAGGGAAAACAGTACACCTCTCTGAACAGTGTCTGGGAGGCTGTGGTTGCTGCTGCACGCAATGTTGATGGTGAACAGATCAAAACACTGACAGAATCCATGGATGGCAGGCTTTTGAGTGTCCTTGCAAAGAAAGGTGGCTATATTGGTCACTGATTTGTTTTTGTTTTGTTTTTGAATGTCAGAAATGTATATTTGTGAATGTTGAGATGTTATATTGGTTTCACTGGTAAAAATAAATAATTGAAATGGGTATATATTTGTTTTTTGTTAAGTTGCCTAATAATTATGCACAGTAATAGTCACCTGCACACACAGATATCCCCCTAAAATAGCTATAACTAAAAACAAACTAAAAACTACTTCCAAAACTATTCAGCTTTGATATTAATGAGTTTTTTGGGTTCATTGAGAACATGGTTGTTGTTCAATAATAAAATTAATCCTCAAAAATACAACTTGCCTAATAATTCTGCACTCCCTGTATATGCACACAGTCTTTTCATATGCACACCTTCTGAATATACTTATGTGCACACAGTCTTTTCATATGCACACCTTCTGAATATACTTATGTGCACACAGTGTTTTCATATGCACACCTTCTGAATATACTTATATGCACACAGTGTTTTCATATGCACACCTTCTGAATATACTTATATACCACAGTGTTTTCATATGCACACCTTCTGAATATACTTATATGCACACAGTCTTTTCATATGCACACCTTCTGAATATACTTATATGCACACAGTCTTTTCATATGCACACCTTCTGAATATACTTATATGCATACAGTCTTTTCATTTGCACACCTTCTGAATATACTTATATGCACACAGTCTTTTCATATGCACACCTTCTGAATATACTTATATGCACACAGTGTTTTCATATGCACACCTTCTGAATATACTTATATGCACACAGTCTTTTCATATGCACACCTTCTGAATATACTTATATGCACACAGTCTTTTCATTTGCACACCTTCTGAATATACTTATATGCACACAGTCTTTTCATATGCACACCTTCTGAATATACTTATATGCACACAGTGTTTTCATATGCACACCTTCTGAATATACTTATATGCACACAGTGTTTTCATATGCACACCTTCTGAATATACTTATATGCACACAGTCTTTTCATATGCACACCTTCTGAATATACTTATATGCACACAGTATTTTCATATGCACACCTTCTGAATATACTTATATGCACACAGTCTTTTCATATGCACACCTTCTGAATATACTTATATGCACACAGTCTTTTCATATGCACACCTTCTGAATATACATATATGCACACAGTGTTTTCATATGCACACCTTCTGAATATACTTATATGCACACAGTGTTTTAATATGCACACCTTCTGAATATACTTATATGCACACAGTCTTTTCATATGCACACCTTCTGAATATACTTATATGCACACAGTGTTTTCATATGCACACCTTCTGAATATACTTATGTGCACACAGTCTTTTCATATGCACACCTTCTGAATATACTTATATGCACACAGTGTTTTCATATGCACACCTTCTGAATATACTTATATGCACACAGTCTTTTCATATGCACACCTTCTGAATATACTTATATGCACACAGTCTTTTCATATGCACACCTTCTGAATATACTTATATGCATACAGTCTTTTCATTTGCACACCTTCTGAATATACTTATATGCACACAGTCTTTTCATATGCACACCTTCTGAATATACTTATATGCACACAGTGTTTTCATATGCACACCTTCTGAATATACTTATATGCACACAGTCTTTTCATATGCACACCTTCTGAATATACTTATATGCACACAGTCTTTTCATTTGCACACCTTCTGAATATACTTATATGCACACAGTCTTTTCATATGCACACCTTCTGAATATACTTATATGCACACAGTGTTTTCATATGCACACCTTCTGAATATACTTATATGCACACAGTCTTTTCATATGCACACCTTCTGAATATACTTATATGCACACAGTCTTTTCATATGCACACCTTCTGAATATACTTATATGCACACAGTCTTTTCATATGCACACCTTCTGAATATACTTATATGCACACAGTCTTTTCATATGCACACCTTCTGAATATACTTATATGCACACAGTCTTTTCATATGCACACCTTCTGAATATACATATATGCACACAGTGTTTTCATATGCACACCTTCTGAATATACTTATATGCACACAGTGTTTTAATATGCACACCTTCTGAATATACTTATATGCACACAGTCTTTTCATATGCACACCTTCTGAATATACTTATATGCACACAGTGTTTTCATATGCACACCTTCTGAATATACTTATGTGCACACAGTCTTTTCATATGCACACCTTCTGAATATACTTATATGCACACAGTGTTTTCATATGCACACCTTCTGAATATACTTATATGCACAGTCTTTTCATATGCACACCTGAATAAACTTATGTGCACACAGTATTTTCATATGCACACCTTCTGAATATACTTATGCGCACACAGTCTTTTCATATGCACACCTTCTGAATATACTTATATGCACAGTCTTTTCATATGCACACCTTCTGAATATACTTATGTGCACACAGTATTTTCATATACACACCTTCTGAATATACTTATGTGCACACAGTCTTTTCATATGCACACCTTCTGAATATACTTATGTGCACACAGTGTTTTCATATGCACACCTTCTGAATATACTTATATGCACACAGTCTTTTCATATGCACACCTGAATATACTTATGTGCACACAGTATCTTCATATGCACACCTTCTGAATATACTTATGTGCACACAGTATTTTCATATGCACACCTTCTGAATATACTTATGTGCACACAGTCTTTTCATATGTACACCTTCTGAATATACTTATGTGCACACAGTCTTTTCATATGCACACCTTCTGAATATACTTATGTGCACACAGTCTTTTCATATGCACACCTTCTGAATATACTTATATGCACACAGTCTTTTCATATGCACACCTGAATATACTTATGTGCATACAGTCTTTTCATATGCACACCTTCTGAATATATTTATGTGCACACAGTCTTTTCATATGCACACCTTCTGAATATATTTATATGCACACAGTCTTTTCATATGCACACCTTCTGAATATACTTATATGCACACAGTCTTTTCATATGCACACCTTCTGAATATACTTATGTGCACACAGTCTTTTCATATGCACACCTTCTGAATATACTTATGTGCACACAGTCTTTTCATATGCACACCTTCTGAATATACTTATATGCACACAGTCTTTTCATATGCACACCTTCTGAATATACTTATATGCACACAGTCTTTTCATATGCACACCTTCTGAATATACTTATATGCACACAGTCTTTTCATATGCACACCTTCTGAATATACTTATATGCACACAGTGTTTTCATATGCACACCTTCTGAATATACTTATATGCACACAGTGTTTTCATATGCACACCTTCTGAATATACTTATATGCACAAAGTGTTTTCATATGCACACCTTCTGAATATACTTATATGCACACAGTGTTTTCATATGCACACCTTCTGAATATACTTATATGCACACAGTGTTTTCATATGCACACCTTCTGAATATACTTATATGCACACAGTCTTTTCATATGCACACCTTCTGAATATACTTATATGCACACAGTCTTTTCATATGCACACCTTCTGAATATACTTATATGCACACAGTCTTTTCATATGCACACCTTCTGAATATACTTATATGCACACAGTCTTTTCATATGCACACCTTCTGAATATACTTATATGCACACAGTCTTTTCATATGCACACCTTCTGAATATACTTATGTGCACACAGTGTTTTCATATGCACACCTTCTGAATATACTTATATGCACACAGTCTTTTCATATGCACACCTTCTGAATATACTTATATGCACACAGTGTTTTCATATGCACACCTTCTGAATATACTTATGTGCACACAGTCTTTTCATATGCACACCTTCTGAATATACTTATATGCACACAGTGTTTTCATATGCACACCTTCTGAATATACTTATATGCACACAGTCTTTTCATTTGCACACCTTCTGAATGTACTTATATGCACACAGTGTTTTCATATGCACACCTTCTGAATATACTTATGTGCACACAGTCTTTTCATATGCACACCTTCTGAATGAACTTATATGCACACAGTGTTTTCATATGCACACCTTCTGAATATACTTATGTGCACACAGTCTTTTCATATGCACACCTTCTGAATATACTTATATGCACACAGTGTTTTCATATGCACACCTTCTGAATATACTTATATGCACACAGTCTTTTCATATGCACACCTTCTGAATATACTTATATGCACCCAGTCTTTTCATATGCACACCTTCTGAATATACTTATATGCACACAGTCTTTTCATATGCACACCTTCTGAATATACTTATATGCACACAGTGTTTTCATATGCACACCTTCTGAATATACTTATGTGCACACAGTCTTTTCATATGCACACCTTCTGAATATACTTATATGCACACAGTGTTTTCATATGCACACCTTCTGAATATACTTATGTGCACACAATCTTTTCATATGCACACCTTCTGAATATACTTATATGCACACAGTGTTTTCATATGCACACCTTCTGAATATACTTATATGCACACAGTCTTTTTATATGCACACCTTCTGAATATACTTATATGCACACAGTGTTTTAATATGCACACCTTCTGAATATACTTATGTGCACACAGTATTTTCATATGCACACCTTCTGAATATACTTATATGCACACAGTCTTTTCATATGCACACCTTCTGAATATACTTATATGCACACAGTCTTTTCATATGCACACCTTCTGAATATACTTATGTGCACACAGTGTTTTCATATGCACACCTTCTGAATATACTTATGTGCACACAGTATTTTCATATGCACACCTTCTGAATATACTTATGTGCACACAGTCTTTTCATATGCACAGCTTCTGAATATACTTATATGCACACAGTGTTTTAATATGCACACCTTCTGAATATACTTATGTGCACACAGTATTTTCATATGCACACCTTCTGAATATATTTATATGCACACAGTCTTTTCATATGCACACCTTCTGAATATACTTATATGCACACAGTCTTTTCATATGCACACCTTCTGAATATACTTATGTGCACACAGTGTTTTCATATGCACACCTTCTGAATATACTTATATGCACACAGTATTTTCATATGCACACCTTCTGAATATACTTATATGCACACAGTCTTTTCATATGCACACCTTCTGAATATACTTATATGCACACAGTCTTTTCATATGCACACCTTCTGAATATACTTCTGTGCACACAGTGTTTTCATATGCACACCTTCTGAATATACTTATGTGCACACAGTGTTTTCATATGCACACCTTCTGAATATACTTATATGCACACAGTGTTTTCATATGCACACCTTCTGAATATACTTATATGCACACAGTGTTTTCATATGCACACCTTCTGAATATACTTATATGCACACAGTCTTTTCATATGCACACCTTCTGAATATACTTATATGCACACAGTCTTTTCATATGCACACCTTCTGAATATACTTATATGCACACAGTCTTTTCATTTGCACACCTTCTGAATATACTTATATGCACACAGTCTTTTCAAATGCACACCTTCTGAATATACTTATATGCACACAGTGTTTTCATATGCACACCTTCTGAATATACTTATATGCACACAGTCTTTTCATATGCACACCTTCTGAATATACTTATATGCACACAGTCTTTTCATTTGCACACCTTCTGAATATACTTATATGCACACAGTCTTTTTATATGCACACCTTCTGAATATACTTATATGCACACAGTCTTTTCATATGCACACCTTCTGAATATACTTATATGCACACAGTCTTTTCATATGCACACCTTCTGAATATACTTATATGCACACAGTGTTTTCATATGCACACCTTCTGAATATACTTATATGCACACAGTCTTTTCATATGCACACCTTCTGAATATACTTATATGCACACAGTGTTTTCATATGCACACCTTCTGAATATACTTATATGCACACAGTGTTTTCATATGCACACCTTCTGAATATACTTATATGCACACAGTGTTTTCATATGCACACCTTCTGAATATACTTATATGCACACAGTGTTTTCATATGCACACCTTCTGAATATACTTATATGCACACAGTCTTTTCATATGCACACCTTCTGAATATACTTATATGCACACAGTGTTTTCATATGCACACCTTCTGAATATACTTATGTGCACACAGTCTTTTCATATGCACACCTTCTGAATATACTTATATGCACACAGTGTTTTCATATGCACACCTTCTGAATATACTTATATGCACACAGTCTTTTCATATGCACACCTGAATATACTTATATGCACACAGTCTTTTCATATGCACACCTTCTGAATATACTTATATGCACACAGTCTTTTCATATGCACACCTTCTGAATATACTTATGTGCACACAGTCTTTTCATATGCACACCTTCTGAATATACTTATATGCACACAGTCTTTTCATATGCACACCTTCTGAATATACTTATATGCACACAGTGTTTTCATATGCACACCTTCTGAATAAACTTATATGCACATAGTCTTTTCATATGCACACCTTCTGAATATACTTATGTGCACACAGTCTTTTCATATGCACACCTTCTGAATATACTTATATGCACACAGTCTTTTCATATGCACACCTTCTGAATATACTTATATGCACACAGTCTTTTCATATGCACTCCTGAATATACTTATGTGCACACAGTCTTTTCATATGCACACCTTCTGAATATACTTATATGCACACAGTCTTTTCATATGCACACCTTCTGAATATACTTATATGCACACAGTCTTTTCATATGCACACCTTCTGAATATACTTATATGCACATAGTCTTTTCATATGCAGACCTTCTGAATATACTTATACGCACACAGTCTTTTCATATGCACACCTGAATATACTTATATGCACACAGTCTTTTCATATGCACACCATCTGAATATACTTATATGCACACAGTCTTTTCATATGCACACCTGAATATACTTATGTGCACACAGTCTTTTCATATGCACACCTTCTGAATATACTTATATGCACACAGTCTTTTCATATGCACACCTTCTGAATATACTTATATGCACACAGTCTTTTCATATGCACACCTTCTGAATATACTTATATGCACACAGTCTTTTCATATGCACACCTTCTGAATATACTTATATGCACACAGTGTTTTCATATGCACACCTTCTGAATATACTTATGTGCACACAGTGTTTTCATATGCACACCTTCTGAATATATTTATATGCACACAGTCTTTTCATATGCACACCTGAATATACATATGTGCACACAGTCTTTTCATATGCACACCTTCTGAATATCCTTATATGCACACAGTCTTTTCATATGCACACCTTCTGAATATACTTATATGCACACAGTCTTTTCATATGCACACCTTCTGAATATACTTATATGCACACCGTCTTTTCATATGCACACCTGAATATACTTATGTGCACACAGTCTTTTCATATGCACAGCTTCTGAAAATACTTATATGCACACAGTCTTATCATATGCACACCTTCTGAATATACTTATATGCACACAGTATTTTCATATGCACACCTTCTGAATATACTTATGTGCACACAGTCTTTTCATATGCACACCTTCTGAATATATTTATGTGCACACAGTCTTTTCATATGCACACCTTCTGAATATATTTATGTGCACACAGTCTTTTCATATGCACACCTGAATATACTTATGTGCACACAGTCTTTTCATATGCACACCTTCTGAATATACTTATATGTACACAGTCTTTTCATATGTACACCTTCTGAATATACTTATATGCACACAGTCTTTTCATATGCACACCTTCTGAATATACTTATATGCACACAGTCTTTTCATATGTACACCTTTTGAATATACTCATATGCACACAGTCTTTTCATATGCACACCTTCTGAATATACTTATATGCAATAATGCACACAGTCTTTTCATATGCACACCTTCTGAATATACTTATGCGCACACAGTCTTTTCATATGCACACCTTCTGAATATACTTATGTGCACACAGTCTTTTCATATGCACACCTTCTGAATATACTTATATGCACACAGTCTTTTCATATGCACACCTTCAGAATATGCTTATATGCACACAGTCTTTTCATATGCACACCTTCTGAATATACTTATATGCACACAGTCTTTTCATATGCACACCTTCTGAATATACTTATGTGCACACAGTGTTTTCATATGCACACCTTCTGAATATACTTATATGCACATAGTCTTTTCATATGCCCACCTTCCGAATATACTTATATGCACATAGTCTTTTCATATGCACACCTTCCGAATATACTTATGTGCAGACAGTGTTTTCATATGCACACCTTCTGAATATACTTATATGCACACAGTCTTTTCATACGCACACCTTCTGAATATACTTATGTGCACACAGTGTTTTCATATGCACACCTTCTGAATATACTTATATGCACACAGTCTTTTCATATGCACACCTTCTGGATATACTTATATGCACACAGTCTTTTCATATGCACACCTTCTGAATATACTTATATGCACACCGTCTTTTCATATGCACACCTGAATATACTTATGTGCACACAGTCTTTTCATATGCACAGCTTCTGAAAATACTTATATGCACACAGTCTTATCATATGCACACCTTCTGGATATACTTATATGCACACAGTCTTTTCATATGCACACCTTCTGAATATACTTATATGCATTTTGTGATTGCAGTGAGAGGGAAAGTAGAACCAAATTTAACATTTGTTATATAGAAATCTAAGTGCTTTTGTGTTGTTTTTTTCTCATACATTTACTGCTATTCTACTTTTTAAATGAGTATTAGAGAATGAGCTTTCTTAAAAAATTAAAGGGGCATTAAAGTGATAATTACCTTTTAAATTAAAGGGACATTCTAGTAGAAAGGGAAATTCATTGTACTTCATTTCACAAAAATATGTCCAGTAAATACATCACTGTTTTAGCAAAAGAGATTACTGTTATGCACAAGCCTTGCATAACCATGTCTGTCCACAGTTTGTTATATTAAACTTTTTTATGTCACTTTTTTAACTTGTTTATATAGTGGTGTTTTATTTGCTTAATAGAATATGTAATACTAGTACTAAAGCCCGTGTACACGGGCCATTTTTTTCAGAACAGCGGTCCCACCCCTTGCTCTCTCCCCCCTCTCTTTTGCTCTCTCTTCCCCCCTCTCTTTTGCTTTCTCTCCCCCCTCTCTTTTGCTTTCTCTCCCCCCCTCTCCTTTGTTCTCTCTCTCCCCTCTTTTGCTCTCTCTCTTTCCTCTTTTGCTCTCTCTCTCCCCTCTTTGGCTCTCTCCCTCCTTTCTTTTGCTCTCTCCCCCCCCCCCTCTTTGGCTCTCCCCCCCCCCCCCTCTTTGGCTCCCCCCCCCCCTCTTTGGCTCTCTCCCCTCTTTTGCTCTCTCTCCTCTTTGGCTCTCCCCCCCCCCCTTTGGCTCTCCCCCCCCCCCCCCTTTGGCTCTCTCTCCCCCCCCCTTTGGCTCTCTCTCCCCCCTCTTTGGCTCTCCCCCCTCTTTGGCTCTCTCCCCTCTTTTGCTCTCTCTCCCCTCTTTGGCTCTCTTTCCTCTTTGGCTCTCTCTCTCCCCCCTCTTTGGCTCTCTCCCCCCTCTTTGGCTCTCTCCCCCCCTCTTTGGCGCTCTCCCCCCTCTTTGGCTCTCTCCCCCCCCTCATCTTTGGCTCGGCCCCCCCCCTCTTTGGCTCTGCCCCCCCCCTCTTTGGCTCTCTCTCCCCCCTCTTTGTCTCTCTCCCCTCTTTTGCTCTCCTCTTTGGCTCTCTTTCCTCTTTGGCTCTCTCTCTCCCCCCTCTTTGGCTCTCCCCCCCCTTGAGCTCTCTCCCCCCCCCCTTTGGCTCTCTCCCCCCCTCTTTGGCTCAACCCCCCTCTTTGGCTCACTCCCCCCCTCTTTGGCTCTCCCCCCCCTCTTTGGCTCTCCCCCCCCCCTCTTTGGCTCTCCCCCCCCCCCCTCTTTGGCTCTCTCTCCCCCCTCTTTGGCTCTCTCTCCTTTTTGGCTCTTTTTCCTCTTTGGCTCTCTCTCTCCCCCCTCTTTGGCTCTCCCCCCCCTTCTCTTTGGCTCTCCCCCCCTTCTCTTTGGCTCTCCCCCCCCCTTCTCTTTGGCTCTCCCACCCCCCCCTTCTCTTTGGCTCTCCCCCCCTTCTCTTTGGCTCCCCCCCCTCTTTGGCTCTCCCCCCTCCCTTCTCTTTGGCTCTCCCACCCCTTTGTCTGTCTCCCCCCCACTCCTGCTCCCTCTCTGGCTCTGTCTTCACATCGCGGGACCCCGTCCGGCCACGCCCCATCGCGGCAACACCCGCCGGCCACGCCCCTCACGACGCCCGGCCACGCCCCTCGCGACGCCCGGCCACTCCCCTATCGCAATGCTCCCATCGGCCACAAACAGCTGTGAGGTCTGGGGAGCGCGTTGCCGCTTCTCACGCAGCAGACCTCACACCTGTTGAGTAGCTCGCGCTCCCTATCTCATAGCTGCTTGTATGCTGTGTACCTCGCACTCCCTATCTCAAGGCCAAGTGTTTGTCTCTACTGCGCATGACGGCTTCAGACAAACACTTGGCCTTTTATAATATAGGATACTTGCTTTCCTTTTCCATTTGTATCTGTGTTTTATCTTCTTATGAAAAATATGTACTGTTGTAGTTGTTTTGTTGTCAGTATATGTGTGTGTATGTGTTTATGTGTATGTATAATGTGTGTGTGTATGTATAATGTGTGTGTATGTCTATGTATAATGTGTGTATGTATAATGTGTGTATGTGTATGTATAATGTGTGTTTATGTGTATGTATAATGTGTGTGTGTATGTGTGTATGTGTATGTATAATGTGTGTGTATGTGTATGTATAATGTGTATGTGTATGTATAATGTGTGTGTGTGTGTATGTATAATGTGTGTGTATGTTTATGTATAATGTGTATGTATTATGTGTGTGTGTGTATGTATTATGTGTGTATGTATGTATAATGTGTATGTGTATATGTATAATGTGTATGTGTGTATGTATAATGTGTGTGTATGTATAATGTGTATGTGTGTATGTATAATTTGTATAATGTGTATGTGTGTATGTATAATGTGTGTGTATGTATGTATCATTTGTGTGTATGTATGTGTATTTGTGTATGTATGTCTGTGTGTGTGTATGTGTGTGTCGTTGTGTGTGTGTGTTTAACTATGTGTATGTATGTGTGTGTATTTAATGTGTACGTGTATGTATTTGTGTTTATGTACTTTATGTGTGTATGTATGTATATTGTATAATGTGTGCATGTATGTATATTGTATAATGTGTGTATGTATGTGTGTATGTAAGTATATGTATGTGTGTAGGTATTTATGTGTGTATTTATGCATGTGTGTAAAGGTGTGTGTGTGTATGTATGTATGTATGTGTGTTTGTGTTACTGTATGTATGGATGTGTATGTAAGTATATATATGAGTGTGTGTATATGTATATATGTATGTGTGTGTGTGTATGTATATATATATATATATATATATATATATATATGTATGTATATATATATATATATATATATATATATATATTAGTGCCCCCCCAGTTTTGACTCTGGTATCTTATGTGCCCCCCTATATATTGTTCCTAGAGTCGCCACTGCTAGTGCTTCAGTCCTCTCCTCGGCCATCAGTGGCTCAGTGCATGGAGGTAATCGGTCTGATTGTAGCGGCAATGGACATCATCCCGTTTGCCTGTTTCCACCTCAGACCTCTGCAGTTAAGCATGCTCAGACAGTGGAACAGAGATTATGCGGATCTTTCTCCGCGATTACAACTGGAGCAGGAGACAAGGGATTCTCTTCTTTGGTAGTTGTCTTAGGATCATCTCTCCTAGGGAACCTGCTTCCGCAGACCCTCTTGGGTGATTATGACAGCCTTCTGGGATGGGGAGCAGTCTGGGGCTCTCTAAAGACTCAGGGAACATGGACTCGGTCGGAGTCTGTTCTACCCATAAACATTCTGGAACTGAGAGTAATCTTCAATGCTCTTCTAACCTGGCCTCAGTTAGCCTCGGCTCGGTTTATCAGGTTCCAGTCGGACAACACAACTTCAGTGGCTTACATCAACTATCATGGGGGAACTCGGAGTTCCTTGGCCATCTCAGAGGTAGCCAAGATAATTCAGTGGGCAGAGACCCACAACTGCTGTCTGTCGGCGATCCACATGCCAGGAGTAGACAACTGGGAGGCAGATTTTCTGAGCTTACAGACCTTTCACCCTGGGGAGTGGGAACTCCATCCGGAAGTGTTTTCAAGCCCGATTCTCAAATGGGGACAGACGCAACGGGACCTTATGACATTGTGGCAAAATGCCAAGCTCCTGAGGTACGGGTCGAGGTCAAGGGACCCTCAGGCTGTACTGATAGATGCTCTGGCGGTACCCTGGTATTTCAGTCTCGCATACCTATTTCCTCCATTCATTCTTCTACCTCGGGTCATTGCTCAAATCAAACAAGAGAGGGCGTCGGTGATCCTCATTGCACCAGCGTGGCCTCGCAGGATTTGGTATGCAGACCTGGTGGAGATGTCATCTCTTTCACCTTGGAGACTTCCGTTGAGAAAGGACCTTCTACTTCAAGGGCCCTTCCTTCATCCAAATCTAGTTTCTCTGAAGCTGACTGCTTGGAAATTGAACGCTTAATTTTATCTAAGCGTGGATTTTCAGAATTGGTCATTGAGACCATGATTCAGGCTCGTAAGCCTGTGACTAGAAGGATTTAACATAAGATATGGCGTAAATATCTGTATTGGTGTGAATCCAAAGGCTACTCTTGGAGTACAGTTCGGATTCCCAGAATTTTGTCTTTTCTCCAAGAGGGTCTGGAGAAAGGTTTGTCGACAAGCTCCCTAAAGGGTCAAATATCTGCCTTGTCTATTTGTTACATAAACGTCTGGTGTATGTCCCAGATGTGCAATCGTTTTGTCAGGCTTTTGTTAGGATCAGGCCTGTTTTTAAGCCGGTTACTCCTCCCTGGATTCTTAACCTAGTTCTTAAGGTTCTTCAGCAGGCTCCGTTTGAGCCTATGCATTCCTTATATATTAAGTTGTTATCTTGGAAAGTTTTGTTTCTTTTTGCTATTTCATATGCTCAAAGAGTTTCAGAGCTCTCGGCATTACAGTATGAGTCTCATTACCTTATTTTTCATGCGGATGAGGTAGTTTTGCATACTAAATTAGGGTTTCTCCCTAAAGTGGTTTCAGATCGGAACATTAATCAGGAGATTGTTGTTCCTTATTTGTGTCCTAAGCCTTCTTCTCAGAAGGAACATCTGCTACACAATTTAGACGTGGTGCGTGCATTGAAATTCTATTTACAGGCGACTAAGGATTTTCGTCAGTCTTCTGCTCTGTTTGTGGTTACTTCTCTTTCTTTGTGGCTGAAGAGTATCATTCGCTTTGCCTATGAAACTGCTGGACAGCAGCCACCTGAGAGATTTACGGCTCATTCTACAAGGGCTGTGGAACAGATTTGCAAGGCTGCAACTTGGTCCTCTCTTCACACTTTTTCTAAATTCTATAAATTTGATACTTTTGCCACGGCTGAGGCTTCTTTTGGGAGAAAGGTTCTTCAAGCAGTGGTGCCTTCGGTTTAGGTTCCGAGTCTTGTCCCTCCCGTATCATCTGTGTCCTCTAGCTTGGGTATTGATTCCCAATAGTAATAAGATGATCCGTGGACTCATCGTGTCATTAGAAAGAAAACTAAATGTATGCTTACCTGATAAATTTCTTTCTTTCTTGACACGATGAGTCCACGGCCCGCCCTGTTTTTTTAAGACAGGCTTTTGTAATACTATAAACCTCAGACACCTCTGCACCTTGTTGCTTCCTTTCTCTCCTTTTACTTCGGTCGAATGACTGAAGTTGGAGGGAAGGGAGGTGATATTTAACAGCTTTGCTGTGGTGCTCTTTGCCACCTCCTGCTGGGCAGGAGTGATATTCCCAATAGTAATTAGATGATCAGTGGACTCATCATATCAAGAAATAAATACATTTATCAGGTAAGCATAAATTTTGTTTTTTACAGTGAAATAAATAATTAATATATATTGCAATGCTGTTTCATTTTTCATGAATTAATATACTTATGGGCAATAAAAATATTGTCACTATTTAACAATATGTCAGAAATTATGCTTCTAGGGTTGGAAATATAGGGTCTTTGTGGGTATGTCACATGTCCTACATTATTCTTAAAGGGACATTAAATATTGTGCATTATGTTACATAATTCTGCACTGTTTGCAGAGTTATGTAACATAAGTACAGTATTAGCTGACAATTTAAGTATGAACAATTTTTAAAGCAAAAGACTTTCCTTATGGTACATAAGTGCAGAATTATGTAACGTTACACAACATTTACTGTCCCTTTAACTCACAAGAGTCTTACCAAGCTTTAAAGCATGTTGGCTTTTTACTCTCATTATATATTCCATTTGCGCAGATCCCTGCTGGTCTCCTTTTGCAACATTTCTGTACACCAGGCTAATTAACTGATCTGCCACCTGGAGGTCACTCTAATTGAGCCATTGCCACAAGACAGTAGGTAAACCATGCAAGAACCGATCCATCAGTAGCAATGTGGCTTGTCATATTCATGTTTGGTTGCTTTAATATCTATCTATCTATCTATCTATCTATCTATCTTTATCACAAACAAAAGTGGCTACAAACATCTAAGACATATGTTTTTCAGGATTGAAAGTCCAGGCATAGAGTCTCTGGGCAGGCACAATAACAGTTGAGGCAGGATCCCAGACTTTAACATGTCTGTGCTGGTTCTATATCATAGAACCAAATAAGCGTGCCCACTTACCTGCTGTCCATCTTTCTCTCTAGTGACGTGCTGTCATAGGAGGTAGGGGAGGCAGTGTCTCCCCTGTCCTATGTGTGTAATTACACTTTATATTTATAATGTTAAAAAAATATATATTTTTTAATTTTATATATATATTTTTTTAGATAACCCAAGGTACCCCCCTGGCCCCCCCACCCCCCCCCCTGCCCGCTAGAGACTGCGCCACCCAGTGGCACTTAAGTCTCTGCGGCCTATACCGTTTCTTATAGAGGCTGCTCTCTAAGCAGCTGCCAGAGTGTGATGTGTCAGAGCTCAGCTCACTGCTCTATGTCATAGCGCCGCTAGAGACTGCGCCACCCAGTGACACTTAAGTCTCTTTGCGGCCCATACATTTACTATTAGAGGCTGCTCTAGCAGCTGCCGGAGTGTGACGTACAGAGGCTCAGAGCTCACTGCTCTTGGAGGCGTGTTCTAGTAGGAGGACTGGCGGGAATCAAGAAGAGAGAACTTCAACCGAGTCACGTCTAGGGTTGCCACCTGTCCCTTAAAATACAGAACACTTATAAGTTACACATGCTGCAGGGTGTGCAGGGAGGAACATGAATAGAGCTAGCCAGAAACACAATACATGTTCCTCTCTGCACACCCTGCAGCATGTGTAACTCATAAGTGTCCAGAAAAACATGGCTGAGGTGGCAACACTAGTCACGTCACATGTGTGAGACACTGAGTGTGATGGTGGTGTTGTCCTGAACAAGAGAACAGTGAGTGAGATTGTCAAGAGCCGAGCTGCTGAAGAACAGAGAAGACAGAAGAGCTGAGTGCTGACAGTGCTGAGATGGACCTGCCCTGGATGACGGTTACGGTAAGTAAAATATTTTTCCCCCCTGTTTGTGAGCCGGCCTACAGCAGCATGTGTACAGTCAGCATAGCCATCATGGAGGTGGAGATACTGCATTGCAACACTTATTGGATTATTTTTTACTATTTAGGCTGATCAGCTTTAGGGGCAGAACAAAAGTGAAGTGGAACCCTAGGGAAAACCTGAGCAGTTGTGTTTTGAAAAGGGCTAACTTTCTTTCCCATTCCCACACTTAACCTAAAGTTCCCCTGCTCTCTGCAGTGACTGGACTTGCTGCTGCTTGATGTGGGATCATAAATACTGGGCTGTGATGTTTATCAGTGAAAGCTGCCCGGAGAGCTGTCAAGGAAGGTAGGGTTGGGACATGTGTGCTTTCTACATTAACTGCCATGGTATAAGGTAGCAGCAGTATACCAGTGTCATTATTTGTTTGTAATACTTTATCTACTCATATAACCCAGGCAGGTTTGCTAAAAACTTTAATTGCTGCAGATTGACTATCTGCAGCAATTAAAGTTTTATCAAACCTGCCTGGGTTATATGAGGAGATAAAGCATTGATATTGTCACCTGGAACCTCTGGAGTGCATGTTTTTGTTTACTACTTTCCAGATATATATATATGTGCTTAGTCAAATCTATAATCTATAATATGATATCTGAGATCATGGATGGACATAAGATATTGCTGAAGGCATTTTGACTCCTTGCTGTATTTTGCCTAGGCCCATAATCAAAATTTTATAAATCACACTGTGATAACTATAAAAAGTAGCTTTACTGTTAGGGCAATGCCATGCCATTCTGTGCAAAAGGATTTCACCTTTTGAAGTCTACTTAGAGTTCAATTTATAATACTAAACAATGTTGCCCTAACAGTAAAGCTACTTTTTATAGTGATTTATAAAATGTTAATTATGGTCCTAGGGAAAATACAGCAAGGAGTCAAAATGCCTTCAGCAATTTCTTATGCCCATGCTCAGATATTATAAATGGATATGAACACAGGATACCACATCTAATAAATTAAACAAAATAGTTTTAATTTATATATCTCATAAAAAAAACATTTTCATAAACCTGTTTTTTTTTACTCTTTTAGTGTGTGTGTCAGTGAGCAATATGTATGTAGTGTGTGTGTGTGTTAGTGAGCAGTGTGTGTATGTAGTGTGTGCATTAGTGAGTAGTGTGTGTATGTAGTGTGTGTGTATGTAGTGTGTGTGTGTTAGGGAGCAGTGTGTGTATGTAGTGTGTGCGTTAGTGAGTAGCGTGTGTATGTAGTGTGTGTGTATGTAGTGTGTGTGTGTTGGTGAGCAGTGTGTGTATGTAGTGTGTGTATGTTAGTGAGCAGTGTGTGTATGTAGTGTGTGTGTGTTAGTAAGAAGTGTGTGTATGTTAGTAAGCAGTGTGTGCATGTAGTGTGTGTTAGTGAGCAGTGTGTGTATGTTAGTGAGCAGTGTGTGTATGTAGTGTGTGTGTGTTAGTGATCAGTGTATGTATGTTAGTGAGCAGTGTTTGTTAGTGAGCAGTGTGTGTATGTAGTGTGTGTGTGTCAGTGAGCAGTATGTGTATGTAGTGTGTGTCAGTGAGCAGAGTGTGTATGTAGTGTGTGTGTGTGTGTTAGTGAGAAGAGTGTGTGTGCTTTATTCTCTAAGTAATCAACACATTGCAGATGAGTTGGTGCTTTAGTGCAGTGTTTCTCAACCACGGTCCTCAAGTACCCCCAACAGGCCAGGTTTTCATTATAGCTGAACCGGTGCACAGGTGAAGTAATCAGCTGATCAGTAACACTATGGTTACCTACTTGCTCTCACCCATCAGCTAATTATTTTACCTGTGCACGGGCTCAGCTATAATGAAAACCTGCCCTGTTGGGGGTACTTGAGGCCCGTGGTTGAGAAACAATGCTTTAGTTTAATTTAAGCTACCTCTATTGGGTTCATATATGTGTTTCTCTGGTGTATCATAGCCAACGCCTAACCAGCCTCTGACCTTACCGCACGTCACTGCTCTGGGTGTTATCTTCTTAAGATAACAGTTGCCATGGTTCTTCGCCTGTGTGTCCTCTCAGGTATCCTAGTCAGTTCTTGACCAAGCGCTGAATCTCCTTCTGTATCATGCTGGGAGCCTGTTGCTGTTCCTTCCTGTGCAGGTGGTTTGCTTTGGTTTGAATCACCACTGCTTAATCATGGTCTCTTTATTACCCCTTTGGTAACGCACCTCCTGTTGCACAGCTGCAATACTCTCTAGTTGTGTGGCCTGCTTTTGTGCAACTGTAACCTGCTGTTGTGTACTTGCGGCCTGTTGAAAAAATATTCAGAACCCCTTTCCTTTTGCATAATGATGCTCTTGTTTTCACATTAAAACCAATAGGCTTCTTCAATGCAGTTCATGTGTTTTCCACCATATGTGACAAACTGCTTTTCTGCCTGGAACTTTTGCAATTAAACAACCTTCTAGAGTAGTTCTTCACAACTGAGTAAGTTTTTTTGTTTTTAGAATATAGAAATGCTGCAAATATTAGTAAGTATTTTATTTTTCTTGAAAGTTATTTACACACACACCTACCAGTCTTAGTTGCAAAGTTTCTGTCACAATTAGGATCACCCACCCAGCCCTGTTCTTAAAGCATATACAGGTAGCCCTCAGTTTACGCCGGGGTTAGGTTCCAGGAGGAATGGTTGTAAATCGAAACCGCTGTAAATTGAAACCCAGTTTATAATGTAAGTCAATGGGAAGTAGGGGAGTTAGGTTCCAGGCCCCTCTCAACATTGGCATAAGTAACACCTAATACATTATTTTTAAAGCTTTATAATGAAGACTTTAAATGCTAAAAAGCATTATAAACCTAATAAAATAATTACACAACACAGAATATATAATTAAACTAAGTTAAATTAACAAAAACATTTGCTAAACAGCATTATAAACGTAATAAAATAATCACACAACACAGATTTTACTTGCATTTTTCTGCAAACAGTTCTTTCTATGCATTCCAATCTGGACTGATTTATAGACAGGAAGATCTTGTTCCTTTGCAAGCTGCTCGATAGCTCAGGTCTGGTTAAACTGATTAATTTCAGCTTGCTTGGCTTGCATATCTTTGCTGCAACACAAGCGGACAGCTCCACCTACTGGCTATTTTAATCAATGCACTGCTTCTCAATGCTTTTCAATAGCAGTCACATGACTGAAAAAAAAGGTTGTTATTCTGAAACGGTGCAAATCGAACCGTTGTAAAACGAGGGCCACCTGTAGAGTTAAAAACAAAATCCTAGGTAAGCTTAATTACTCTCATTTTGCAAAGAAAAAACCCAGTGGGAAACCTGGACTGGATTCCTACACACAGCTACCCTGACAATGGGATGGAGAATTGGCCCACCATTCTGTTTCCAAAACTCAACCTAAGAGATCTCAGAATCATGGACTAGCAAATTTTGGTCTAGGGGCAAGCACAACCCAGTGGTCCAGATACAGCAACAAAAAACCTTTCAAATTTCAAATTATATAAGGAATTGGGCAGTTGACAGGCAGGATGTTTTCTCAGCACTTGCATTCCTCCTCCCTAACAAGGCACATGTGTGCTAACTCACTTATCTTCCCTAGACAATTCATTAACTGGAATCACCTCGTTATACACAGTGTGGGAAAATTGTGTTTATGAACAAATGAACTGAAAGTGCATAATTTCTGATGGACTGGAATATCCCTAGAGGTGTTGCATGTCTGCCCTGCAAGCTATGAGCCTCCCTTCACTTCACTAGTCCAGTGCACAATAAGGGATAAGGACCAGCACAGCTCAGGAGTCTGCTTAAGGTCTTGACCCTGTATTTAGATCTTCTTTTGCATAGCATGGTCTCGCTCGCTGATAGCAGCACATACAGGACAAAAGCAGGTCTGATTTCAATACTTTAGCAGACGTCTGTGCTCTAAGGGCTAAATCCCCAATTTGACATTCCTATCTACTAAACACCCCCTTTCTTAACTAATTAACCTGAACAAAAGACTCAGACACCAAAGTTGGGTTAAGACCTCAAACAACAAGAGAACAAGGCTGGAAGGAATCTTGGTTATGCATGCCTCTGCTAGGCCACGCCCATGCGGAGCAGCGAAATGCCCTAGAGGAGCACGGTCAGCAGGCCCATGGGGTGGAGCACCTAATGGTCGGCACCTAGGGACATACGTTCCACCCATTAGCTCAACCTTCCCCCCTTTTGGGCTTACACCCTTAGAGGGAGCCTTGACTTCCCGCTGCCAGGAGATAACTAACCTAGACTAATCTAAAGGATAAATCAAGCTAGAAAGCCTTCCAGCAAACTAGTGACGACTCAGGGATAGAAAATTAGAGCTGAGGTCTTACCAGAGAAAGTTCAACTAATCAAACTCCCGCCTTAGGGACTAAGTCTAACGAAGCTTTAACATTGCCACCACTTTTCCGCACCTGCAACAAATTTAAAACAAAATGGGAGGGAGGGATGGGGAAAAACCACTTGAACAAACCGGAACAAAGAGGATGAACACAGGCCTGTTTTGCTTAAATAATGAGTACAAAGGTCCACCCCTTACTTTGCACCAATGTTGCAAGGTAACACTCACACTGCTAGATCCCATGTCAGGCAGGGGGTAAGGCCCTTTATACGTTCCCTGCTGACGAGCAGCCCTACACTATCATAAGGGCTAAACCCCCATTGGACACTCCTATCTACTAAACACCCTCTTTCTTAACTAATTATCCTGAACAAAAGACTCAGACACCAAGCGTTCAATCTCCAAGCAGTCACCTTCAGAGAAAAGAGATTTGGATGAAGAAAAAGACCCTGAAGTAGAAGGTTCTTCCTCAGGGGAGTCTCCACAGAGGTAAAGATGACATTTCCACTAGATCTGCATACCATATCCTGCAAGGCCACTCCAGCACTATGAGAATCACTGACACCCTCTCCTGCTTGATCTGAGCAATGACTGTTGGCAGGAGAGCGAACGGAGGAAAATATGTATGCTAGACTGTAATTCCAAGAAATCGCCAGAGCATCTATCAAGAAAGTCTTTGGATCCCTTGACCTCGAGCCATACCTCAGAAGCTTGGCATTCGGCTGAGAAGCCATGAGATCCAGTTCTGGCTGCCCCAATTGAGGATTAAACTGGAAAATACTTCTGGATGGAGTTCCCACTCCCCCGGATGAAAGGTCTGTCTGCTCAGAAAATCCGCCTCCCAATTGTCCACTCCTGGGATGTGGATCGCAGAAAGACAACAGTTGTGAGACTCTGCCCACTGGATTATCTGGGCCACCTCTGACATGGCCAAGGAACTCCGAGTTCCCCCCTGGTGGTTGATGTACGCCACCGAAATTGTCCGTCTGTAACCTGATAAACCGGGCTAAGGCTAACTGAGGCCAGGTCTGTAGAGCAATGAAAATCACTCTCAGTTATAGAATGTTTATAGGGAGAACTGATTCCTCCCAAGTCAAAAGACCCTGAGTCTTCAATAACCCCCAAATTGCTCCCCAACCTAGAAGGCTGGCATCCGTGATCACGATCACCCTGGAAGGTCTGTGAAAGCAAGTTGCCTGGGAGAGGTGTTACTGAGACAACCACCACAGAAGAGAGTCCCTTGTCGTCTGATCCAGAACTATTTGCGGAGACAGATCCACATAGTCACCGTTCCATTGCCTTAACATGCATAACTGCAGAGGTCTGAGATGGAACCGAGCAAATGGAAAGATGTTCATGGAAGCTAACATCAGACCAATTTCCTCCATACATAGAGCCACTGACGGCCAAGGAGGGGACAAGACAAGAGTCGAAGTTCTTTGTTTTTCTGACCTCTGTCAGAAAAATCTTGATTAGTAGGGAGTCTATTATCTTCATTAGTAGGGAGTCCCTAAAAACACTACTCTTGTGGCTGGAATCAGAGAACTCTTTCCCAGCTTTACCTTCCAACCGTGGGAGTGAAGAAAAGACAACAAGATCTCCATATGAGAGTTTGTTTGTTGAAAAGATGGCACCTGAACCAGATTGTCATCCAGATAAGATGCAACAGCAATGCCCGAGAGCGGATCACTGCCAAAAGAGCCCCCAGGACCATTGAGAAAATTCTGGGAGCTGTGGCAAGGTGTGAAAGTCCCCTCTTTCTTGGGAACCACAAACAGAATTGAATAAAATCCCAGACCTTGTTCCTGCAGAGGAACTGGAACTATAACTCCCAGGGCAAAAAAGATCCTTGATACAATTTAAGAATGCCTCTCTCTTTATCTGGTCTACAGATAATCTTGAGAGAAGAAACCTGCCTCTGAGAGAAAAAATCTTGAATTCTATCTTGTACCCCTGAGATACAATTTCCACGGCCCACATGTCTGGGACATCTCGTATCCAAGCCTGAGCAAATTGAGAAAGCCTGCCCCTACTAGATCCGTTCCTGGATCGGGGGCCGATCCTTCATGCTAACTTGGAGTCAGCCGCTGGCTTCTTAGACTGTTTCCCCTTGTTCCAAGACTGACCAGACTTCCAGGAATACTTGGATAGTTTCCTGCTTGGAAGAGGAAGCGGAGGGTTTACCTCTAAAGGTACAAAAGGAACGAAAATTACTCTGACGTCCTTTCTGCTTATTCTTTCTATCTTGAGGAAGAAAAGATCCCTTTCCTCCTGTGATATTTGAAATAATTTCAGCCAGACCAGGCCCAAACAAGGTCTTACCCTTGTAGGGAATAGTTAATACCTTAGACTTAGAAGAAACATCCGCAGACCAGGATTTTAACCAAATGGCTCTGCGAGCTAGAACCGCAAAACCAGACATTTTTGCTCCCAGTTAAATGACTTGTAAGGAAGCATCCGTAATAAAGGAATTGGCTAACTTAAAAGCCTTAATCATGTCCTGGATCTCCTCAAGAGGAGCATCTGTCTGAATCAAATCAGACAAAGCATCAAACCAGTAAGCTGCAGCACTGGTAACAGAAGCAATACACACCGCAGTCTGCCATTGAAGACCATGGTGAACATACATTTTCTTTAATAATGCCTCCAATTTCTTATCCATTGGATCCTTAAAAGAACAACTATCCGCTATGGGAATTGTGGTCCTTTTAGCCAAAGTTGAAATAGCTCCTTCCACCTTAGGAGCCGTTTGCCACGACTCCTTAATAGAGTCAGCTATAGGAAACATTTCCTTAAAAATAGGAGATGGAGAAAAAGGAAATACCTCCACCGCAGAGGGAACATCAGGATCAGAAACCTTACTTACTGTTTCTTTAAATTTCCTTTTGCGTTTTCCCTGCAGCATGGGAAAAGCAGACAGCACCTCAGATACTGCAGAAGATACCTGGGCAGCAATATCTTGCAAAATAACTCCAGACGGAGCATGAGAGGAAACACAGGGCACTGCATTTGCAGATGAATAGGATTGGGACGCTTGAGGAGAAAGCTGTGGCACATCTGAAACAGGAGGCTCCTGAACAGCATCCACATTAGCTAATGATAGCTCAAAAAAGTCTATTTCTATAAGCTAAACTTCTTTTCAATACGTGAAGAACAAAAAGGTACTGGGGGTTCCACCTGGGCATCAAAACATAAGCTACAGGTAACATCCTGCACAGCCTCCTGATCCATAAAACAAAAAAAAAACAAAGGATATAATACAGAACCAAAAAACGTTCTTAAATAAATGTTCCCTTTAAATTTACCAAATCAAGAAAACATACCACAGGCAACACTCTACACCTCAGCAGAATTACTGATGTGCCCTACCTGTCCTGCAACCCGCAGCAAACTGAGGGGAAAAAAACGATCCCGTTTACAATCTGGATTTCCAGAGAAGCAAAAACAGCAACAAGCCTTCTAAACAGCAGAGCCATCTGACATATGCGCACCTCACTCTTACAGGAAGTGAAGAAAAGCGCCAAAAAAACTCACAACTTTCTTGAAAAACAGGCTTAAAAACAAGCAATAAAACCCCCCCAAAAAGTACATAATCCATTACTAAAAACGGATCATCACTGAGTCATCAATAAAATAAATAACTCCTCACACTAACAGTGCCTGCAAAAACTGCCATAAAATCCTGAACCCTGACAGGAATAATAAAAAACGTTTCAGCTGAATAAGTGCCAAATTTTTCCCTGCTACATAGAAAAATAAAACTGGCACTTACCTTAATATTTATCTGTCTGGCAGTAGGACAGCTCACCTGGTTTGAGAGGATGCCAACCTTCACATGGACCTGTGGAAATACAGAAAGACTGAGTACACTTACTCAGGCTATCTAAATAGGGCAGCAAAATGTTTTGGGAAAACGCAGTGAGGATTGTACCCCACAAGTTCCCAATTGCTTAAAAAGCCACCACTGCCCTACTAAAGAGACTGATGTGGGCTAAGGCTGGACCCTTTAGAGAGATCAGAGCAAACCTACTCTGCTTTAAAATAAAAAAATCTTGATTGTAGATCAGACACCAAAACTTCACCTCCTCCTTGCACCGCAGGCAAAGAGAATGACTGGGGGTTATGGGTAAGTGTCATGTTCTTACCTACTCCTCCCCCTTCCAGGTGCCAATTAATGTTAGTGTATAGCGTGCAAACTTCTGAGTAGCTGCTTGTTCTAACCTCCTGGCTAACTGATCTATTTCTACCAACATAAGGATTACAATTATATCTCCAACATTACAACTTTAGCGGACTTTGTTACTCACACAACAGAGATCTCATTCTCAGCTCCTCTGCCTAAATTGCTGGAAGTATAGCGCCAAGTCATCTCCGGACATACTCCCCTACTACCGCTCTCAGCTTATGTTAAAGCAAGGCGTCTATCTACTGTTACTCTCATACGCCTCTACGAACAAATCCTAAAGGCTTGCTGTTTACCTCTCCTATTCAGCGTGTCGGCACAGGAGCCGCGCTGTGAACTTTTACACTGCAACTGCCTGTCAGCGTCTCTTCGCCGCTGATTGGTCTCTCGCTACACACATTACAACTTTAGCGGACTTTGTTACTCACACAACAGAGATCTCATTCTCAGCTCCTCTGCCTAAATTGCTGGAAGTATAGCGCCAAGTCATCTCCGGACATACTCCCCTACTACCGCTCTCAGCTTATGTTATAGCAAGGCGTCTATCTACTGTTACTCTCATACGCCTCTACGAACAAATCCTGAAGGCTTGCTGTTTACCTCTCCTATTCAGAGTGTCGGCACAGGAGCCGCGCTGTGAACTTTTACACTGCAACTGCCTGTCAGCGTCTCTTCGCCGCTGATTGGTCTCTCGCTACACACCCCTGTGTGTAGCGAGAGACCAATCAGCGGCGAAGAGACGCTGACAGGCAGTTGCAGTCAGTTTCTGCAGCGGTAGCACTTCTCACATCGCTGGCTCATTCTCCGATACCGCATAAAGACTGCATGATACTAAAGAGCAGCTGGGTACTCTAGTAGTGTTCCGGATCATCCAAGGGTTACTAAACCTTAATTCCTGATCTCTTATGTACAAGCTGTCTTCAGCACAAAGCCATAATATATACTACTTCTCCATTTGGGATTTAAACTTTGCTCTCCACTCTCCTGTAACCAAATAGCAGGAGTAAGACCTTGTGTACTCATTTACTTAACCCTCTCTTGTCTGCAGTTGTGATCCACCTTTGCAATACAAAATTCACTTGACTCTCACATATTAATTGGCCTAAAAGGAATAAATATGGATCCAGCGGACCTCCCTAATGTGGTATACAATCTCTCCCAAAGGGTTGACCAGTTGTCACAAGGACTGAGAGAGTTGCAACTACAGAATGATAACCTAAGGGCAGCCGTCAGAGACAACACCCCAGAACCACAGGTGTGTTTGCCAGAGAGATTCTCTGGTGATAGGAAAGTGTTCAGGCAGTTCAGAAATGCCTGCTATCTCCTATTCCAGATGAGGCCAAAGACCTACCATACAGAGAGACTTAAGGTGATGACTGTCATTTCTTTCTTATCTGGTGAACCTAGGGTTTGGGCTGACAACCTGTTTGAGAATAATGATCCTTGCTTCTTTAACTGATTTCTTCACACAAATGAGTTTGTTATATGAAGACACACAGAAACAACTGACAACTGAAGCCAAGATGCGCTCACTAAGACAGGGCCGCCGCCCAGTAGAGGAATATCTATCTGAATTCAAACTTTATATTAAGGATTCGGAATGGAGTGAGGTAGCCTTGCGCAACCAGTACAGGCTGGGGTTGTCAGATACTCTCAAAGACGAACTTGCTCGCACAAACCTTCCTAGGACCCTGGAAGGCCTTATGACCTTATCTGTTCAGATTGACCGTAGAATCAGAGAAAGAAGGTCAGAACGGCAACAAACCGAAACACCTCCTAGAAGGAACAATCTATCCAATACTCATTTATACGGACCACAAGAATTTAGAATACCTACAGTCAAGTAAAACACTGTCAGCCAGACAAGCTCGTTGGAGTTTATTCTTCACCAGATTCAACTTACTCATTACTTATCGCCCTGGATCAAAGAATGGCAAAGCCGATTCTCTCTCCAGACATCTTCTCAGACAGGACCAAAATATACAGCCTCAATCCATCCTTTCACCGCAACATTTCCTGGGTCTCACTGAGGACATGGTTCATACCTTACGTTCACAACAAAGAGATGATACAACAATCCCCAAAGAGATACAACAAACAGATGCCAGAGGGATTACTCATGTAAAGGGTAAAATATACATACCTGCTAACCTTAGAGACGAGGTTCTACGTGACCATCATGAAAACCCCTTAAGTGGGCACCCAGGCATCCACAGAACAAGTGAACTCGTCGGTAGGAACTTCTGGTGGCCCAACCTCAGACAATCAGTAGACAACTATGTCAAGACTTGCCATGCCTGTACAGTTTCTAAGTCACAAAAGTCCAAACCATCGGGCTACCTTCAACCATTGCCCGTTCCTGAAAGACCATGGCACACAGTCGGTATGGATTTTATTGTGGAGCTACCTATATCAAACCAATCTAACACCATCTTTGTCGTTGTAGATTTATTGACGAAAATGGCCCATTTCATTCCCTACAAAAAGTTACCAACGGCCTCCGAAACTGCATCCTTATTCCTGAAACATGTCGTCCGTCTTCACGGTCTACCATCCATCATAATTTCCGACAGGGGATCACAGTTCACCTCTAGATTTTGGAGACAACTCTGCTCTGTTCTAAAAAGAAACCATCGTTACAGTACAGCATACCACCCACAAACCAATGGGCAAACAGAGCGAGTAAACCAGTGGATAGAACAGTACATATGCTGTTACTGTTCCCACCAACAAGACGACTGGGAGAATAACATTCCCATGGCAGAATTTGCCTACAATAACTCCCTAAATGCTTCTATTAAATGTTCTCCCTTCTATGCAAATTATGGGTACCATCCAACTTTCCATCTCTTTCCACATCTGAACACTACTTCTCCTCATGTTGACGATACGTCTAATACCTTATTGGAGATCTTCGATTTTCTCAAGGATAACATACGTTTCGCCCAGCAAAACCAGAAGCGTTACTACGACTCCAAGAGGAGCAAACCTCCACTCTACCATTTGGGAGATATGGTCTGGCTTTCCACCAAACATCTGAAATTAGAAACACCTACCCGGAAATTTTCGCAACTATACATTGGTCCCTACTGGATTACTAATGTTGTAAATGAAAATGCGGTTACATTAGCTCTTCCTCCGGAGATCCCAGTTCACCCCACATTTCATGTGTCCTTGATAAAGCCATATGTTACCACTAGGCTTCAATCTGTGGATTGCCCTAAACCCCCCATAGTTGTGGAGGAGGACATCTATGAAATATCTTCAGTTCTGAACTCCAGACTTCGACGAGGACAATTGCAGTACCTAATCAGGTGGAAGGGGTTCTCCTCTGATGAGGATTCTTGGGAACCATCCACCAACCTAAATGCCTCCCGTTTAGTTGCTCGTTTCCACCGGGATAATCCAGACAGGCCTGGACCTACTGCTGCGGAGCAGCACCCTTGAGGGGGGATCTGTCATGTTCTTACCCTGCATGTGTATACCTTTAAGCACTGCTTACTTAAACCTACTCCTCCCCCTTCCAGGTGCCAATTAATGTTAGTGTATAGCGTGCAAACTTCTGAATAGCTGCTTGTTCTAACCTCCTGGCTAACTGATCTATTTCTACCAACATAAGGATTACAATTATACCTCCAACATTACAACTTTAGCGGACTTTGCTACTCACACAACAGAGATCTCATTCTCAGCTCCTCTGCCTAAATTGCTGGAAGTAAAGCGCCAAGTCATCTCCGGACATACTCCCCTAATACCGCTCTCAGCTTATGTTATAGCAAGGCGTCTATCTACTGTTACTCTCATACGCCTCTACGAACAAATCCTGAAGGCTTGCTGTTTACCTCTCCTATTCAGTGTGTCGCCACAGGAGCCGCGCTGTGAACTTTTACACTGCAACTGCCTGTCAGCGTCTCCTCGCCGCTGATTGGTCTCTCGCTACACACCTCTCTCAGGCTGTCAGTTTCTGCAGCGGTAGCACTTCTCACATCGCTGGCTCATTCTCCGATACTGCATAAAGACTGCATGATACTAAAGAGCAGCTGGGTACTCTAGTAGTGTTCCGGATCATCCAGGGGTTACTAAACCTTAATTCCTGATCTCTTATGTACAAGCTGTCTTCAGCACAAAGCCATAATATATACTACTTCTCCATTTGGGATTTAAACTTTGCTCTCCACTCTCCTGTAACCAAATAGCAGGAGTAAGACCTTGTGTACTCATTTACTTAACCCTCTCTTGTCTGCAGTTGTGATCCACCTTTGCAATACAAAATTCACTCGACTCTCACAGTAAGGGAAGTGACATATATAGCAGCTTTTCCGTAGTGCTCTTTGTCTCCTCCTGCTGGCCAGGAGTGATGTTCCCACTGGTAATTGATGATTCCGTGGACTCACCATATCTTGGGAAAGAAAAGTCTTCCATGTTTCCGGGGCCAAAGATGCCCGTACTAGAGGCAAGACTGCGTCCCATCTTCCGTGATCTGCCAGATAAGAGGAGGACATGGGAGACCCTTAGTAGCCGCCATCGGTACTAATCTCCTAAACTGCGCCCACTGAAACCTAGATAACGCATCTGCTACCATGTTTTTAACTCCCGGCACATGCTGCACCTCGCAAATTAATATTTAGCAGCAAGCATTTCAGTACTAAGTAGCACAGATACTTCACTACTATCTGAGACGAAGCAGATAATTTATTAATAGCAAAGACAACGCTCATGTTGTCGGACCAGAAAATTATGGAGTGATCTTTCATCCTCTCACCCCATAATTCCACTGCTACTACAATTGGAAATAACTCCAACAGGTTCAAGTTTTTGTAAGCCCTAGTACAGCCCAGCTAACGGGCCATGGCTTGGCACACCATTCACCATCCAAATAAGCCCAGTACCCGAAAGCACCTGCAGCATCAGTGTAGAGGTGAAATGCTCGACTGAAAACCGGGCCTTCCTTCCACAACAAAACCCAGTTAAATTCCCTCAAGAAGCGTTGCCAAATACCTAAATCCTCCCTCATCCTTCCACCTTTTAGCGGCTCCTCCTGGTGCCGATTAAAAACCCGACCCTTGGGGATTACTCTGCCCGCAAAGTTCAGAAGCCCCAACAGCGAATGCAAATCCTGCAGAGGTGTCGAGCGAGCTGCAGCAGCCACAGAAAACGCTTCCAGAATGCGCTGCACTTTTTCCTCTGGCAGACGGCAGAGCATAGCTCTGGAGTCCATCTCAATGCCTAAAAAGGTAAGTTTTGTACAATGGCCCTGGGTTTTATCCTCGGCAAAGGGGACCCCAAATTTTCGAATCAGTTCCCTCATTATTCCCATCAACCGATTGCACTCACCTGACCTAGGAGCCCCTACTAGCAGAAAGTCATTGAGGTTGTGCACTATGGCGTCACTACCTGCTGCTGCCTCCACTGCCCAATGCAAAAACGTACTAAACGTCTCGAAGTAGGCACAAGAGACTGAGCAGACCATCGGCACACACCTGTCCACATAGTAAGAACTCTCAAATTTGATGCCCATCAACCTAAAGGAAGATGGATGAATGGGAAGTAAGCGAAAAGTGGATTCAATATCCAGCTTCGCCATCAAACACCCGTACCCTTCCTGCCTCACCAAGCTGTGCCTGATCGAACGACTGGTAATGAACTTAACTAATTGCTGGATCAATGGCATCATTTACTAACTGACCTTTAGTATATTACAGGTGTTGGATGAGCCGAAATTTACCTGGTTCCTTCTTCGGTACCACCCCCAAAGGGGAGACCACCAAATCAGTAAGAGGCAACCTAGAGTATGGATCTGCTATGCGCTGCAATGCCACCTCTTTTCCCAATTTGTCCCTGACTACCCCAGGATGCTCACTAACAGACCGCAAATTCCGGTGCTGAGATGCCCCCTGAACCGGAGATGACACTGGTATGATGAATCCATCCCTAACCCCAAAGAAAAGCGTTAAGGATGCCACCCTGTCTGGGTAGGCATCCAACCACCATTTAATTGCGGCCAGGTTCAGAGGTGTTGGGCCCCTTGTTTGCAACAAAACCTCTGCCGGATCCTCTGGGTCCTGCACTGTCCTTTTTCCGGTTACAGTCCACCCCTAGGTGGGGACCGCTGCAATACAAACAGACGTGGCGAAAGGAACAGCTGCTCCCTTTATCGCACTGTTTGTCATTGAACTTCCAGCATTCCCTCCCTTTAGGTTGAACACCCTGTGTGCTCTGACCCGCTGCAAGGCGCTGAGTCGGACTGACTCATTGGTTGCTCTGGACCCAACCTTGGCCAGAGGTGCATGTCCATAGCCCCTTTACATTAGCACAGGGTTACCAGACAGCTTGCGACGGAACTCCATGTCATAGCTACGCCACAACCCTTCCCTGTATCTAGTATAGACATAATCTATCGTATCCATGTACTTGATAATATAGAACCCAAAAGCAGCGCATCCATTCAAGGTAGTTATCTGGGCGCTTTACATTCTTGGGCCCCGTCCCATCCTCGCTGTGCTCCTTATCTCTGTGAGTCTCTATTGAGAGTGCAAATATATTAACATATTTGGTGTCCCTTATCTTAGCTACCACTTTGGGTTTTAAATGGGCATGGAGCACCGGCACAAAACAAGGGTAGGAATCCCCTCCCATGGCAACCCTCCTAGAAGAAATGACAGTACTCCCTCCTTGGACTGCCCCATAAGGCACTAGAGGCCCTGCTGCGCTGCCAACACTGCCTTTTCTATTGTACCCCATTGCAGGCTGCGGGCCAGGCAACGCTGCACTCTGGGTTAAAACCCCTGGAGGGGTGGCCCCTAGTGCCGTCACCCCCACTGGGGGTCCCTATTTCAATGTTAGTGCAATAAGCATACGGTACATCCTCCTCTCTCCCTTGAAATTTAACCCCAGCGAACACCCACCGTCAGAATCAGAGTCGCTGCTAAAACCTGTCTCTCCCCACTGCCCAAAAGGTACCATCTCACCTTGCATCACAGTGCTAGGCCCGGTGGCTGATGATGTGGGATCCAAAAAGCCGCCACCCTGAGAAGAAACTGCCATGGATGTGGCTCCCTAAGAAGAGGGTCCTGCAGAAGCCACCATGACTCAGAAAGCAGCTGCCAGCACCTGAGGGGAAAGGGAGATGGGAGTACCCAGGCTTGCAGTGTGTGGGCCTACACTACCTGTGCCTCCCCCAGCTGCCGCAGCATTCGCCCCCCTGCATGCTCTCACTCCCACTCACAGGCCCTACCTGATGCACCGGGATGGATGTAGCTACCAACCTGGTCGCCAGCTGCATCACCTAATTCGCACTGCTGTGGTCTCAAAGCCTGTGCTTGCTTCCTTGCTCTGCCCCTTAAGATAGCTGTAGCCCCTTTAACTGCCCGGCCTGACCGCTGCACGTGACCCCCCCTTCCCCCACCGGCAGCTCTGGGTACTCCCATCTTACTGGTGGGCATAGGAGAGGCCCTTCTCTTTACGCGCTGCACTGTTGTGCTCTTAACAATGACGCCGGAAGTGCCGTCATCACTGCACGCCTGGAGGACTGCCAAACCGTAAGTGAAGAGCTTGGCTGCAATGCTGTCGAGGCCCGCATTTCCGGTTGGGTCTAGTAATGCCATGGGGGCCTGGAAGGGCGGTATGGATCCCGCAGAGGGGGCCATAGCTCCAATCGCTCCCCCAGGGAGCACCGCAGCCGTGACACGACCGCAGGGACACGATCTCCAACAAAGCCTCAGCGGACAGGCCTGTCAGCCCTAAAGAAGCCTGGATTGCGGCCACCGCTGCCGGACACCCTGAGCCCTGAGCGGGTAATGGCAAGGGGGGAACAGGGGCCGAGCTAACCGCCGAAGGCGGCTGCAAAATTAAGGAGGGGGGTACTGGATAGAGGGGGAGAGGGCTCCAGGCCTAGCCTATGGGAGGCAGAGACCGGATTGGCGTCCCCAGGGGGGGCAGAGGTGGATGCAAGAGGAGAGGAGACTACCCCCAGGGGAGAGATGGGAGGGGGGGAGGGTTGGAAACGGGTTCAGGCCCACCCTGAATACTCATCTGTTTTTCTGCAGATGACACTCAACGTGCAGGAGACCCTGAAGATTCCCTGAAACGACTGGGCACTGTTGTGGATCTCTTGGAATGCTCCATTCTGGACATAGCTGCAGATAAACCACTTAAGCAAACTGGAACAAAGAGGATGAACACATGCCTGCATTTGCATAAATAGTGAGTACAAAGAACCCATGTCAGGCAGGGGATGCGCAACAAATTAAACCTAATTATCCTAGAGCTGCTTGTGTTATCCCACATATCAGGGTAGTGACTGTGCAAAATCCTGTGTCCTGTGCCACTTTTCCCAGCAGCGTAATCATAGATAAATATATTAGGTCACCCACCATTCTGACCTTATAGAGACAAGCCTTAATTATATGCACTAATTAGGGGTTTGCCTTGTCTCTGCAGTTTGGATGTCGAGATCATCAATCTTTATAAATAATAGACATATTGTCTATAGAGCAATACAGTATGTGGGACTATTTGAAGATATTCAGCATTTAGTAGAAAAACACTGAAGTCTTCATGACACTTTATTTGCTGATATACTGCATATGTTGCTTTACTGCTTTAAATCATACAATTTTAGGGATATTTTTAACTGAATGTTGAGTGATTTATATATAACCTAACTTTATACTATTAAATATAGTAGGCCTTATAACTTTCCCTGTGTGTACATACAGTTAAAGGCATGAACATTTTTAATACTATGTGGAGTAGTAAATTTAATTTGTGTCTAGTACCTTCTTTTCCTAGAGGGTAAAATAACTACACTTATATGTTCAGTCTAGTTTGGTTTATATTTTCAAAGATGGGTTTAAGTTCTATCTACAATCTCCCTTTAAAGGGACACTGAACCCAAATTTTTTCTTTCGTGATTCAGATAGAGCATGCAATTTTAAACAACTTTCTAATTTACTCCTATTATCAATTTTTCTGCGTTCTCTTGCTTTCTTTCACCTAGATTTAGAGTTCTGCGTTAGCCGTCAAAACCAGCGTTAGGGGGTCCTAACGCTGGTTTTGGCCTACCGCTGGTATTTAGAGTCTTGTAGGTAAGGGTCTAACGCTCACTTTCCAGCTGCGACTTTTCCATACCGCAGATCCCCTTACGTCAATTGCGTATCCTATCTTTTCAATGGGATATTTCTAATGCTGGTATTTATAGTCTTGGCGGAAGTGAGTGTTAGAACTCTAACGACAAGACTCCAGCCACAGGAAAAAGTCAGGAGTTAAGAGCTTTATGGGCTAACGCCTGTTCATAAAGCTCATAACTACTGTGCTCTAAAGTACACTAACACCCATAAACTACCTATGTACCCCTAAACCGAGGCCCCCCCACATCGCCGCCACTCTATTAAATTTTTTTAACCCCTAATCTGCCGACCGCACACTGCCTCAACCTACATTATCCCTATGTACCCCTAATCTGCTGCCCCTAACATCGCCGACCCCTATATTATATTTATTACCCCCTAATCTGCCCCCCCCCAATGTCGCCGCTACCTACTTACACTTATTAACCCCTAATCTGCCGACCAGACCTCACCGCTACTATAATAAATGTATTAACCCCTAATCTGCCTCACTCCCAACTCAAAAACCCTATAATAAATAGTATTAACCCCTAATCTGCCCTCCCTAACATCACCGATTCCTAACTTCAAGTATTAACCCCTAATCTGCCGACCGGACCTCGCCGCTAATCTAATATATGTATTAACCCCTAAAGCTAAGTCTAACGCTATCCCTATCACTCCCCTAAGTTAAATATAATTTAAATCTAACGAAATAAAATAAATCTTATTAAATAAATTAATCCTATTTAAAGCTAAATACTTACCTGTAAAATAAACCCTAATATAGCTACAATATAAATAATAATTATATTGTAGCTATTTTAGGATTAATATTTATTTTACAGGCAACTTTGTATTTATTTTAACTAGGTACAATAGCTATTAAATAGTTATTTACTATTTAATAGCTACCTAGTTAAAATAATTACAAAATTACCTGTAAAATAAATCCTAACCTAAGTTACAATTAAACACTAGACTATCAAATAAATTAATTAAATAAACTACCTACATTTATCTACAATTAAATCAACTAAACTAAATTACAAAAAAAACAAACACTAAATTGCAAAAAAAAAAAAAAGATTACAAGAATTTTAAACTAATCACAACTCTAAGCCCCCTAAAAAAATAACAAAGCCCCCCAAAATAAAAAAAATGCCCTACCCTATTCTAAAATAAAAATTAAACAGCTCTTTTACCTTACCAGCCCTTAAAAGGGCCTTTTGCGGGGCATGCCCCAAAGAAAACAGCTCTTTTGCCTGTAAAAAAAACATACAATACCCCCCCCACATTACAACCACCCACATACCCCTAATCTAACCCAAACCCCCCTTAAAAAACCTAACACTAAGCCCCTGAAGATCTTCCTACCTTATCTTCACCACGCCGGGTATCACCGATCCGTCCAGAAGAGGGTCCGAAGTCTTCATCCTATCCGGCAAGAAGAGGTCCAGAAGAGGCTCCGATCAGCCAATAGAATGCGAGCTCAATCTGATTGGCTGATTGGATCAGCCAATCGGATTGAACTTGCATCTGATTGGCTGATTCAATCAGCCAATCAGATTTTTCCTACCTTAATTCCGATTGGCTGATAGAATCCTATCAGCCAATCGGAATTCGAGGGATGCCATCTTGGATGACATCCCTTAAAGGAACCTTCATTCATCGTCTAGTCGTCGGGAGAAGAGGATGTTCCGCGCCAGAGGTCTTGAAGATGGAGCCGCTCCTCGTCGGATGGATGAAGACAGAAGATGCCGCTTGGATGAAGATGTTTGCTGGTCCGGATCTCCTCTTCTTGCTGGATAGGATGAAGACTTCGGAGCCTCTTCTGGACCTCTTCTTGCCGGATAGGATGAAGACTTCGGACCCTCTTCTGGACGGCGTGGTAAAGATAAGGTAAGAAGATCTTCAGGGGCATAGTGTTAGGTTTTTTAAGGGGGGTTTGGGTTAGATTAGGGGTATGTGGGTGGTGGGTTGTAATGTGGGGGGGTATTGTATGTTTTTTTACAGGCAAAAGAGCTGTTTTCTTTGGGGCATGCCCCGCAAAAGGCCCTTTTAAGGGCTGGTAAGGTAAAAGAGCTGTTTAATTTTTATTTTAGAATAGGGTAGGGCATTTTTTTTATTTTGGGGGGCTTTGTTATTTTTTTAGGGGGCGTAGAGTAGGTGTAATTAGTTTAAAATTCTTGTAATCTTTTTTTATTTTTTGTAATTTAGTGTTTGTTTGTTTTTGTAATTTAGTTTAGTTGATTTAATTGTAGATAATTGTAGGTAGTTTATTTAATTAATTTATTGATAGTGTAGTGTTAGGTTTAATTGTAACTTAGGTTAGGATTTATTTTACAGGTAATTTTGTACTTATTTTAACTAGGTAGCTATTAAATAGTTATTAACTATTTAATAGCTATTGTACCTGGTTAAAATAAATACAAAGTTGCCTGTAAAATAAATATAAATCCTAAAATAGCTACAATATAATTATTATTTACATTGTAGCTATATTAGGGTTTATTTTACAGGTAAGTATTTAGCTTTAAATAGGATTAATTTATTTAATAAGATTTATTTTATTTTGTTAGATTTAAATTATGTTTAACTTAGGGGGGTGTTAGTGTTAGACTTAGCTTTAGGGGTTAATACATTTATTAGAGTAGCGGCGAGGACCGGTCGGCAGATTAGGGGTTAATACTTGAAGTTAGGTGTCAGCGATGTTAGGGAGGGCAGATTAGGGGTTAATACTATTTATTATAGGGTTTTTTAGGCGGGAGTGAGGCGGTTTAGGGGTTAATACATTTATTATAGTAGCGGCGAGGTCCGGTCGGCAGATTAGGGGTTAATAAGTGTAGGTAGGTAGTGGCGACGTGGGGGGGGGGCAGATTAGGGGGTAATAAATATAATATAGGGGTCGGCGGTGTTAGGGGCAGCAGATTAGGGGTACATAGGGATAATGTAGGTCGCGGCGGTGTATGGAGCGGCAGATTAGGGGTTAAAAATAATATGCAGGGGTCAGCGATAGCAGGGGCGGCAGATTAGGGGTTAATAAGTGTAAGGTTAAGGGTATTTAGACTCGGGGTACATGTTAGGGTGTTAGGTGCAGACTTAGGAAGTATTTCCCCATAGGAAACAATGGGGCTGCAGTAGGAGCTGAACACTGCTTTTTTGGGGGGTTTTCAGCTCAAACTGCCCCATTGTTTCCTATGGGGGAATCATGCACGAGCACGTTTTTGAAGCTGGCTGCGACTGTAAGCAACGCTGGTATTGAGGGTTGAAGTGGTGGTAAATATGCCTGTACGCTCCCTTTTTGGAGCCTAACGCAGCCCTTCTGAGAACTCTAAATACCAGCGTTGTTTAAAAGGTGCGGGGGGGGGGGAAACACGCATAGCTAACGCACCCCTTCTAATGCAAAACTCTAAATCTAGGCGTTTATTTGAAAAAGAAGGCATCTAAGCTATTTTTTTGGTTCAGTACCATGGAAAGCACTTGTTTATTGGTAGGTGAATTTACCCACCAATCAGCAAGAACAACACAATGGCCTCTAGTTATCAAAGTCTGGCGGACCTGATCCAACAGTGCGGATCAGGTCCGCCAGACTTCGCTGAATACGGAGAGCAATATGCTCACCAAATTCAGCATTGCACCAGCAGCTCACAAGAGCTGCTGGTGCAACACCGCCCCCTGCTGACTCGCAGCCAATCGGCTGCCAGCAGGGGGGTGTCAATCAACCCGATCGTACTAGATCGGGTTGATTTGCGGCAATGTCTGTCCGCCTGCTCAGAGCAGGCGGACAGGTTATGGAGCAGCGGTCTTTGTGACCGCTGCTTTATAACTGCTGTTTCTGGCGAGCCTGTAGGCTCGCCAGAAACACGGTACATCAAGCTCCATATGGAGCTTGATACATATGCCCCAGTGTGTTCACCAAAGATGGGCCGGCATCTAAACATGCATTCTTGAATTTCAAATAAAGATACCAAGAGAATGAAAAGAATTTGATAATAGGAGTAAATTAGAAAGTTGCTTAAAATTGCATGCTCTATCTGAATCACAATATAATTTTTTTTGGGTTCAGTGTCCCTTTAAGTAAGAGTGGATCTCCCACAACCACTTCCCAGAAAATATGGGTAAATTTTGCAAAAAATTTACAGATTGTCCTCAGATATCATTTATCCTTAGCTCTTAGCGCCCCTTTTCCACACGTTTTAGTTTGGTATACATTGCCTAGTGTACTCTGGGTTTTTTTTTTTATCTGGTTTTGGGCATAAACCTCTATTGCACCCTATACCATGAGTCAGGGTTGGGGCATAAAAGGAGTCCATGTCTAAGCCCTAATGTGTCTTCAATAAACAGTTCAGTCTTGACTGATGGCCAGGTCTCCAGTTCACCCCTCCAAAATTGGGGCTTTGCTTGTTTAATTTAAATCAATGCCTTCAGTTTAAGGGCTGGCGAAAAATCCTTCCAAAAAAGGAAACTTAATTAAATGAAATAATCATTCATAAACAACCTATGATAACCTCTTATCCTGATGTCTGCAACAAAAAAGTAAAAAGAACAAAATATCCCCATCTATAATAGCTGTATTTGCCTCCTGACTGGCTAAAAGTATAACATAGAAATACCATAAACCATATGTAAATTTCCAAAGGGAATGTTTTTAAATCGAATTTATGGTCGGATTCCAATCTAATTGATCATGTTCTTTAGCATTTTGTCATTTTGGGTTTGCATATTTGTTGCTTAGTTGATAATTTCCATGTATTGATCCAGTTTTTGGTGACTGATGGGTCGCAAATGGTGTAATTATGGTTAAATGAGATTGAATATCCAAGGGAAAAAACAGAATTTATGCTTACCTGATAAATTACTTTCTCCAACGGTGTGTCCGGTCCACGGCGTCATCCATAACTTGTGGGAATATTCTCTTCCCCAACAGGAAATGGCAAAGAGCACAGCAAAAGCTGTCCACATAGTCCCTCCTAGGCTCCGCCCACCCCAGTCATTCGACCGACGGACAGGAGAAAAAAACAGGAGAAACCATAAGGTGCCGTGGTGACTGTAGTTAAAGAAAAAAATTCATCAAACCTGATTAAAAAAACCAGGGCGGGCCGTGGACCGGACACACCGTTGGAGAAAGTAATTTATCAGGTAAGCATAAATTCTGTTTTCTCCAACATTGGTGTGTCCGGTCCACGGCATCATCCATAACTTGTGGGAACCAATACCAAAGCTTTAGGACACGGATGAAGGGAGGGAGCCAATCAGGTTACCTAAACAGAAGGCACCACGGCTTGCAGAACCTTTCTCCCAAAAATAGCCTCCGAAGAAGCAAAAGTATCAAATTTGTAGAATTTGGCAAAAGTGTGCAGGGAAGACCAAGTCGCTGCCTTACATATCTGATCAACAGAAGCCTCGTTCTTGAAGGCCCATGTGGAAGCCACAGTCCTAGTAGAGTGAGCTGTGATGCGTTCAGGAGGCTGCCGTCCGGCAGTCTCGTAAGCCAATCGGATGATGCTTTTTAGCCAAAAGGAAAGAGAGGTAGCAGTAGCTTTTTGACGTCTCCTCTTGCCAGAATAAACGACAAACAGAGAAGACGTTTGTCTGAAATCCTTTGTTGCTTCTAAATAGAACTTTAAAGCCCGAACTACATCTAAATTGTGTAACAAACGTTCCTTCTTTGAAACTGGATTCGGACACAAAGAAGGCACAACTATTTCCTGGTTAATATTCTTGTTGGAAACAACCTTTGGAAGGAAACCAGGTTTAGTACGCAAAACAACCTTATCTGAATGGAACACCAGATAGGGCGGATTACACTGCAAAGGAGATAACTCAGAAACTCTTCTAGCAGAAGAAATAGCAACCAAAAACAGAACTTTCCAAGATAACATCTTGATATCTATGGAATGTAGAGGTTCAAACGGAACCCCTTGAAGAACTGAAAGAACTAAATTCAGACTCCAGGGAGGAGTCAAAGGTCTGTAAACAGGCTTGATCCTGACCAAAGCCTGAACAAAAGCTTGAACATCAGGCACAGCTGCCAGTCGTTTGTGTAACAAGACAGATAAAGCAGAAATCTGCCCTTTAGAGAACTCGCTGATAATCCCTTATCCAAACCTCCTTGTAGAAAGGAAAGGATCCTAGGAATTTTGATCTTACTCCATGAGAATCCCTTGGATTCACACCAACAGATATATCTTTTCCATATTTTATGGTAAATTTTTCTAGTTACAAGTTTTCTGGCTTGTACCAGAGTATCTATTACAGAATCCGAAAACCCACGCTTAGATAAAATCAAGCGTTCAATTTCCAAGCCGTTAGCTGGAGGGAAACTAGATTTGGATGTTCGAATGGACCTTGTACTAGAAGATCCTGTCTCAAAGGTAGCTTCCATGGTGGAGCCGATGACATATTCACCAGGTCTGCATACCAAGTCCTGCGTGGCCACGCAGGAGCTATCAAGATCACCGAGGCCCTCTCCTGCTTGATCCTGGCTACCAGCCTGGGAATGAGAGGAAACGGTGGAAACACATAAGCTAGGTTGAAGGTCCAAGGCGCTACTAATGCATCCACTAGAGTCGCCTTGGGATCCCTGGATCTGGACCCGTAGCAAGGAACCTTGAAGTTCTGACGAGACGCCATCAGATCCATGTCTGGAATGCCCCATAATTGAGTCAACTGGGCAAATATCTCCGGGTGGAGTTCCCACTCACCCGGATGGAATGTCTGACGACTCAAATAATCCGCCTCCCAGTTTTCCACTCCTGGGATGTGGATCGCAGATAGGTGGCAGGAGTGATCCTCCGCCCATTTTATGATTTTGGTCACTTCTCTCATCGCCAGGGAACTCCTTGTTCCCCCCTGATGGTTGATGTAAGCAACAGTCGTCATGTTGTCTGATTGGAATCTTATGAATCTGGCCTTTGCTAGTTGAGGCCAAGCCCTGAGAGTATTGAATATCGCTCTCAGTTCCAGAATGTTTATCGGGAGAAGAGACTCTTCCCGAGACCATAGCCCCTGAGCTTTCAGGGAGTCCCAGACCGCGCCCCAGCCCACTAGACTGGCGTCGGTCGTGACGATGACCCACTCTGGTCTGCGGAAGCTCATTCCCTGGGACAGGTGATCCTGGGTTAGCCACCAACGGAGTGAGTCTCTGGTCTTCTGATCTACTTGAATCACTGGAGACAAGTCTGTATAGTCCCCATTCCACTGTTTCAGCATGCACAGTTGTAATGGTCTTAGATGAATTCGCGCAAAAGGAACTATGTCCATTGCTGCAACCATCAACCCTACTACTTCCATGCACTGAGCTATGGAAGGTCGTGGAACAGAGTGAAGAACTTGACAAGCGTTTAGAAGTTTTGACTTTCTGACATCTGTCAGGAAAATCTTCATTTCTAAAGAATCTATTATTGTCCCCAAGAAAGGAACTCTTGTCGACGGAGACAGGGAACTTTTTTCTATGTTCACTTTCCATCCGTGAGATCTGAGAAAGGCCAGAACGATGTCTGTGTGAGCCTTTGCCTTTGAAAGAGACGATGCTTGTATCAGAATGTCGTCCAAGTAAGGTGCCACTGCAATGCCCCTTGGTCTTAGAACCGCTAGAAGGGACCCGAGTACCTTTGTGAAAATCCTTGGAGCAGTGGCTAGCCCGAATGGGAGAGCCACAAACTGGTAATGTTTGTCCAGAAAGGCGAACCTTAGGAACTGATGATGATCTTTGTGGATAGGAATATGTAGATACGCATCCTTTAGATCCACGGTAGTCATAAATTGACCCTCCTGGATTGTAGGTAAAATCGTTCGAATAGTTTCCATTTTGAACGATGGCACTCTGAGAAATTTGTTTAGGATCTTTAAATCCAGAATTGGTCTGAAAGTTCCCTCTTTTTTGGGAACTACAAACAGATTTGAGTAAAAACCCATTCCTTGTTCCACGTTTGGAACTGGGTGTATCACTCCCATTTTTAACAGGTCTTCTACACAATGTAAGAATGCCTGTCTCTTTATTTGGTTTGAAGATAAGTGAGACATGTGGAACCTTCCCCTTGAGGGTAGTTCCTTGAATTCCAGAAGATAACCCTGAGAAACTATTTCTAGTGCCCAGGGGTCCTGAACATCTCTTGCCCAAGCCTGAGCAAAGAGAGAGAGTCTGCCCCCTACTAGATCCGGTCCCGGATCGGGGGCTACTCCTTCATGCTGTTTTGGTAGCAGCAGCAGGCTTCTTGGCCTGCTTACCCTTGTTCCAGCCTTGCATCGGTTTCCAAGCTGGTTTGGTCTGTGAAGCATTACCCTCTTGTCTAGAGGCTGCAGAGTTGGAGGCCGGTCCGTTCCTGAAATTGCGAAAGGAACGAAAATTAGACTTATTCTTGGCCTTGAAAGGCCTATCTTGTGGAAGGGCGTGGCCCTTACCCCCAGTGATGTCTGAGATAATCTCTTTCAATTCTGGCCCAAAAAGGGTTTTACCCTTGAAAGGGATATTAAGCAATTTTGTCTTGGAAGATACATCCGCTGACCAAGACTTTAGCCAGAGCGCTCTGCGCGCCACAATTGCAAACCCTGAATTTTTCGCCGCTAATCTTGCTAACTGCAAAGCGACATCTAAAATAAAGGAATTAGCTAACTTAAGTGTGTGAATTCTGTCCATAACCTCCTCATATGGAGTCTCTCTACTGAGCGACTTTTCTAGTTCCTCGAACCAGAACCACGCTGCTGTAGTGACAGGAATAATGCACGAAATAGGTTGCAGGAGGTAACCTTGCTGTACAAAAATCTTTTTAAGCAAACCCTCCAATTTTTTATCCATAGGATCTTTGAAAGCGCAATTATCCTTGATAGGAATAGTAGTGCGCTTGGCTAGTGTAGAAACTGCCCCCTCGACCTTAGGGACTGTCTGCCATAAGTCCTTTCTGGGGTCAACCATAGGAAATAATTTCTTAAATATAGGAGGGGGGACAAAAGGTATGCCGGGCTTCTCCCACTCCTTATTCACTATGTCCGCCACCCGCTTGGGTATAGGAAAAGCGTCGGGGTGCACCGGAACCTCTAGGAACTTGTCCATCTTGCACAATTTTTCTGGAATGACCAGGTTGTCACAATCATCCAGAGTAGATAGCACCTCCTTAAGCAGTGCGCGGAGATGCTCTAATTTAAATTTAAATGTCACAACATCAGGTTCTGCCTGTTGAGAAATTCTATCTGAATCAGAAATTTCCCCATCTGACAAAACCTCCCTCATGGCCACTTCAGATTGGTGTGAGGGTATGACAGAGCAATTATCATCAGCGCCCTCCTGCTCTACAGTGTTTAAAACAGAGCAATCGCGCTTTCTCTGAAATACAGGCATTTTGGATAAAATATTTGCTATGGAGTTATCCATTACTGCCGTCAATTGTTGCATAGTAACAAGCATTGGCGCGCTAGAAGTACTAGGGGTCTCCTGCGTGGGCAAAACTGGTGTAGACACAGAAGGAGATGATGTAGAACTATGTCTACTCCCTTCATCTGATGAATCATCTTGGGCAACTTTATTATCTGTGGCAGTACTGTCCTTACTTTGTTTGGACGCTATGGCACAATTATCACACAATTTTGAAGGGGGAGACACATTGACTTCCATACATACAGAACATAGTTTATCTGAAGGCACAGACATGTTAAACAGGCTTAAACTTGTCAATAAAGTACAAAAACCGTTTTAAAACAAAACCGTTACTGTCTCTTTAAATTTTAAACAGGGCACACTTTATTACTGAATATGTGAAAAACTATGAAGGAATTGTTCAAATTAACCAAATTTTCACCACAGTGTCTTAAAGCATTGAAAGCATTGCACCCCAAATTTCAGACCTTTAACCCTTAAAATGAGGAAACCGGAGCCGGTTACATTTTTAACCCCTCTACAGTCCCAGCTACAGCCTTTGCTGCGACTTTACCAAACCCAGGGGGGTATACTATACCAAATGAAGCCTTCTAGGAACCTTTTCAACTACTTTCAGACCCACACACATGCAGCTGCATGTCCTTCTCTCAAAAGTAACTGCGCAGTAATGGCGCGAAAATGAGGCTCTGCCTACTACAGAGAAGGCCCTTCCTGACTGGGAAGGTGTCTAAACCAGTGCCTGACGTAAAAAAACGTTCCCCAAAGTTTATAAAGTGTGAATTTCAACATAAAGCTGTATAAAATGCCCAAATAAAGCAATCGATCTAGCCCATAAAAGTGTCTACCAGTTTTATATCCCATATTAAGCCCTTTATTCTGTTTGAGACTAAGAAAATGGCTTACCGGTCCCCATGAGGGGAAATGACAGCCTTCCAGCATTACACAGTCTTGTTAGAAATATGGCTAGTCATACCTTAAGCAGAAAAGTCTGCCAACTGTTTCCCCCAACTGAAGTTATCTCATCTCAACAGTCCTATGTGGAAACAGAAAACGATTTTAGTTACTGCTGCTAAAATCATATTCCTCTCACAAACAGAACTCTTCATCTTTTTCTGTTTCAGAGTAAATAGTACATACCAGCACTATTTTAAAATAACAAACTCTTGATAGTAGAATAAAAAACTACAACTAATCACCACATACTCTTCACCATCTCCGTGGAGATGCTGCTTGTTCAGCGGCAAAGAGAATGACTGGGGTGGGCGGAGCCTAGGAGGGACTATGTGGACAGCTTTTGCTGTGCTCTTTGCCATTTCCTTTTGGGGAAGAGAATATTCCCACAAGTTATGGATGACGCCGTGGACCGGACACACCAATGTTGGAGAAAGATGCAACCGGCATTAAAATTTTATGCCTTTATTGGATATATTTAAAACATGCACCAAGGAGAGGGCATACTCTTACGCGTTTTGCGTTGCAACCGAGTGCTTAATCATAGAAAGAAAACAAAACTAAAACATCAAGATTTAAAAGAAACATCCCCCAATCACCGTTTTGCACATCACATTACAGGTCAGGTGTGATCTTAAAGGTAAAATCACATTTGTTGTCAGCGTTATTCAATAGATATTATTACATATAAAAAAATTCCTAAATCCTTGATGTATAAATTAAAAACAAAACTGCCCACCAGTATCAAATGTCAGCCACAAATCATTATCTTATTCATAATTAAAATGAATGCAAAAACAACAAAAAAATTCTCATCTTATTGATTATTTTAAAGAGATTGAATACTGTAGGAGTTAACAAGCTTGGTGTTGAATTTTGCTTACCTGATAAATTATTTTCTTTCATGATTATGAGTCCTCAAGCCATAATATGTGGGGATTAAACTCCAGTTCACTTGGAGGGGACTAAGCACTCAATGTAACAGAGATTTTAACCCCTCCCACTTCCAAAATCCCATATGTCCAATAGAAAGGAGAAATGTAGAAAATTAGGAAAGATAAAACAATGTAAGTGCAGTGCAATCTGGTACTACCACTAAATGCCAAGAAAAAATTAAAGGGACATGAAACCCATTTTTTTTTCTTCCAGGATTCAGATAGAGAATGCAATTTTAAACAACTTTCTAATTTACTTCTATTATCTAATTTGATTTATACTCTTGATATCCTTTGTTGAAAAGCATATCTAAATAGGCTCAGTAGCTGCTGATTGGTGGTTGCACATAGATCCCTTGTGTGATTGGCTCACCCATGTGCATTGCTGATTGGAACAGCCAATAGAATGCGAGCTCAATCCTATTGACTGATTGGATCAGACAATATGATTGCACTTCAATCCTATTGGCTGATTGCATCAGCCAATATGATTTTTTCTACCTTAATTCCGATTGGCTGACAGAATTCTATCAGCCAATCAGAATCTAAGAGACGCCATCTTGGATGATGTCACTTAAAGGTACCTTCATTCGTCTTTAGTCGTCAGATGAAGAGGATGCTCCGCGTCGGATGTCTTGATGATGGACCCGCTTTGCGCCGGATGGATGAAGATAGAAGATGCCGTCTGGATGAAGACTTCTGCCCGTCTGGAGGACCACTTCACCCAGCTTGGATGAAGACTTCTCCCGGCTTCGTTGAGGACTTCGGTCCGGCTTGGATGAAGACTTCTCCCGGTAAGTCGATCTTCAGGGGGTTAGTGTTAGTTTTTTAAGGGTGTATTGGGTGGGTTTTATTTTTAGGTTAGGGTTTGGGCTTGCAAAAGAGCTAACTGCCCTTTTCAGGGCAATGGGGAGCTTAGGTTTTTTTAGATAGTATTTTATTTGGGGGGTTGGTTGTGTGGGTGGTGGGTTTTACTGTTGGGGGGGTTGTTTGTATTTTTTTTTTACAGGTAAAAGAGCTGATTACTTTGGGGCAATGCCCCGCAAAAGGCCCTTTTAAGGGCTATTGATAGTTTAGTTTAGGCCCAGGTTTTTTTTTATTTTGGGGGGGCTTTTTTTATTTTGATAGGGCTATTAGATTAGGTGTAATTAGTTTAAATATCTTGTAATTTGTTTATTATTTTCTGTAATTTATTGGTTTTTTTTTGTACTTTAGCTAATTTCATTTAATTGATTTAATTGTTGTTAATTTAGTTAATTTATTTAATTATAGTGTAGTGTTAGGTGTTAGTGTAACTTAGGGTAGGTTTTATTTTACAGGTAAGTTTGTATTTATTTTAGCTAGGTAGTTATTAAATAGTTAATAACTATTGTACCTAGTTAAAATAAATACAAACTTGCCTATAAAATAAAAATAAAAGGGGGGCGGAGCTAGCGCCCAAACAGAATGGACATGCAATGTTAGAGCTCGGAGAAATGGCTTTTATTTTATTAGTTTTATTGAGTCTCAGCCTTCACTAAATGAAACCTGCATGCTCTAATTATACCCTGCAACTGCCCAATCAATTATTTGGGGGAATCTAGAGCGCATTCTCCAGAACTAAGAACGAAGACTCAAGGAACAGATTGGGCCTAACTCTTGCTGAAGCCCTCTGGGCACTAAGAAATTTGGAATAGCGATATCTGAGCTGTACTAGTCCTCTCCTCTGCTATCATGGGGCAGCTGTTTGAGGCATTGCGGACCCACATGGATGGACTCGAGAGGGAGGTTTGTCAGAGACTCGATAGCATTATTTTGTCTGTGAACGCTGTGAGAGAGGACCTGAGGTCTCGCAGGACCTCGCTATGCGCAGCTTTGAATTTGAAGATGACCTCCGAGGGCCTCTCCCCCCACGCACCCGCCTGCTTGCAGCCAGCTGATGCTGAGACGGAACCGAGTCTCGGCGAACTGAGGGGAGAGCCAACAACACCTGCTGAATCGGCCATCCAGGGAGGCGGCCCAGTTATGGGAATCAAAACCTCTAAGAAGCAAGATAGAAGCATGCACGGCTGTGGAGCCGCTATGATTTTACAGCTTTGCGCAGAGGAGGAACATACCCACAGTGGAGTACGGTTTGGTGCTTGGGGGAGCGTGGCCGGCTCCCCGGAGTGTTACCCGTGCCTATCCGAAGCAACTGTAATGGTCCCAGAGGGCTTGCAATGTATCCCGATTGCCGGCAGAGCCCCACAAGCCGGTGGGATTTATTCAGGCACCTTGATAGCAGTGAGACTGGGAATCGGTTAAAGTAAAATCGTGCACGGGAGATGAGCTAAAACTCTATTGTGAAGATCTGACTCCCACCATTTACCGAGGACATTGCAACCCTCCCTTTGTCTGCCAGGTATCTATCCTTTTTTTTTAAGCTCATTACATATCTGGACCTATAATGTGGACGATGCAGCAAGTAATTTATACCTCATTTTCCTCTTATTCTAGCTAAAAGTGTTTTGTCTCTGATCCCTATATGTTTAAAAGTGTGAGAGATGTGTGATGTCTGTCTTATTTTGGCCCCATGACTGCTTCTATTATGCCGGTATACCCTTCGCCCACGGATAGCGAAGCAAACGATAAAGCCCAAATCTTAGATGTCAAGCTTATACTCTCATTAAGATCCCTCTATTGCTAGAATTTTACACGTAACATGCTGCAGAGCTTATAGATGGCCGCTTAATCTGGGAGCTTTTGGGATGTGGCTATTACTAGATTACTTTGTTTTCCTTATTTTTTAATTTTCTCATTATTGATAGAGTTGCTTTAAATTCCTGGCATGTGGGCCAACAAATGGAGGAGTACGCTACTTTATATTAATCTCCCCCCCCACCCCCCATCACTTGTAACAAGTCTCTCCTACATTCTTTAGACTGGTTCTTTAGGCCCTAATACAGGCAATTTACTGTGTCCACTATTTTCTGGTTATTTGAAGACTGCCTGGGTTAAAAGTTTCATTATTGTACATGTTATTATTAATGTTCAGTGTTTGTGTCCAACTATGTTTGCAGAGGTAACAGAGGCCTGCTTCAGTATAACACCTCTACCAGTTTACCGTATTTGATGCTAAATTACATTAACTAAGAGTAAATTAAGTACGCTGCTGTACTTCTTTATTTTGATATTGTTTACAGATTCCCAATCTTGCCGCTAATTTATACACATGGACACTGGACTCTTTGAAATTAGCTTTGTTTATGGGTCCTCAGTGACTGACTAATGTTTCTGGTCCCTTAAGCGGACCTGTTTGCCTGGAGGTCACCACGATCTAACAAACTCAAATAATTGTAAATGTTTTTTTTTTTTTTTCATGATAGCATTGTGATAATTTTTGATGCTTATCTATATGCTTTTGTGTATTCTATGCGACAGTTATCTACAGGCCCAAAAGTGGTCTGTATCTCACTAATCCCCTCAGTTAGTGTGCAGTGCAATCGAGGGTCCAAAAGTGGCCTGAGCATTTATGGAGGGGCAAAAATAGAGGGTGGTGGTGAGGTTGCTTCCCAGTTTGTCTATTATACTGTGAGATATTCATGTTAAATGTTTTATATGTATATGTTCCATTGAGTAACCTGTATGCTGTATACTTTATTACCCTCAATAAAAATATTTAAAAAAAAAAAAAAAAAAAAAAAAAAAAAAAACCCTAAGCTAGCTACAATGTAACTATTAGTTATATTGTAGCTAGCTTAGGGTTTATTTTATAGGTAAGTATAAGTAAATAGGAATAATGTAGTTAATGACAGTAATTTTCTTTAGATTTATTTAAATTATATTTAAGTTAGGGGGTGTTAGGGTTAGGGTTAGACTTAGGTTTAGGGGGTTAATACATTTAGTATAGTGGCGGCGACGTTGGGGGCAGCAGATTAGGGGTTAATAAATGTAGGCAGGTGGCGTCGATGTTAGGGATGGCAGGTTAGGGGTTAATAGTATTTAACTAATGTTTGCAAGGCGGGAGTGCGGCGGTTTAGGGGTTAATTTGTTTATTATAGTGGCGGCAACATTGAGGGCAGCAGATTAGGGGTTAATATATAATGTAGGTGGCGGCGATGTTAGAGGCAGCAGATTAGGGGTTCATAAGTATAATGTAGGTGGCGGCGGTGTCCGGAGCGGCAGATTAGGAGTTCATAAGTATAATGTAGGTGGCGGCGGTGTCCGGAGCAGCAGATTAGGGGTTAATAAGAATAATGTAGGTGTCGGCGATGTCAGGGGCGGCAGATTAGGGGTTAATAAGTATAATGTAGGTGTCGGCGATGTCGGGGGTGGCATATTAGGGGTTAATAAGTGTAAGATTAGGGGTGTTTAGACTCGGGGTTCATGTTAGGGTGTTAGGTGTAAACATAGCTTTTGTTTCCCCATAGGAATCAATGGGGCTGCGTTAAGGAGCTTTACGCTGCTTTTTTGCAGGTGTTACTTTTTCTCAGCCGGCTCTCCCCGTTGATTCCTATGGGGAAATCGTGCACGAGCACGTACGACCAGCTCACCGCTGACTTAAGCAGCGCTGGTATTGGAGTGCTGTAATGAGCAAAATTTTGCTCAACGCTCACTTCTTGCCTTTTAACGACGGGTTTGGAAAAACTCGTAATACCAGCGCTGCAGGTAAGTGAGCGGTGAGAGAAAGCTGCTCGTTAGCACCGCATAGCTCCTAACGCAAAACTCGTAATCTAGCCGACAGTTTTCTATAAAATTATAGTATAGTTTGTATCCAATATTTTTTTTTACTGAAAAAACTCCCCATAACAGTAGGACTTAAAGTGAAGGTCAATTTTGAAGAATAAGTGCCCGGTTATTAATAATCCTATTAAAAACAAGGGCACTTTAATTTTCACTCTTTTTCTTCAAAAACTTACCTTTTCATTCTGGCAGCTGCTCCAGCGATTCCCACGGCCGTCGGAAGCATCTGCAGACGTCAGAAATGACGAATCCGGCTTCCTCCAATCACGGCTTCCCCCCCCGGGGGAATCTTGGCCTGATGCAACGCCGTGATTGGAGGAAGCTGGATTCGACATTTTGGACCCACGAAGATGGCTTGCGACGGGCGGAGGAAGTGCTGGAGTGGCTGCCAGAATGAAAGGTACGTTTTTGAAGAAAACAAGTGAAATGTCAATTTTGATGAATTAAAGTGCCCTTGTTTTTAATAGGAAACTATATCATATGTTGACCACCATCCTGGTGGGCTGGAGTTAGGACCAGAATATTCTTGTGCTGCAGTATGGCATTTAATCTATCATCTTTTGACCAAAAGCTACAAATCATGTCATTGTATGTGTCAAACATGTGCTGTAGTCTGCCAGCTAATGTACTTGGGTGTTTCTGTGCTGTTATATTGATTTGTTGGACATATTATAGGGTAGGGGTTAATCTTTATGAAAAAATTGAAGATATCTCAGAATTTTCTCAGTAGCCACATCACATTATAGAGGGACTTAAAGCATCCAATCAGGATGTTTGTCCAAGGACTTACAAGGAAGCATGTATTTGGCATGTGCAGGCACAATCACTCTATTTCCCTCCTCAGTTTAAAGGCACATGAAACCCATATTGTTTTCTTTTATGATTCAGAGAGAGCATACTGTTTTAAACTTTCCAATTTTCATCTATCACATTTGTTTAATTCTCTTGGTATTCTTTGTTGACGTAAAAGCAGTGCACTACTGGGAGCTAGATGAACACAGGTGCTCCAATGACAAGCGGCATATAAGTGCATTACTGCTCCAGAGCCTACGTAGCTATGCTTTTCAATAACGGATACCAAGAGAACACCACAAATTTAAAAATAGTAATAATTGGGAAGTTCTTTAAAATTGCATTCTCTATCTGTATCATGAAAGAAAATGTTAGGTTCAATGTCACATTAAATTTAAGCAAAGTGGAATTTTTAAATAAAGAAAAACCCAGGTATAAATCATAAAACATTCTCTTTCTCACAGTTGCATCATGGATAACGGACAATTTATGCTATGCAACATGCCCCTTTAAGCGCAAGTAACCTAATTAAGGCTTTCCTAGGTACTGAAAAACATAAATATGTATTTACAAAAATGATTGTGCTAGCTGTTCAGTAGACAGTCTGCCTAGAGACATACAATATATCTCAAATACAAGATGTCACTTAGCATGTCACCTGTATGTAAATGTATGTAACAAACATCAATAGCAACTTGAACAAACTATACTGAGAAAAACAAAACAAGGGAAATTAGCGCTACCTACTGGCCACTCTGGAGATCCTCAGCTTCAAAGTTGTAAACAGAATTATATCATCTTACATCAATGAATTGTGCTTCTACTTTGAATAAAGCAATTTCATTTAAAAAAAATAAAGGACAATGCCGAACACAAAAAAATGTGATAAAGAACTTTTTTTTCTTGTATCAATTGTCAACTCTCTGTTAAATTTACTGCATCTGATTCATTTTATATACAGTATATACTGTATATATATATATATATATATATATATATATATATATATATATATATATATATATATACATACAGTGGAGCCTAGCACTCACAGTGATCTCTTTTGAACCGGGGTGCACAATAAATTTTCAATTGATATCTACAAACAAAGAAGGCACTCTCCAGATTTGAAGTAATCTTTTACTTTAGGTGACGTTTCGGGGTTTAACCCCCGACTTCAGACCATTTGCAAAAGTACAAAAGTGATACAGACTTATATGCTACATACCCCTTGAAACACGCCAAATCTTCAGTGCATCACGGCTGTTGCGTGGCTCAGATCGTACGTCATCAGGCGGTGCCCATTGCCTAGAAACAAGCCGTGTAAACTATCTAAAAATATACAAATATACAACTATCAAAAATTGCAAATAAACACAGTGAAAACAGTAACAGATACTGAGACAATTACTCCCCTATCTGACTGTAATCACAATCTCTTTATACTATTCTGGCAACTGACTTCTAATCGGTAGACAATATACATTCAAAGCAGGCAAAAATTCTCATAACCCATATATCCTAATCCTCACAGTGCACTATCAGCAGATTAATTAGAATCTCTAATCGCTATTCACTATGGTATGATATTATAAGCTGCCATACACCCAAATGACCGCATCACAAACTTTAATGTGATCCCTAAATTGGTGCAGCTATAAGGACGATGGTTGGCCATCCTCATTTGCTTCTTAAAGGGACAGTCTAGTCAAAATTAAACTTTCATTATTCAGATAGGACTTGTAATTTTAATCAACTTTCCAATTTACTTTTATCATCAAATTTGCTTTTTTCTCTTGGTATTCTTAGTTTAAACTAAACATAGGTAGGCTCATATGCTCATTTCTAAGCCTTTGAGGGCTGCCTCTTATCACATGCTTTTTAAATCTCTTTTCAACACAAAGAGACAGAAAGTACACGTGGGCCATATAGATAACACTGTGTTCAGGCACAGGGGGTTATTTAAGATTTAGCACAAACCAATGCTATATGAAAGACAATAGATAATAAACAGTCACAGTCATGTTCTGTTATTTCTTATCTCTACTTTTCTCCTCTCCGTTTTTTCCCGTTTGCTTTCTCTTCTTTTTTTCTCTCCCCCTTTTTTTTATCTCTCCCTCTTTTCCCCTTTTTTCCTTGTCTGTGAGTCCTTATAGCTGCAACAATTTAGGGATCACATTAAAGTTTTTCATGTGGTCATTTGGGTGTATGGCAGCTTATAATATCATACCATAGTGAATAGCGATTAGTTGCTAGAATAGAATAAAGAGATTGTGATTACAGTCAGATAGGGGAGTAATTGTCTCAGTATCTGTTACTGTTTTCGCTGCGCTTATTTGTAATTTTTTGATAGTTGTATATTTGTATATTTTTAGATAGTTTACACAGCCAACCCTAATAACCAGACAAGACTAGTATTAAGGTGAAACACGAACAGACTTTATTGGGAAAACCACACAGCTTATATACACATTCTCATCTTGATAAGAGCCTTATCCCGGGGGAGCGGCATGAAAACTCGTTGGAAAGCTCCTGGTCCCCAAATGCCACAGTCCAAAAAAGCGTCATGATCCGTTTCTGGGGACCAGAGTAACAGCCTTGCAAAGGTACTCATGGGCTGTTCATGAGTACCTTTGCAAGGCTGTTACTCTGGTCCCCAGAAACGGATCATGACACTTTATGGACTGTGGCATTTGGGGACCAGGAGCTTTCCAACGAGTTTTCCTGCCGCTCACCCCAACCCCTGACCACAAAAGGCCTAACAAATCCTCAAAAGAGCGGAGCTCTGGGGCAAAGGGCCTCTGGAGTGACCTAGGTTAAAGGTCAGCAGGGACTGCTAGCAAGCCTAGCCGGCGAGTAGTTCCATAAGTCCAGCAAGGCATAAAGGGGCCAAGCAGCTCTTTCCATGACAATGTGCAATCAGGGTAGCAATACAAGGGAAGCTATTGGGGACACAATAATCCACAATGTGGGAGCAGGTAGCCTTGGCAGCCTGGTATCTGTGACAGTGCTCCCCCTTCAAAGTCTGGCAGACCCGGCTAGATCCTGACGGTTGTCTTGGGGCTGTCCGATGGGGCTATTCCAATTCAGTTTGCTGGGAGAGGCCATCTGCATTGCCGTTACTCTTTCCCGGCTGATACTGAATTGTAAAGTTAAAGGGCTGAAAGGCCAAGCTCCATCGCAGCAGGCGTCCGTTGTCTCCAGAAACCCTGTTAAGCCATACCAGTGGCTTGTGAACTGTGAGCACTGTGAAGGCCCTCCCATATAAGTAGGGTTGCAATTTCTTGAGGGCCCACACTATTACCAGGCATTCTTTCTCTACTGCCACTTATTCTACCTCCCTTGGTAGTAGTTTTCGGCTAATGTAGGCTACGGGGTGTTCACAGCCCTCCTCATCCACCTGGCTCAGCACTGCTCCCAACCCGAACATGGAGGCATCTGTATGAACACAAAAAACGTTTGGATGGGTTAGGAGCGGCCAGGATAGGGGCAGAAATTAGTGCTGTCTTCAGTGTTTGGAAGGCAGCCTCGCACTCAGGGGACCACAGGCCTTGCCGGGGTAAGTGCTGTCTGATCAGGTCAGTCAGGGGGTTTGGCCAGGGTGCTATAATTGGGGACAAACTTGCAGTAGTATCCCAAGAAAGGCTAAGACTTGGGGTTTGGTTTTGGGGGTCAGCCAGTTAGCGACTGCCTCAATCTTGGCCAGTTCCAGCCTCTGCTTCATGCAGCCCACTCTGTGTCCAAGGTATTGGACCACCGAGCGCCCTACTGTGCACTTGTCTGGCTTCAGCATCAGTCCTGCAGCCCTGATGCGGTCCAAAATGGTGCCTAGGTGGACTAAGTAATCCTCACAGGTATTGCTGTAGATCGCAATGTCATCCAGGTAAGGACAGGCATAATCCTGGAGACCATCTAGGAGGCGATCTACCATCCTCTGGAACGTCGCCGGAGCATTCTTCATCCCAAACGGCATGACCTTAAACTGGTACAGGCCAAATGGGGTGATGAATGCTGACTTCGGAATGGATTCCATGTCCAGAGGAATCTGCCAGTACCCCTTGCACAACTGGGATGGGGCAAGGGGCCGATGATGTCAACAGCTATCTTGCTGAACAGTTAGTCGATGATGGGGAGGGGATGCAGGGAGGCTTTGGAGTGGTCACCAGTCTTTCCTACTCTATGACAAATGTTGCAGGTACGGTAGTACTGCCTAACGTCTCCAGTAATCCTGGGTCAGAAGAAGGTCTGGGTCAGTCGGTGGCGGGTCCTCGTAATCCCTAGATGTCCAGCCAGGGGAATGTCATGTCGGATGTGCAGCAGGTCGTACCGATACTTTTGCAGTACCACTAGCTGTCACTTGGGCATCAGCTTACTCCCACCACCCTCGGTAACCCGGTATAGAAGTCCTCTGTCCCACTCAAAGCGGTCCCCTCCTAACCCCCCTGGGTCGGTCCCTGCCCAGGCTCCATAGGGAGCTAATGTCGGGTCGCTTAACGTCTCCTGGGCAAAGTTAGGGGGGAAGCCCAGGAGACAGGGTGGTCGGTTGGGGTAGTAGTCAGGCGGAGATGGCTTACCTGGGTCCCTGGGTCGAGTGCGGCAGCTTGGAGCCTGGCTTGTTGGCGGTGGTGACTGGGCAGGTATCCGTAGGGCCATCCATAATAAAGGAGGATGCTAGATGTCCCAAGTCATTTCCCAACTAGACCTCCGCCAGTAAGTGGGTCATGACTCCCACTTCGACAGCACAGGAGCCGGCACCCCAATCTAGGTGAACCTGTGCTATAGGGATCTGGAGCACCTTACCCACAGCCACACAAACTATAATAGATTTCCTTGTCTGGTTCAAATTTCTGACCAAGTGTGGCTGGGCAAGAGTAATGATGGCTCCGCTATCCCGTAGTCCTTGGGCCTGCCGGCCGTTGATCCATACTGGCTGGCGGTGGTGCAGCCGATTGTCGCCAGCTGCCACTTACACCGGGTCTACTTCATGCAGAACCCCAAATTCTTCTTTGGCCCAAGCGGCGGTGTCTGCTGGGCTCCCTGACTCAAAGCAGTGAGCTGCTTCTCCTACCTCGCTCATACGGCAGGTTTGGGGCCTGAAGCCCCGCTATAATGTGAAAACCACCTTAAAGTGAAACAAGGCGGTTTTCGGTTTCTTTTCACTTGCCAGTGTGTTTAATAACATATTTGACCTAACATATATTAGGTTTGCAATATCGCTAGGCTTAGTTTAACACTAGCACAGTACATTAGTATTCAATAAAAAAACATACAGTACCTGTAAAACAGTGACAATTACTGTAGTAATTTGCCAGACTACAACACTGAGACACAGAGTGCATTGCAATGCTGTAAACAGACCAGATTGCGCATAACAAAATGGTGCCAGTTTTTTTTTTTTTTTTTTAAATAATTTTTTATTGAGGTAATAAGTAACAATAATACAACATAAAATATGCCCAGAAACAGAGCGAAAGTGAAAAGAGTAATTATACAACTCACGTATAGCAGATAGACTTGTAATAAAACACTATGGTATCAGTATGGCATTTATAATCACTGTCTAACTAAGAATAGTGCTATATACATGATACAGGGAGTGCAGAATTATTAGGCAAATGAGTATTTTGACCACATCATCCTCTTTATGCATGTTGTCTTACTCCAAGCTGTATAGGCTCGAAAGCCTACTAACAATTAAGCATATTAGGTGATGTGCATCTCTGTAATGAGAAGGGGTGTGGTCTAATGACATCAACACCCTGTATCAGGTGTGCATAATTATTAGGCAACTTCCTTTCCTTTGGCAAAATGGGTCAAAAGAAGGACTTGACAGGCTCATAAAAGTAAAAAATAGTGAGATATCTTGCAGAGGGATGCAGCACTCTTAAAATTGCAAAGCTTCTGAAGCGTGATCATCGAACAATCAAGCGTTTCATTCAAAATAGTCAACAGGGTCGCAAGAAGCGTGTGGAAAAACCAAGGCGCAAAACAACTGCCCATGAACTGAGAAAAGTCAAGCGTGCAGCTGCCAAGATGCCACTTGCCACCAGTTTGGCCATATTTCAGAGCTGCAACGTCACTGGAGTGCCCAAAAGCACAAGGTGTGCAATACTCAGAGACATGGCCAAGGTAAGAAAGGCTGAAAGACGACCACCACTGAACAAGACACACAAGCTGAAACGTCAAGACTGGGCCAAGAAATATCTCAAGACTGATTTTTCTAAGGTTTTATGGACTGATGAAATGAGAGTGAGTCTTGATGGGCCAGATGGATGGGCCCGTGGCTGGATTGGTAAAGGGCAGAGAGCTCCAGTCCGACTCAGACGCCAGCAAGGTGGAGGTGGAGTACTGGTTTGGGCTGGTATCATCAAAGATGAGCTTGTGGGGCCTTTTAGGGTTGAGGATGGAGTCAAGCTCAACTCACAGTCCTACTGCCAGTTTCTGGAAGACACCTTTTTCAAGCAGTGGTACAGGAAGAAGTCTGCATCCTTCAAAAAAAACATGATTTTCATGCAGGACAATGCTCCATCACACACGTCCAAGTACTCCACAGCGTGGCTGGCAAGAAAGGGTATAAAAGAAGAAAATCTAATGACATGGCCTCCTTGTTCACCTGATCTGAACCCCATTGAGAACCTGTGGTCCATCATCAAATGTGAGATTTACAAGGAGGGAAAACAGTACACCTCTCTGAACAGTGTCTGGGAGGCTGTGGTTGCTGTTGCACGCAATGTTGATGGTGAACAGATCAAAACACTGACAGAATCCATGGATGGCAGGCTTTTGAGTGTCCTTGCAAAGAAAGGTGGCTATATTGGTCACTGATTTGTTTTTGTTTTGTTTTTGAATGTCAGAAATGTATATTTGTGAATGTTGAGATGTTATATTGGTTTCACTGGTAAAAATAAATAATTGAAATGGGTATATATTTGTTTTTTGTTAAGTTGCCTAATAATTATGCACAGTAATAGTCACCTGCACACACAGATATCCCCCTAAAATAGCTATAACTAAAAACAAACTAAAAACTACTTCCAAAACTATTCAGCTTTGATATTAATGAGTTTTTTGGGTTCATTGAGAACATGGTTGTTGTTCAATAATAAAATTAATCCTCAAAAATACAACTTGCCTAATAATTCTGCACTCCCTGTATATATGGAAAATGTTGCTATAGAACTAAAAAGGCTCAATAAGAAGAAAACATCTGTTGATATGGGTTATAGTATGATGCATGGGAGTGTGTTTGGAGCGTATGGTAAATGTGAGTAACTGGGCATGTTACAATGAAACCTCATTTTTTTTTTTTTTTATATCAAGTGTCAATTGGTCCCTATATTAAGAATAATCTAATGATGGTGATAAGTAGGGAGTTAGCTGTTGTCTGGCCACTCATGGACTAAAGTGTATGGGGGGGGGAGTACAGCGGTCAAGAGCCGTTTAAAATGGGAGTGGGGGGGGCGTGTCTTTTTGGGTCATAATTACACATCCTCTTCGGCATAAGCTTAATTACCCTCTATATATATCTATAAAGTTTCCAAATATTTTGCAGAGGGGTTATAGCTATGAGTATCTTCTGTCAAAAGAGAGTAGAGGGTGAACCAATAAACCTTAGCTATAAGAGGCGGCTATGAATGAAGAAATAGAATGGACATGTCAGTATACAGAATATAGGCTCATGGTGGCAAACTAAGCTATGGTAAGGTTGGATCATAATCTCCATCAGTACTTATATCTGAAGAGATGCTGTTCAAAAGTGTACAGATTTATGTAGCTATCTAGTAAATATCAACAAGAAAGTCTAAAATTATCTATCTTAGAACATAGAGAAATGCCAGTATAGACCATGTAACATTTAGTAGCTTGAAATACATGTGTACCTAGAAGAGGGTATGCCAACCAGGAGTGGATGCTGTATGAGTGAGTTAATGACTAGAAGGGTCATATAGTAAAATAAAATATTGAGGGGAGTCTGGGGCACATGTTAATATAATACTATTACAATATATATTATACAGTGCTAGTTTTTTGTGATTAGTAAGAACCTAGGATAGAATGCAAAAAAAAACAACATATTACACTATAACATGAAAGGGAGATTTGGGCATGTCTATAGGGGGTAGATAGGAATTCTGATATAGCGTCTCACAGCTAAAGTGAAATGGAGGGAGGTGAGATAGAGAGAATGCTAAGATACGTTATAAATGGTAATGTGGAGATGGAGAGTATCAGAAGGAATAGTATAGTGATCTGGTAGAGATATCAACATGTTATATATCAAAATAAAAAGAGAGGGTATAATGATGGGAACATGCATAAGGTAAGACCTTCAGTCTAAACTGTGCACCAACTGCCCTCTCTCTATCAAAATTTTCAGTAAAACAATAAACAAAAACAATTAGGATATATATATATATATATATAAGGGAACCAATAGCTTATGAGAAGGTGCAGAAAACAAATTCCAAACACATATTGGGAGATTAACTATTGGACATTACTGTCTTCATCAGAAACACAGCAAAGTGAATCAGTGTCCCAAAACTAGAGTTATGTGAGAGAGTGAGGTGTCCCAAGAGACTTCACCCGATACCAGACTTAAGGCTGTGCTGCAACAGGGTCGAAGTGGAGAGGCAATAGATCGCCGCCATAGAAAGGCCTCCGGTTGCTGAAGAGGAATGTGAAAGCCAGTGTCGCCAGCGTCAGGGCCAACTTCTGAGCCGGTGTTCTGGTAAGAGCGGATCAGATCGGCGCATCAGAGGGCCGGCCGCATCCCCCAACACATCCTCCCAGGTCCGCACCGTTTTACTACTGCAGGAGGCTCGGGCAAGTAAAGATGTTTCTTCTCCGGCGCTGGTGTCGCAGTAAGACAGTAAACAATTCCTCCATAGTTGGATCTTAATGGTGGCGGGAACTTGAGGCTGCTGTGTGATCTGCAGATCTTGTGGTTCTGGGTCTGTACTTGCCATCACAGCCTGCTTTTCCGATGTGAGGTTAGAGGGTTTTAGGGTCTCAGGTACAATGGTGGTAATTGCGGTAGAGGGGACAATTTGGCAAGGGTGTTCGGATGCACTCTCCATCTCCGCCTCTAGTACAGACTTTAAGTCCATCATTTTCGCACAATAATCCTGCTCAAACTTCTGCAGAAAAGCGGACATGAGGTGGTGTATCTCCTCCATATTTGCCTATGTGATAGATTACTTTCATAAAAATTGTAGTTCTTATTTTGATTTAGCTCCCCTCATGTCATAGGCAATGAATGTATTTGCAGCTTAACCCACGCAGCTGGGGGAAGGGTGGGAGGTATACTTAGTGGGCCGTCTTCTATCGAGGGTCCATAAGAGAGCTAGAAGATAGATAATTCGGTAAGAGGATCACAGAATTCTGTACAGCAAGTGATTAGGCTTCAGTATACAGCTGTATGAACGTGAAATGCTGGGTATTTCACTAGATACACAAGGTATTCCTTAATCTGCTTTTGGAGCCCCAGAGATGGAGACCGTCCATGTTGCTTGCTTAGCCACGCCCCCAAAATGGTGCCAGTTTTTAATCTCACATTGAGTACAGCACTGTTTCAAAATCCTTGAAGGTTGAACTTCAGCTCCATATTAACGCTGCATTAGTGAAGCGCTGTAAAGTAAAGTGCTGTAAAGCAAATAGCTGTATAGTGTATTTAACTATAGAGAGACAAGAAGAATTGCCAGTATTTATTTGGACAGTGTGCTATCCAGTAAAATATATGTAAAAAAAGGGACACTGATTTGATGTTTGATGTTGGCATATGACTTACAGGCTAAAGGCCTGTCTGGTATGGGATACAGGTAATAGGGTCTGATATGTGGTCCAAAAGGGGCTTATGGCTTCTAGGAGCTGCTGAAGCACAGGATCTGACATCAGGTCTGAGCAAAACATTCCTCTCCCCTTCCCTCTCAACCCCCCAGTTGTCCATTACAAGTGGCTGGTTATTACTACCACTAGCTAGTGTGTCACAGCATGAGAACGAGGATCCCATTGCAGCCTATGGAAGCGCGCTGCTTCCTAGCAATGTGAACGCAAGTTAGAATTTTCATTGCTGTCAACTTTTAATACCAGCGTACATTAGCATGCGTTGGTATTACTCAGTGGAGTGCAAATATCGCTGTAATATTATACATATATTGTTTTGCTGTTGTAATGTAAAGTACAGATGATTAGGTATAAGACCAACAAAGGCCATATGTCTGATTCCCACAGTCTCATGACATCTATGCCAAACCCACACAAGAGGGCAGAATTTTACAAAAGTGGGGCAGACTCTTTGAACAATTATTTAATAGGACAGGGGGCTCAGAAGCAGTGTAATTAATCTGGTGAAAAACTGTACAATAAAAGCAAAAACATTGGTTCAAATTAAGATATGTGTAAGAACACATTAAATGTTTTCTGTTTTCTTCAAACAAGCTAAGATTTTATAAACACAAAAGAGGAATGACATGAAAGAATAATCATGCCAGTCCTCGCCAAGTATGCACGTACAGCACTCTGGGCCCTAATTATAGAGCAATGAAATTCCAAGCAGGATTTGTAAAATTTAACTTTTATTAATTACCAATAAAAACCATAAACATTGGTTACATAACATACACATTAAAAACATCACAGATACTGGTTAAGACTATAAATATGTAATAGAAAATAGCCTTTGATAAAGCCCAATAGGGCGAAACGCGTCAGGGGAGAGCTGTGAGCGTATTTACACTCGTGTTATTTTAAATGCCAGACTCTGGTTAATCCTCGTTTCTCTCTCTTATGCTACTATAGTTAATGGTGATACACAGTCTGGGTTGTGCCAGACTTAGATAGTGTTACTAGTCACTCCATAGATATCTGCACGTAACCACAGCAGTAAATGATCACTTTATTACTTTATCCTCAGCCAGTTGCTCCTTAGGCTGGAGGTTTATAACTGGTGGGGTCTGTGAATAGTAATGACCCTTGTGTAGGTATATTACTACTGATATATATATAGATATGCTGCATTACTTAGAATCTAATCGACCAAATATCTTCTGGATTGCATGTTATTGGCAAGTTCACACAACGCATCAGATGTTAATATAAAGAGCGGATATAGAGCATAAATCTCCACACATAGGCCTCTATTTAACAAAGTCTGGCGGACCTGATCCGACAGTGCGGATCAGGTCCGCTAGACCTCGCTGAATACGGAGAGCAATACGCTCTCCATATTCAGCATTGCACCAGCAGCTCACAAGAGCTGCTGGTGCAATGCCGCCCCCTCCAGACTTGCGGCCAATGGGCCGCTAGCAGTGGGTGTCAATCAACCCGATCGTACTCGATCGGGTTGAATTCCGGCGATTCTTGTCCGTCTGCTCAGAGCAGGCGGACAGGGTTATGGAGCAGCGATCTTTGTGACCGCTGCTTCATAACTGCTGTTTCAGTTATGAGCTTAATAGATATGCCCCATAGTATGTATTCCTTTGCTACCAGTCAGTCATTGCTACATTGTATCAGGACAAAGCTTGAGCTCTATATATTTTTACACAGATGTCAATGGTCTTAATATAAGTATATTTTTGCTGATACTAATAAGCACGCTACACTATTGTATATAATTGACTACAAAGCCAGATATATCAACATAGAACTAAATATTGATTTAATCTTACCTATAGTCAACACATGATGTTCTGTTAAGACAAGTGACTGTAATCACTATCAAATTGACGTACTATATTACTGACCAAATAAAATATAAGTCTGAATAATGGTGTGTTAATTTTGTATGACTTACCTTGACAGAGTATACTGAGTATATGATGCTACCTGGAGTTTTATGAACTGAATATTATTAGTACCGATACAGTAACCTTGCTATATAACACTAAGGTTGTTCTAGGAACCTTCAATATCGAAGTCAGTACCCAGTTTTATAAACTTATACAATATTGGATTAGAGTGCATATCATACGCCTTGTATTAACACATTGGATTTATTCACCTTACTATTTCTGGGTTCCTATCACCTGGTGTGTAATAAGCAGCTCAACGGTCTGTGATAATTTTTCAGATGAATGGGTCATGTGTAGATTATAGGGACCCAGAGTGACACACTGTTAGCACATGATTAGCCTATCCAGCACACTATAGTGGTTCATTCTCACACCCTGATTGTGTGAATTACTTATTATTATTTTTTAGAGAGCGGCGTTATCACGATTGTGAGGGATTACATTCAAACACATTATGTAGAGGCCTGACTAGCTTATATAGTGATCCCTCCTTTTTCTATTACATATTTATAGTCTTAAAGTGAAGGTCAAGGTTGATGAATTTGTGCCCGGTTTCTAATAATCATATAAACAAGGGCACTTTAATTCATCAAAATTGACATTTGACTCATTTTCTTCAAAAACTTACCTTTTAATCCTGGCAGCCGCTCCACCACTTCCTCCGCCCATCACAAGCCATCTTCGCGGGTCCAAAATGACGAATCTGGCTTCCTCCAATCATGGCGTTGCATTAGGCCAAGATTCCCCCGGGGGGGAAGCCGTGAATGGAGGAAGCCGGATTCGTAATTTCTGATGTCTGCAGAGGCTTCCAACGGCCGTGAGAATCGCTGGAGCGGCTGACAGAATGAAAAGGTAAGTTTTTAAAGAAAAAGAGGGAAATAGGATTAATAATAGGATTATTAAAAACCGGGCCCTATTTCATCAAAATTGACCTTTACTTTAACCAGTATCTGTGATGTTTTTAATGTGTGTTATGTAACCAATGTTTCTGGTTTTTATTGGTAATTAATAAAAGTTAAATTTTACAAATCCTGCATGGAATTTCATTGCTCTATAATCAGGGCCCAGAGTGCTGTACGTGCATACTTGGCGAGGACTGGCATGATTATTCTTTCATGTCATTCCTCTTTTGTGTTTATAGTATTTACTGATGCACTAGCACCATTTTCTCTTTAATAATTGGGGGATCCAATACTTAATACTCCCTTACATACATTATTTATAGAGAAAAAGCCTGTGTAGTGCCATTGTTCTTGGGTTGTATCACAAGCTAAGATTTTATATTCATATGTATTTAACTAATATAATATGATTTAGAAAAATTACACAATATAATAAACAATTGGCAGACAAGTGTATCAGATAAAAACATCTGACAAATTTTGTTGTTATTACAACATTGTCATGACCTGGAGCTGCACATATTCCACCTATGCCCCTGCTGTGCAAAGTTCCAGCCAAGCGGAGGGGAGGAAATGTTCTTTCATAGCTGAAAGCTTCTTTTCTTAAAAGCACCAGACTGTAAAAAATTCCAAAATAAATTTTGGTGCTTTCCCAGTACTATTGATCCTCTTCCTAAAGGCTGCTTGTCAGATAGTATGCAGTTACAGAGAGAGTGTTCTTGAGTGTACTTGCTATAGTAAATGTGTATATACAGTAAATGACCCTGGAGTGTTTTATTTTATAGTATGTGTGAATGTAGGAGACCCAGCAGTGTTTTATTCTACAGTACATATGTATATGGGTGACCCGGGAGTGTTTTTTTCTTAAATTTTATTTATAATTTTTTATTGAGGTTTAGTTCAAAACACGCAGACAATGCCTTTCAAAAAGAACAATATACAAAATTGTTTCAAGTTATACAGTAACAAGTTATGAAACCGTAATACACAGAACATAGCTATATGGCATTGTTTAAAATAAATCAGTAAACATCATGCTTGCTCAAATAATGGTGTGTCTTCTAGATGTTATCAGAGGCCACTTTTGGACCTCACAGTAGGGCATGAAGCTACAGAAGACAGCTATGAACAATAGGGGACCACTTTTGGGACCCAACTGGTAAACCTCTATTTTAAATTTTATAGAATATAATTATATAACACGTTTTCATGTGCAAGTAGTATGGGCTCTGACTAAGAGAAATAAAGAAATGCTATAACTTCTATGAAGAGTGTCTAGAAACCCTTGTATTAGTCTAAGTAATAGGGAAATGTAAACACATGTAAAACAGGCTGCCAAAATCAGGAATGTGCTCATTTGAAAACTGATATAAAACCACTCATATTCAGAGTCAAGTAGAATTTTATGGAACTAGTGACATCAACATACTAACTGGAAGGCAGAGGGGAGATGTAGCTTGTGTCTTAGATGTAAGTGGGGATAAAGGGGACAGAAGGACAATTATATACAGGATCATACACCAGGAGAGGGCAATAAGGAGAGTGTTAAAAACAACTTTCAAAGGCAGTCCTGTATTAAATAGCTCTGTTCCAATAGTTATTATACTCTTTGCTTTATATAGGCAAGTGGGTTGTTAACCATATACGTACTCTAATAACAGGCCCATAAGGGTGAGCGCTAAAGTTTAGGGATGCGGGCAGTAGAGCCAAACATATACGTGCATGGGAGTTCTCCACCTAAACACTTAACATGATATAAACTATCTCCTTAAATTTAGTGTGGGCGCCCTACCTCGGCCGCTGGCAGTGCCCCATATTGCTCAGATAAAATAAATGAAAGGAGAGAGGGTAATAAACATTCTGCAGATAATCGGCTCCTAAGTATGCTTTAACCAATAGGGCAGGAAGTTCAACTTGATGACATATCAATCCCATCCAAAAAGTGAAACTGAATGCATATACACATAAACACAACCCAAGAAAAGTTAACTAGCAGTATCATATTAGTATAGTATGAGCAATCATACTTATTTAGATGCATACAACCATGTGTTGAGAGGGTCCAGGCTAGTTTGTGTCCATGAGTACATTTAGTACTTGTAGCACATTCAGGGGACATTGGTTTGTCAATAGAGTTTCTAAGGCACACATCTGATAAAAACTCTAAGTCCGTCCGTTTACCATAAGCACCTTACCCAATGCCAGCTTTCACTAGAAAAGTTCCATCCGCAGGGTTTTTAGACAAGCGTCTGGCGCTCACTAAGCCCCAACTCGGGTATAGATTTCTTTTAAGCCAAGATCCTGGCATCCGAGGTATCACGTTCCTGGGCTTATCTCCTCTATCAAAGAGTCGGACATTCCTAGGCAGTGGAGTCCCACTGCTCAACTTATTGTCGCCCTTCTGTTCCTCCATGTCAGGCCACAGCTGTATGCGCGGTTCTACCCTGGAGAGATGTGAGGCTATGGTGCGCTGATGCGGGATTACCTTCGAGCCGGTCATCTTCTCATAGGCCCGCAGAGTAACAGGAGTCTTCCGGTCTTGATCGCCTCGTGGGGAAAGTTGTGGCTTGTCCCAAGCAGCTGAGATGGATACATCCCCTGTTAATGGTACTGTCCCAGAACAGTGGCTCTGCGGTAGGTTATAGGCTGTCGGTCGATGCCGGACTGCTAGTGATATGACGATTCGTAAGCTCTCTTGAAGATCATGGAAGTGTTGAATTAATAGTGACTGGACCCTTCGCTCCCAAATGTCCACTGCCTCCATTAAAGTTGTTTGTAGACGTTCCATTCAGAAACATATGGAGTGTTGCATATTAAAATTAAAATTACTTGCTAATTATAGCTGTGCGTTAATGTGTAAATAGCCACTAATCGACTATTGAACCCGGCGTACCGGGGGAGGGTTTTAAGAGCCCTATCTTACCAGGCCTCAACCGTCCGGATCAGAGTATAGACGTTATAAATATATCCAAGCTTGGTATTTTAGTGATCAGCAGGCATACGTTAGCTTGAATATATAATCTTCTTCCAATTATGTTGTTTGATTGCTTTAATAACTTATAAGTTTAATAGACTCAGCCTAGAGCCCTCTGATTTTGCATCCTCTCACGACGCTGCAAGGACATGCCCCCAACCCAGGAGTGTTTTATTCTACAGTACATGTGTATATAGGTGACCCGGGAGTGTTTTATTCTACAGTACATGTGTATATATGTAACCAGGGAGTGTTTTTTTCTACAGTACATGTGTATATAGGTGACCAGGGAGTGTTTTATTCTACAGTACATGTGTATATAGGTGACCAGGGAGTTTTTTATTCTACAGTACATGTGTATATAGGTGACCAGGGACTGTTTTATTCTACAGTACATGTGTATATAGGTGACCAGGGACTGTTTTACTCTACAGTACGTGTATATAGGTGACCTGGGAGTGTTTTATTATATAGTACATGTGTATATAGGTGACCAAGAAGTGTTTTATTCTACAGTACATGTGTATATAGGTGACCCAAGCTTGGTATATATCCAAGCTTGGTATTTTAGTGATCAGCAGGCATACGTTAGCTTGAATATATAATCTTCTTCCAATTATGTTGTTTGATTGCTTTAATAACTTATAAGTTTAATAGACTCAGCCTAGAGCCCTCTGATTTTGCGTCCTCTCACGACGCTGCAAGGACACGCCCCCAACCCAGGAGTGTTTTATTCTACAGTACATGTGTATATAGGTGACCCGGGAGTGTTTTATTCTACAGTACATGTGTATATAGGTGACCAGGGAGTGTTTTATTCTACAGTACATGTGTATATAGGTGACCAGGGAGTGTTTTATTCTACAGTACATGTGTATATAGGTGACCAGGGAGTTTTTTATTCTACAGTACATGTGTATATAGGTGACCAGGGACTGTTTTATTCTACAGTACATGTGTATATAGGTGACCAGGGACTGTTTTACTCTACAGTACTTGTATATAGGTGACCTGGGAGTGTTTTATTATACAGTACATGTGTATATAGGTGACCAAGAAGTGTTTTATTCTACAGTACATGTGTATATAGGTGACCCGGGAGTGTGTTTTATTCTACAGTACATGTGTATATAGGTGACCCGGGAGTGTTTTATTCTACAGTACATGTGTATATGGGTGACCCGGGACTGTTTTATTCTACAGTACATGTGTCTATAGGTGACCCGGGAGTGTTTTATTCTACAGTACATGTGTATATGGGTGACCCGGGAGTGTTTTATTCTACAGTACATGTGTATATAGGTGACCAGAGAGTGTTTTATTCTACAGTACATGTGTATATAGGTGACCAGGGAGTGTTTTATTCTACAGTACATGTGTATATAGGTGACCAGGGAGTGTTTTATTCTACAGTACATGTGTATATAGGTGACCCGGGAGTGTTTTATTCTAGAGTACATGTGTATATAGGTGACCCGGGAGTGTTTTATTCTACAGTACATGTGTCTATAGGTGACCAGAGAGTGTTTTATTCTACAGTACATGTGTATATAGGTGACCCCGGAGTGTTTTTATTCTACAGTACATGTGTATATAGGTGACCCGGGAGTGTTTTATTATATAGTACATGTGTATAAGGGTGACCCGGGAGTGTTTTATTATATAGTACATGTGTATAAGGGTGACCCGGGAGTGTTTTATTCTACAGTACATGTGTATATAGGTGACCCGGGAGTGTTTTATTCTACAGTACATGTGCATATAGGTGACCAGGGAGTGTTTTATTCTACAGTACATGTGTATATAGGTGACCAGGGAGTGTTTTATTCTACAGTACATGTGTATATAGGTGACCAGGGACTGTTTTATTCTACAGTACATGTGTATATAGGTGACTGGGGACTGTTTTACTCTACAGTACGTGTATATAGGTGACCTAGGAGTGTTTTATTCTACAGTACATGTGTATATAGGTGACCCGGGAGTGTTTTATTCTACAGTACATGTGTATATAGGTGAACCGGGAGTGTTTTATTATATAGTACATGTGTCTATAGGTGACCCGGGAGTGTTTTATTCTACAGTACATGTGTATATGGGTGACCCGGGACTGTTTTATTCTACAGTACATGTGTCTATAGGTGACCCGGGAGTGTTTTATTCTACAGTACATGTGTATATGGGTGACCCGGGAGTGTTTTATTCTACAGTACATGTGTATATAGGTGACCAGAGAGTGTTTTATTCTACAGTACATGTGTATATAGGTGACCAGGGAGTGTTTTATTCTACAGTACATGTGTATATAGGTGACCAGGGAGTGTTTTATTCTACAGTACATGTGTATATAGGTGACCCGGGAGTGTTTTATTCTAGAGTACATGTGTATATAGGTGACCCGGGAGTGTTTTATTCTACAGTACATGTGTCTATAGGTGACCAGAGAGTGTTTTATTCTACAGTACATGTGTATATAGGTGACCCCGGAGTGTTTTTTTCTACAGTACATGTGGATATAGGTGACCCGGGAGTGTTTTTATTCTACAGTACATGTGTATATAGGTGACCCGGGAGTGTTTTATTATATAGTACATGTGTATAAGGGTGACCCGGGAGTGTTTTATTATATAGTACATGTGTATAAGGGTGACCCAGGAGTGTTTTATTCTACAGTACATGTGTATATAGGTGACCCGGGAGTGTTTTATTCTACAGTACATGTGCATATAGGTGACCAGGGAGTGTTTTATTCTACAGTACATGTGTATATAGGTGACCAGGGAGTGTTTTATTCTACAGTACATGTGTATATAGGTGACCAGGGACTGTTTTATTCTACAGTACATGTGTATATAGGTGACTGGGGACTGTTTTACTCTACAGTACGTGTATATAGGTGACCTAGGAGTGTTTTATTCTACAGTACATGTGTATATAGGTGACCCGGGAGTGTTTTATTCTACAGTACATGTGTATATAGGTGAACCGGGAGTGTTTTATTATATAGTACATGTGTCTATAGGTGACCCGGGAGTGTTTTATTCTACAGTACATGTGTATATGGGTGACCAGGGAGTGTTTTATTTTACAGTACATGTGTATATAGGTGACCCGGGAGTGTTTTATTCTACAGTACATGTGTATATAGGTGACCCGGGAGTGTTTTATTCTACAGTACATGTGTATATAGGTGACCCGGGAGTGTTTTATTCTACAGTACATGTGTATATAGGTGACCCGGGAGTGTTTTATTCTACAGTACATGTGTATATAGGTGACCCGGGAGTGTTTTATTCTACAGTACATGTGTCTATAGGTGACCAGGGAGTGTTTTATTCTACAGTACATGTGTATATAGGTGTCCCGAGTGTGTTTTATTCTACAGTACTTGTGTATATAGGTGACCCGGGAGTGTTTTATTCTACAGTACATGTATATATAGGTGACCCGGGAGTGTTTTATTCTACAGTTCATGTGTATATAGGTGACCCGGGAGTGTTTTATTCTACAGTACATGTGTATATAGGTGTCCCGAGTGTGTTTTATTCTACAGTACATGTGTATATAGGTGAACCGGGAGTGTTTTATTATATAGTACATGTGTCTATAGGTGACCCGGGAGTGTTTTATTCTACAGTACATGTGTATATGGGTGACCCGGGAGTGTTTTATTCTACAGTACATGTGTATATGGGTGACCAGGGAGTGTTTTATTTTACAGTACATGTGTATATAGGTGACCCGGGAGTGTTTTATTCTACAGTACATGTGTATATAGGTGACCCGGGAGTGTTTTATTCTACAGTACATGTGTATATAGGTGACCCGGGAGTGTTTTATTCTACAGTACATGTGTATATAGGTGACCCGGGAGTGTTTTATTCTACAGTACATGTGTATATAGGTGACCCGGGAGTGTTTTATTCTACAGTACATGTGTCTATAGGTGACCAGGGAGTGTTTTATTCTACAGTACATGTGTATATAGGTGTCCCGAGTGTGTTTTATTCTACAGTACTTGTGTATATAGGTGACCCGGGAGTGTTTTATTCTACAGTACATGTATATATAGGTGACCCGGGAGTGTTTTATTCTACAGTGCATGTGTATATAGGTGACCCGGGAGTGTTTTATTATATAGTACATGTGTTTATAGTTGACCCGGGAGTGTTTTATTCTACAGTACATGTGTATATAGGTGTCCCGAGTGTGTTTTATTCTACAGTACTTGTGTATATAGGTGGCCCGGGAGTGTTTTATTCTACAGTACATGTGTATATAGGTGACCCGGGAGTGTTTTATTCTACAGTACATGTGTATATAGGTGACCCGGGAGTGTTTTATTCTACAGTACATGTGTCTATAGGTGACCAGGGAGTGTTTTATTCTACAGTACATGTGTATATAGGTGTCCCGAGTGTGTTTTATTCTACAGTACTTGTGTATATAGGTGACCCGGGAGTGTTTTATTCTACAGTACATGTATATATAGGTGACCCGGGAGTGTTTTATTCTACAGTTCATGTGTATATAGGTGACCCGGGAGTGTTTTATTCTACAGTACATGTGTATATAGGTGTCCCGAGTGTGTTTTATTCTACAGTACTTGTGTATATAGGTGACCCGGGAGTGTTTTATTCTACAGTACATGTATATATAGGTGTGGTATACTGAGCTTTGTATTTCAGAAAACAAGCATTTTGTACAATTGTTATAAAGGTTAGCCCTAAAATTAGAGCTTGTTGCTCTTTTTTGTACTAATCAGAAAACAACTTCTATGTAGCCTGATTAGACAATATGAGACATTTAATATATGATGAATTTATGTATTAACTACAGACTTAGGTGTTAATAAGCATAAGGATTTATTAATATAATACATATCTTATGTTCGATATATATATATGTAAACGGAAGCCACAGATGGAGAAGAAATACTGACACGCTCAGAATCAGTAATGGTAGAAACAAAATGATCTCTTTTACTTCACGCAATCACACACAGCCTAAAATATTTACAAGTTCAGACATTCCGCAGACACACAATGTTTGTTTATATTGGATATTGCAGGTAATAGGATATGCCCAATAATTCAGAATGGTGACAACAAACAAGCAGGTATGAAGTTTAAAGTCTTTAGTTTTGTTCGTGTACGTTACCACCTTGAGGACCGTGGGTATTCCGTTACCGCATTGGAGGATCCGTGTCTGGGACAGGCAGCGTGTGTGAATGCGGCTTACTTCCGGGTAGCGGTAAAAAAGTAGATCCGGCCGTTCAATGATCCAGACTCGGTAATAACAAAGTTGCGATAAGATCATAAGAGATTCAAGATGAAGCAAAAGTAAATATTAGGAAGTTACTTTGCACAGGATACAATCAATAGGAGACCTGAAATAAGAATAGCTACAACAGAGTAGGTATGACTTCAATAATCAGGCAGTAAATGAATGTTACAGGTAGTCCTTAAATAGGGAGGAGACCACATAGGAGGGGTTAGAGTTAAAGGTATACCACATCTCCCCCCCTTCAAGGAAGCACCCCAGGGGTTTCCAAGCTAGGTTTCTCAGGATAGCGGCGATGAAAATTTCGCAGAAGACGGGGAGTGTGAAGATCAGAATGAAGTTGCCAAGAGTTATCCTCCGAACCATAACCCTTCCATTTCACAAGGTACTCCAACCTCCGCCTATGGATCCTAGAATCCAACACAGCTTCGACTTCATACTCCTCTCGATCATCAATTAGTATTGGAGGTGGTCGAGACAAGGAGAGGAACTGAGGTGAAGGAAGATATGGCTTTAGCAAGGAGACATGAAAAGAGGGGTGAATCTTAAAATCCTGAGGAAGCTCCAATCTTACAGCATTGAGGTTGATTATTTTAGACACCTTAAAAGGACCCAAGTATTGATTTGCTAGCTTTTTGCTAGGAACGGAAAGTTTGAGATTCTTCGTCGAGAGTAGTACTAAATCTCCAATCTGATAAGAAGGGCTAGCTGTGTGATGGGTATCATACAACCTTTTTTGATAATCTTTAGCTTCCGAAAGATGTTTTTTCAGGATGTCAAGCCTTTCTTGTAGAGTAGTTGCGAAATCCAATGCTGAGGGAGAGTTCACTTGTTGAGAGGACAAAGAGATGGTGGTAAGATGATATCCATAAGTAACGAAGAATGGGGATAGTTTAGTTGATGAAGAAGTAGTATTGTTGTAACAGAATTCTGCCAAAGGTAAATAAGATGACCAATCATCCTGTAGATGAGATATATAGCAACGAAGATATTGCTCAAGGGTTTGGTTGAGTCGTTCCGTAAGACCATTTGTCTGAGGGTGAAAGGCAGTTGAGTATCTTGAATCAATCTTGATAAGCTTACATAAAGATCTCCAAAAATTAGAGGTAAACTGAGTACCACGGTCAGTTATAATAACTTTAGGCAGTCCATGTAAGCGAACTATGTTGTCTAGGAAAACGTGAGCTGTTGTGAAAGCTGTAGGGAGACCTTTTAGGGGAATGTAATGAGCCAGTCTTGTTAAATGGTCAACGACAACTAAAATAGTATTGTAATGGTGGGATTCAGGTAACTCAACAATAAAGTCCATTGATATGGTACTCCAGGGTTTGTCAGGAATAGGCAGAGGAGATAAAAGACCTGATGGTCTTTTGTGAACTAACTTATTTCTGGCGCAGGTATCACAATGTTTTACGTAATTTGTAATATAAGTATCCATGAGTGGCCACCAATAATTTCTCCTGGTTAGGTCAATAGTTTTAGAAATACCTGGATGACCCGCTAGTGTCCCGTCATGGGTTTGTTTAAGAATAGAAGATCTAATGTGTTTGGGGATATATAGTTTAGAATTATGGTAAAAAAGACCAGTATTGGAATCTTTTTGACAGTCTATTCCATGTGGTGGTTCATGTTTTAATTCTTTTAATATCTCTTCTTCTAAAGGTGTTAGTAAACCTATAATTTTTTCTTTTGGAATGATTTGGTTGATTTGATTATGAGTGTCTTGTTCATGTAGTCTAGAGAGAGCATCGGCTTTGGTATTCAAGTGTCCCGGTGTGTATGTTAAAAGAAAATTGAAACGATCAAAGAATATCGACCATCTTGCTTGCCTTGCAGACAAGGTCTTACTTGTTTTTAGAAATTCAAGATTTTTATGGTCGGTATTGTCAGTATATTTATGAAAATCTTAGCAGTGCTATCCAAATAATATATATAAGTTTATGGCAGGGTTATAAACACAATACAAAGAAATAGAAACCCTTATCAACCATGCACCTACTAGACCATACAATTAATATAAATATCTGAATTCTTTTATTTAGTTAATATCCATAAACATATTGAAGTATATTTGCAATAAAAGGAAATGAAACAAAATTTATATGCGTTAAAACCAACTCTTAAGATATGCTATCCTTCTTACAAAACCCAGAAAAATATACCTTCACAATTCAGCCTTTTATTTATTTAACACAAAGGGACTAAAAACCTTTAACATCCAAGCAATACAATTCTAAACAGTGTTTATAAAACAATAGGATAATATATATTCTGCTATTTAATTGCAATTTATCCTAATACAAAATTAACTGACAATATCAGAACTTGCATAGATGAGTTACTTAGCCAATCAGACACAGATTTAAACAACAATACAATATATAGGCTGTGACTAGCAATTTGAAATACAATATACACTTCTGAATTATTATTATATATTTGCATAGATAAACAATTTAGGATTGGGATTAGTATAATAATACATAGGCTATGAAATGCTAACTTGAAATATTTCCTTACCTCTGCTAAGTACAGCAATAATAAATGTTTAATTTAAATGCTTGCATATAAACAGGCAGGCTAAGAGCTATTTAAGGTTATATAATACAATCTAAAAGCCCAATTTGTTCTTTCCAATTCAAAAATTGTAATTTTACTGTAGTGGCTATGCTTATAACTTATCTTACAAAAACCTTGTATACATCACCCAAATAAACAGCAATCTGGTTCCCAATGTTTTGCAACAGATCCAATTCACCTCAGAAATTCAAAATTGGGGTAAAGCATATGGAGTCCAATGGTAGATGTGTGCTTTTGATTAATAACTGCCGCAGTTACTCCTTTCTGGATCAAAATAACACCACCTTTTCTTAGTCTCTATGCTGGGGTTAAATCATCTGATCTTACCCCTCCCCTTTTTGATTATTTATCAGTCATTGGTGAATATTGGAAACGCCCACGGCCTTGTCTTGGATTAGTTCTTTGCAACTGAACATGGATTGGTTTATTTGGTAAATGTGTTGTCAAGGAAATGCATTCTTTGCAACAACCAATCATCTCATGGTTACAATTCCGCATCATAACACTAGGTGGCAGCAGACGTACAAACAAACAAATACAACAAGACCATCTCTAACATTTTTAAGCAAGTTAAAAAATTTTTTTTTTTTTTTCATAAAATGGTTATTTAATCAGATCACACTCTCTGCATTAATCATATATAACCCCAATTACAGATGGTTAATATTAGGTTATTTTTTTCTGATTATTCTGATACCAAATATGTTATATTATTAACATTTTATTATATTAAGGTAATTTAACACTGCCAATTACTAGCCCAAAATGCATCACAACTTTGTCAGCATTCTGGCACTTCTTTGCAAATAACAGCCTATTTTTTATTTCAGTATTGTACTGTATTCCAAGTGAATCCTGTCTATGTAGATCTGAAATAAAAAAAAAAAAATGTCAATAATCACCTCTCCTCAGGTCCACAAACATCCACTCATGTTTTCAAACACACAGAGGCCAAGATATTCATGCCTTCAAAATATACACATATATGTACACACACACATACATACATATACACATATATATACACACATATATATATATATATATATATATATATACATATATATATATATACACACATATACACATCTCATATCCATTAAAATATATACAGTTGTTTTAAAATCATAATGTAAGTCATGTGTCTTCACTGTGTGCTGTATGTTCACACCTTAGCATTTGTCTTTGTTTCCCAAGGCCTTTATTGCTCCACATGGGGTCAATCCATGAGGAGTTGTAAAAGTCTTTAAAACAGCATATTTCCTGTTTAGCCAGCAGTGCAGATGTGTATTTGATAATTAACACCCATGTGCATAAAAGCTGCCTCTCCATGATTTTGATCAGTTCCAAAAGGGTAATTCAGACATTTCGTCTCCATATATTTGCCTGTATCCTGAAACTATGTTATATTTTAGTTCCTTGCTAAATTATACAATTGCATAATTTAACATATTGAGTGTGTGAGATCTCCCAGAGATAATCCTTTGTTCTCCTTTCAGCCAAGAATGTCTCCTGTGCAATTGGAGTGGGGGAGACCTAATCCTTTGTCCTACAGACCATGTTCATATCCACAGATCTATCAAATAAAGACAAATATACCTCTATATATTATTTAATAATATTTCAAATACCTTGACATAAATCCCCCTTTCCAATTCAAAAATATGTAGGTCACATGTATTTGAATTGGATCAAAGTTAGTGGTATTTGGTGAGGATGTTGACCGTACACATCATGGACAGTCTTCTATGTAGATAGTCTGTCAATTTCGAGCCTTCATGTTCATCAGCTGGTCATCTTTAAACTACAGTATGTCTTTAGTTCATTTGGGGATATGACACTTCATTCTCCCTCTATGACTTGTAGTTGGGATCTGGGATGACACGCTCGCAATTGATTGATATGGACCCATTTATCTATGAAACTTTCATTTTTGGGGATCTGTATTTTATAGGCCACTGGAGATATTTTGTCAGTAATGACGAAAGGACCTTTCCATGAGGGAAGAAATTTCTTCTCCCTAACCTGATCTCTTCCAAAGTTATAAAGATAAACTTTATCATTTATTTCATATTCCTTTTTGGATGTTTTGAGATCATAATAGGTCTTAGTGGCAGTTGCGGCTCTTTCTAAATTCCTTTGAGCAAATGCAAAGGCATATTGCAGGTGCTTTCTTAGGTTTTCCACATATTGATGTGTATTGGCAGCGTTTATCAAGTTTTGGTCTGATGTACGGTACAGTAGATGCTGAGGTAGAACCATTCTTCTACCAGTCATCAGTTCAAAAGGTGACATCTTGGTAGCACTACTTGGAGTTGCTCTTAATGCCATTAAGACTAGAGGTAGTTTTACATCCCAGTCTTTACCTGTTTCACTCACAAACTTTTTGAGGATTTTAACAATGGACTTGTTGTAACGCTCTACACCACCACTTGAGGCAGCTCTATAAGCAATATGGAGCTTTCTTTTAACCCCTAGTATTTTCCACATTTTTGTCATCACTTCGCTAGTGAAGTGGGTCCCCCGATCTGATTCGATTCTTTGGGGCAAACCAAATCTGGAAAATACATGGTTGATGAGCAATGCTGCACATGTTTCAGCACTATTGTTAGGTGCACTAATGCACTCTACCCATTTAGTGAACAGGCATGTCACGGTTAACATGTATTTGTTACCTCTTGATGATCTTGTTACTGGGCCAATAAAATCAATTTGTATATCTGACCATGGCATTACCATCCCCCTTTTCTGCAATGGCGCTCTATGCGTTGGTGCAGTGGGTTGGAACTGTGGACAGATTAAACACCCTTGACAGTAGGTTTGAACATCTTTCAACATGTGTGGCCAAAAAGCATAATCACGTAATATTTCATACGTGAGTTTGGCACCACGATGACCAGATGTGGGAGCATCATGGGCATGTTGAAGCATTAGACCTCTGAACTTGGTGGGTACTACCCACTGCTGGATGCCAGTTTTGGAGGTTCTAATTAACAAACCATCCTGTAACTTGAATTGTGATCTAGATTTTATTAAGATTCTAAGATCTTCTTTGCCAATGCAATCATCTTTTGAGATGGGGTTGCTTTCAGGATCTTCTATGTGTTTATAGAAGATGCCTACAATGGGGTCTTCTTTTTGACTAGTGATCAGGTCCTCACTAGGAGAATCCTGACTCCATTGTACCAAGTTAGGCTCACTCTGTTGTTTTGCCTGGTTTCTGGTAATGGCTTCTACCTGAATTGCACCCATTAAATGGTCAATATTAAGGAGTTCTCCAGTTATGGCTCCTTGTTTGGCTAATGAATCCGCAAGGTCATTGCCTTCCTTATCAGGACCTAGAACTCTGGAATGACCCTTGGTCTTTTTCCAGTGTATGGTTAAATCATTGGATACCACCAGATTATCAATCTCGCTGAACAACTTGCCATGCTTGACTGGTTTGTTATTGCTTTTCTGCATGCCATTTCTTTTCCAAGTTGGCAGGTATTCAACAAAACTGTCACGCACATAATTTGAGTCAGTTATGATCACAAATTCATGAATACCATGTTCAATAGCCATTTCAATGGTTTTGAAAACAGCAGTTAGTTCAGCAACTTGACTGGATCTTGGTCCAATGTTGAAACCTATAGATATATTTTTGAATCCATTTGCCCCCGTTATACCAATGCCAGCGACTAATCTGCGCTCATTATCAATAGTGGCATGGTAAGAACAACCATCAACATATACCCAAGGTAATGTTTGACAATGGTCCTCATTGTACATTTTATATGGGGAAAGCAATTGTTCCTCCAGAAAATCATCTTCTGATAATTCTTCCCCAGGATCTCTAGCAGTACAGTCGTGGAGCTCAGCAAGCCCTTGTGCGACTGGATTCTTTTTATTCTGCTTGTAGCGAATTTCTAATGGCCAGCCTTGCAAGGAAAGAGTCCACGCTGTTATGCGGCTATTAGATAAATTCCCATCTCTTATTCTCTCACTTTGCAAATATAGCAAAGGCTGGTGGGCCGTTTCTACAATAATTTTCTCGCCCTGTATATAGCTGCGGAAATTTTGTAGAGCCCATACAGTAGATAAGAGGGCTTTTTCGCAATCGTTAAACTTTATTTCTACTGGGGATATATTTTTGCTCGCATAAGCAATGGCTTTGTTCAAATTATCATGCTTTTGGTATAAAACAGCACTCATGCTTATATCTGTGTAACCCGTCTCTAAGAAGAAAGGTTTACCACCTTCAGGGTACGCTAAGCAAGGTGTTTGAGTGAGTTTTCTCTTCAGCTCTCTGATGGCTGTCTCTTGAGACTCACTCCAGTGCCATTTCACATCCTTCTTTAGAAGAAGTAGTAGTGGTTTAGCTAATTCCGCATAATTATCAATGAATTTGTGAGAATAATTCGTCATACCCAGGAATGATCTCAATTCCTTTAAGTTAGTTGGGTTTTTAGAATTCACTATAGCTTCCACCTTTTTCTTTTGGGGATTTAATCCTTCAGAGGTAACTTCATGTCCCAAGAAGTTTACACGAGTGCGGCACCATTGAGCTTTTTGTAGGGATAATTTGACACCTGCCCTTTTAAGTTGGCTGAGGACATGTTTAAGCTCTGCGATGTGTTTTTCAAAGTCTGTGCTTTTGATTAAAACATCATCAACATAAGATAAGGTCCCCCTTTCCAGTGCATCAAGCATAGCCTTATGCATGAATACAGCAAATTCATGTCCAGAATTTATGTATCCAAAAGGAAGTCTTTGAAATGCATACTGAACCTTTTGGAAGGAGAATGCTAGCTTATATTGGTCCTCTTCATGTACCTTTATGGTCCAGTATCCCTGTGCACAATCAATGGCAGTGAATATCTTGGATCCCTGCATTTGTGCTAGGCACTGGTCAATGTATGGTACAGGCCAGCCAGACATGTATACTCGTTTGTTTAGCTGTCTTAAGTCAGCACACAAACGCCATTGTCCATTGGGCTTAAGGACACCTAGAATAGGATTATTATAAGAGCTGTGCACCTGTCTGATAATACCTCTTTCTTCCAAATTCCTTATGATCTCTGCAAGAGAATCATATGATGCTAAGGGAAGTCTGTATTATTTGACAAATACAGGTGGCGCATCAGGATCTGTTTGTATTCTTGCAATGTGCAAGTCTGTAGTACCACAGTCATAAGAATCCTTAGCGAAAATATCCTTGTATTCCATTAGGAGTTCTCGCAGCTGTTGGCGTTCATCATCGCTGGAACAGCCATTAGCTAAGGATATTTGCTCTTCGACTATTTGCTGAAATCCTGGAAAGATTTCAGGCTACCCTATTTCATAGGCTTCTTCCAACCTAGAGGTGAGATCCCCTTGATTATAGTTTACATTGCTCCCATGACTCTGGGTATTGGGGTAATCTTGCTGTTTGATTGGCTGATCAAACACTAGAGAGGCTTCTTCAATTTTACAGATGCCTTCCTCTGAGCTGAAGGGATAAATAGACTGAACATTAAATAGACCCTCTGGCATAGATGCAAAGGATTGTTCTATTAATTGTTCTTCAGTTAAGTATCCTTCAGGTATTAGCCCAATTACATTATTCTGGAATCCAAAAGTGTAATAACTTGATTCCAGTGCATATCCTATGGTAGTTCTCTTGGATAATGTTATATCCTGTGGGGTCATGTTATGCACAACAATATGTATTGGAACAGTTCCAATATTCACCATAGGAGTGTAAGTCACTGTGACACCCAGATTTTGTATTCTATGGGAGAGGCAAATCAGTGTTTCAGAAGTTTTTAATTTCTGACCTCTCTTTACCTGTAAGGGTAACAGAAATTTATCAGCCCCAGCAGGAATTATAACATCGCTAGATACCTGCATATTCACAGCATATGGCAATTGCTGGTTTGATTTCAGGGCTGCATTTTCATCCTGAAATACTTCAGGGTCCCCCTTTAACCTGCTCCAGAGGCAAGAATTAATCAAATCTATTTGTATGGCATATCTATGTAAGACATCATTGCCAATGTATATTTGATTATGGGGAGTATTTAAAACTAAAAACAGGTGCTTCACTGACTTATTACCAATAGAGATAGATAATAAGCACTTAGCTGTGATGTTATAGCTTTCAGACCTGTCATCCAGGCCGTTGACACAGTGGTCTTGGGGAGAAAGATATTTAATCACTTTAGGTTCAGCTATTTGCGCTAATAAACCTTCGCTTATATAGCTAGCTTCCTGTTTTAAGTTTATTTTAGCATACTTGGTTTTACCAAGGTCATGTACTTGTATAGGGATAAATAGATCCTCTTTAACTCTCTCAATCCCTGTGAGGTATTGAGCATGGTCTCCCCCTTTAGGGATTTTAGGATCCCCCTTGTGGAGTGATATGGTTAATATATCGCCATCTAGGGAGATATTCGCTATCTTTCCGGGCGAAATTTTAAAAGTATTACCATCAGAGCCACTAAAAGGAGTCTGATCATCTATTTGTAGAATAGTGATTTCAGGTACAGAGTTATTTCTGAAATGAATCTCCACAGCATCTGGTTTCTCTTCCACCACGTGACAGCTATGTCGGGCGTGAGATATACCAGATTTTTCATAATTGATAGGCCGTTTAACTTGCGACCAAATTACATTATTTATGCAATCAATTATGGTGCTTAATCGTTTCAGGAGATCACTACCAATAATTAAACGATCAGTTGGCAGATCCACTATAATGACAGGGTGTCTTATGACCCTGTTCCCCAATTTAAATTCTAACCAGGCAGTACCGTAGACTTTTAGGGAGTCACCCCCAACACCTATTAGAGAACCGTCAAATTCTCTTATTTTGGGTTTGTGGGGTGTTAGCTCATTTAGCTGTGTGTAGTACCTGTGGGATAAGATAGTTGCCTGTGACCCAGTGTCAATTAATCCCCTGATAGGGTTGGAGACTGAATCTTGCAGCTCAACTAGTACATAATATCTTCCTGCAGTTTCTATCATTTCACACATAAAATTTGCATTCTTGTACATCTGTGGGCTTCGCCACGTTTTACCTGGATCTGCTGTGTCATTCGATGCAGAGGAAATTTCATACCTACCTGTTTCCCCTATGACAAGGTCAGCTGGGTTCTTGTGTACTGCATCTGTGGAAATAATGTTAAGAGAACACTGCAGAGGAAAAGTTTGGTTAATTTTTCCCGGCTGATGTCGCTCATTGTCACAGCTAATTTGTCCGTTTCCGGTCTGTGGGGAGATAACATGATTAGTATCATTGATATTTATTACTACATTTTGTATATCTCTCCCCTCCCCTTCAGGTGATACTGCAGTATTTATGACTGTGCCTGTGGTCCACTGCTGACCACTGGCTGTACCCCTAAAAAAGTATTGTTCGGTTGCTGAGCCGTAGATTTTTGACTCATATTAGCGATTTGTTCGCTCAACCGATTTAATTGGGTAAACAGCATATCTACCTGATTGTACAAGTTACCTCTACCCCTGGGCCTATCTCTTGGTGCCCCATTGTACTGATTCCTGGACCATTGCGTTCCCTCAGAATCAGGGCCACTATTTCTATTCTGGCGTGGTTGCCCCTGGGGTTCAGCTTGTTCAGTATTGATATTTTGGGGAGCATTATATACCTGGGGTGTCTGGTTACCCTGAGAATATCTTCGCCGTTTATTGTATCTACCCTTGCGCGGATACCAATTATTTGGTGAGTATTCTCTTTGTGAGTAATTATTCACCTGATTATGTCCCCCACTTTGGTTATAGTCTCCCTGCGCCTCAACCTGTGTAGGGGGAGGGGCAGAATTAAACCTCTGTGGAGATGGCCTGTTTTGACTGGCCACCTCTGCATAAGTCCTCTTGTTAGACTCCAAATTGAGGGGGCTAGGTGACACCCTAGTTTCTGCCACAATTTTGGGTTTTGACTCCTTTTTAACCCCCTGCTCACTGGACTGCTGAATAGAGTATAACTTCGTACTCTCTTTGATCAGCCATTCCAATGAGCAGTCCTCATCAAAATCTCTAGCTAAGTTGATTTTGATGGGTGTAGGCAATGCTTCAAAAAATAAATTTACAAATTCTGAGCCATCAAATCTGGGATTATCTTCAGCCATACTGTACGCATTTTTCAATACAGAAAGGAATTCGACTGGACTCTGATTCGCACGACACTTTAAACCATATACCGCTATTTTCGCGGCAGTTTTAGTGCGATATTGCCCGAATTCTTTTCTGCATTGTTGTTTTACCCCATTCCAGGAATGAATATTCATATCCTTTAGTGAAGCAAAGAATTTGTGATGCTTACTGTCAAATACCCAAGGCAGAAATTCAATTTTCAATTTCTCACTTGTAACATTCATTATAGCTAACGCATTTTCAAAAGCCTGTAAATGATCAATTACAGATGTTGTTCCCTTATTGGAGAATATAGGTACTGCGCGTTGTACGAAGGTGATTATTTTATGGGAATCATAGACTTTATCAGACTTATTTTGGGATTCTCTGTTAGAGTTTCCCTCCCCCGCATCAGCTGCGCTACAGCTGTCCTCTGGATTTACATCCTGAGGGGATTGTCTATTTGGGAAATCTACTTCTGACCCGTTAGGGGTCATTTGTCTATGTTGTTCTATATATTTTCGTACCTCGTCCCTGACGCGTTCGCTAAAGGAGTTAGCATTATCTGTATTATTCTCACTGCTAATATAGGGGTTTTCATTATGGCGATATGACCTTTTTAAATCGCTTAATTCTCTCTGGCTTTGCGCAAGCTGTTTATTTAAATCTTGTATCTGCGCGATTAAGTCCATATTGTGCTTATCTAAGGTGGCTAGGTTTTGGGCAAATTCATCCATTTTATTTTTAGCTATTTTTAAACCCTCTTCGCGTCTGCGCGAGGAACGAATACTATTTTCTAGCTCCTGTATTTGCAATCGTTTGTCTGTGACACAAAACGACATTTCGTCAATTATGCATATTAAAAGGGGCCAGGATTTTAGTATTAGTTCGTCTCGCTTTTTGGGAGCTTTGCATTGATTAATCATTAATAATTCCTGGAAGAATTCATTCTCTTCATTCCACATATTATTATTAACGGTAATATTTTTAGCCCTAGTTTCAAGCGTATCCATAAAATCATTTAATTCACCCGCAATATTAAACTTCCCTTTAAGGTAACTTAAGATATCTTTCTTAAGGACCTGACCTTTAGTAATAGGTATGGTTATGGGACCAATTTCATTGCTATGTATAGAATTAAATGAGTCACTTCTGGCTACAGACATTATTATATTGGTTTAGTACTTAGTTAAACTAAAACGCTAATACAATTTTTGCCAATAAAAAGAGAGAAGGAAAAATTTTATATTTCAAAAAAAAAATATTATTAATTTTGAAATATGAAAAATTAATATTCCGAAATATGAAAAATTAATATTTTTGATTAACTTTGAAAATATGAAAAATCAATATTTTTGATTAATTTTGAAATATGAAAAATTAATATTTTTATTAATTTTTCAAAATTAATCTTTAATAATATTTCAAGATATTAATACAATCTCGAAATATGAAAATTAATATTTCAACTTTTCAAAAAAAAATTATATCTTCAAAATATTAATATCGAAATATGAAATTTATTTTTTTTTCTTCTCTTTTATAATAATTTCTATTTACTTACAAATATATTATATCAATTATGAAGGAATATTAATAAATCTCAGAAAAAGTGCCTCCAATTATTATGTCAGTATATTTATGAAAATCTTAGCAGTGCTATCCAAATAATATATATAAGTTTATGGCAGGGTTATAAACACAATACAAAGAAATAGAAACCCTTATCAACCATGCACCTACTAGACCATACAATTAATATAAATATCTGAATTCTTTTATTTAATTAATATCCATAAACATATTGAAGTATATTTGCAATAAAAGGAAATGAAACAAAATTTATATGCGTTAAAACCAACTCTTAAGATATGCTATCCTTCTTACAAAACCCAGAAAAATATACCTTCACAATTCAGCCTTTTATTTATTTAACACAAAGGGACTAAAAACCTTTAACATCCAAGCAATACAATTCTAAACAGTGTTTATAAAACAATAGGATAATATATATTCTGCTATTTAATTGCAATTTATCCTAATACAAAATTAACTGACAATATCAGAACTTGCATAGATGAGTTACTTAGCCAATCAGACACAGATTTAAACAACAATACAATATATAGGCTGTGACTAGCAATTTGAAATACAATATACACTTCTGAATTATTATTATATATTTGCATAGATAAACAATTTAGGATTGGGATTAGTATAATAATACATAGGCTATGAAATGCTAACTTGAAATATTTCCTTAACTCTGCTAAGTACAGCAATAATAAATGTTTAATTTAAATGCTTGCATATAAACAGGCAGGCTAAGAGCTATTTAAGGTTATATAATACAATCTAAAAGCCCAATTTGTTCTTTCCAATTCAAAAATTGTAACTTTACTGTAGTGGCTATGCTTATAACTTATCTTACAAAAACCTTGTATACATCACCCAAATAAACAGCAATCCGGTTCCCAATGTTTTGCAACAGATCCAATTCACCTCAGAAATTCAAAATTGGGGTAAAGCATATGGAGTCCAATGGTAGATGTGTGCTTTTGATTAATAACTGCCGCAGTTACTCCTTTCTGGATCAAAATAACACCACCTTTTCTTAGTCTCTATGCTGGGGTTAAATCATCTGATCTTACCCCTCCCCTTTTTGATTATTTATCAGTCATTGGTGAATATTGGAAACGCCCACGGCCTTGTCTTGGATTAGTTCTTTGCAACTGAACATGGATTGGTTTATTTGGTAAATGTGTTGTCAAGGAAATGCATTCTTTGCAACAACCAATCATCTCATGGTTGCAATTCCGCATCATAACACTAGGTGGCAGCAGACGTACAAACAAACAAATACAACAAGACCATCTCTAACATTTTTAAGCAAGTTAAATTTTTTTTTTTTTTTCATAAAATGGTTATTTAATCAGATCACACTCTCTGCATTAATCATATATAACCCCAATTACAGATGGTTAATATTAGGTTATTTTTTTCTGATTATTCTGATACCAAATATGTTATATTATTAACATTTTATTATATTAAGGTAATTTAACACTGCCAATTACTAGCCCAAAATGCATCACAACTTTGTCAGCATTCTGGCACTTCTTTGCAAATAACAGCCTATTTTTTATTTCAGTATTGTACTGTATTCCAAGTGAATCCTGTCTATGTAGATCTGAAATTAAAAAAAAAAAATGTCAATAATCACCTCTCCTCAGGTCCACAAACATCCACTCATGTTTTCAAACACACAGAGGCCAAGATTATACATATATATATATATATATACACACATATACACATCTCATATCCATTAAAATATATACAGTTGTTTTAAAATCATAATGTAAGTCATGTGTCTTCACTGTGTGCTGTATGTTCACACCTTAGCATTTGTCTTTGTTTCCCAAGGCCTTTATTGCTCCACATGGGGTCAATCCATGAGGAGTTGTAAAAGTCTTTAAAACAGCATATTTCCTGTTTAGCCAGCAGTGCAGATGTGTATTTGATAATTAACACCCATGTGCATAAAAGCTGCCTCTCCATGATTTTGATCAGTTCCAAAAGGGTAATTCAGACATTTCGTCTCCATATATTTGCCTGTATCCTGAAACTATGTTATATTTTAGTTCCTTGCTAAATTATACAATTGCATAATTTAACATATTGAGTGTGTGAGATCTCCCAGAGATAATCCTTTGTTCTCCTTTCAGCCAAGAATGTCTCCTGTGCAATTGGAGTGGGGGAGACCTAATCCTTTGTCCTACAGACCATGTTCATATCCACAGATCTATCAAATAAAGACAAATATACCTCTATATATTATTTAATAATATTTCAAATACCTTGACAGTATAAATCTTAAAAGGCAGTTTAGAACCTTCTAATAAATGTCTCCAGTGATCTAGGGCACGTTTTATAGCTAGAAGTTCTTTATCTCCTATGCTATAATTTTTCTCAGCACTAGTCAACATTTTTGAATAGAAAGCAATAGGATGAATCTCAGTCTTGTTCTTATCTTGTTGTGATAATACTGCACCGATACCGGAGTCGGATGCATCTACTTCAAGGATAAATTCTAAATCAAAGTCTGGCATAGCTAGAATGGGTGCTGTTGTAAAATATTCTTTCAATTTATTAAAGGCAAGACTAGCGGATTCTGTCCACTTAAATCTTTGTTTTTCACTAGTAAGTGCTGTTAATGGTTTAACGATTGAAGAGAAATTTTTAATAAACTTCCTATAAAAATTCGCAAAACCAATGAATCGTTGTACAGATTTTGTGGAAGTAGGAGTAGGCCAATTCAAAATTGCTGATACCTTCTCCGGATCCATTTGTATTTTGTTGGGACTGATGATATAACCCAAGAATTTTATTTCTGTGACATGAAAAGAACATTTTTCCAGTTTAGCATATAGTTTGTGTTCTTTTAAACGAGTTAATACCCAGCGTACATGCTTTTCATGTTCTTGTGGTGTTCTAGAGTAAATTAGGATGTCGTCAAGGTATATTATGACACAAACGTCAATCAGGTCACGAAAGATCTCATTTATAAAAAACTGAAAAGTTGCCGGAGCATTACTCAGACCGAAAGGCATTACGTTATATTGGAAAAGGCCATATCTGGTCCTGAATGCCGTTTTCCATTCGTGACCTTCTTTGATTCTAATCAAATTATAAGCTCCCTTTAAATCTAATTTGGTGTAAATAGTGGCACCAGTTAGACGTTCCAAAAGTTCAGGTATTAAAGGTAAAGGGTACCTGTTTTTTATTGTGATGTTATTTAATGCCCTATAATCAATAATAGGTCTTATGGTACCATCCTTGTTTCTTACTAGAAACATTCCTGCAGCTGCAGGGGATGTGGAGTGTGAAATAAATCCCTTACGTAAATTTTCGTCTAGGTAATTTCTAATATACTGGAGTTCCTCTTGAGAGAGGGGATAGATCTTACCATGAGGGATTTTGGAACCAGGTATTATATCGATAGGGCAGTCAAATTCCCTATGGGGTGGAAGGTTTTCTGCCTCTTTTAAATTAAATACTTCTGCCAAATCCTGATAACACGAGGGTAAACCATTATCAAGTGACGCTATGGTTTGATGTGGGTAACAAGTGTTTAAGCAAAAGGCAGAATCTAATGTTACCTTATTTGAAACCCAATTTATGTTTGGGTTGTGTTTCTTCAACCAAGGATACCCTAGGATGAGAGTATGCTGATGTATGGATATGAGATCAAAAGATAAATATTCAGTGTGTCCCTGCAATGATGTTACAAGCAGGGGAACAGTATGATGTGTAATAGGTCCTTGTTCTATGAATGAACCATCTATTAACTTAATAGACACAGGATTTTGTTTGCAAATAACTGGTATTTGATTTTTATTTACATAAGTGGAATCAATGTAATTTCCGGATGCTCCTGAATCAATTAATGCCTTGGTTTGGATATTTTTCTGGTCCCACTGTAAAGAAATGGACAAAGTCATGTGTGTATCATTTGCAATGCTGTAAATAAAGTCACTGGTTATTGTCTTACCATTCTTTTGTTTTTTCAACAAAGGACAAGTGGATACTACATGTTCTTTTTGAGCACAGTATAAACAGAGATTTTCCAACCTCCTTCTAATTTTTTCCTCTGGTGGCAGAGGTCCTCTAAGAACTCCAATCTCCATAGGGGTAGCACTGCCATGAGCTCTGTCATGACTTGTTGTGACTTGGTAAGGTTTCCTGGATGGGGTATCATAAGAGGCCCTCTCTGCTCTCCTTTCTCTCAAACGACGATCTAAAGATGTGCTTAATTTAATAAGACCCTCAAGGGTATCTGGGATCTCAAGACGGGAAAGTTCATCTTTGAGTGATTCAGACAAACCCAAACGATATTGATTCTTCAAACTGATTTCATTCCACTGAGAGTCCTCTGCCCACATCTGAAACTCAGTGGTATAATCTTCCACATTTCTCTTACCCTGTTTTAAAGACCTCAATCTCGTTTCAGCATTTATTTGAGTATTTGAGTCTTGATATAGACTAGTTAAAGCAGAAAAAAATCCTGTAATGAGTCTAGGATAGGGTTATTGTTTTCAAAAAACCTGTTGGCCCAAGTCCTTGGTTCACCTTGTAGGAAAGATATTGTGGTACATACTTTAATCCGCTCAGTATGATAAGTCTTAGGTCTAAGAGAAAATAATAAGTTACAGGCATTCTTAAATTCCCTGAACTTTGAACGTTTCCCTGAGAAAGGTTGTGGATAATTAATATGAGGTTCAGGTGGATCATGAGGCTTTTGTGAAACATAATCTTTAACTATTGTTTTAAGTGCAGCATTTTCAGTCTGTACTTCAGTCACTGCTCTTGCTAAATAATCAAGTTTAAGATAGACATTATTAAACTCCTTTTTTATTTCATTAGGATCCATAATGGTAATTATTTAAAAAAAAAGGTTTTTAGGCCTGATTATTAGGTGGTATACTGAGCTTTGTATTTCAGAAAACAAGCATTTTGTACAATTGTTATAAAGGTTAGCCCTAAAATTAGAGCTTGTTGCTCTTTTTTGTACTAATCAGAAAACAACTTCTATGTAGCCTGATTAGACAATATGAGACATTTAATATATGATGAATTTATGTATTAACTACAGACTTAGGTGTTAATAAGCATAAGGATTTATTAATATAATACATATCTTATGTTCGATATATATATATATGTAAACGGAAGCCACAGATGGAGAAGAAATACTGACACGCTCAGAATCAGTAATGGTAGAAACAAAATGATCTCTTTTACTTCACGCAATCACACACAGCCTAAAATATTTACAAGTTCAGACATTCCGCAGACACACAATGTTTGTTTATATTGGATATTGCAGGTAATAGGATATGCCCAATAATTCAGAATGGTGACAACAAACAAGCAGGTATGAAGTTTAAAGTCATTAGTTTTGTTCGTGTACGTTACCACCTTGAGGACCGTGGGTATTCCGTTACCGCATTGGAGGATCCGTGTCTGGGACAGGCAGCGTGTGTGAATGCGGCTTACTTCCGGGTAGCGGTAAAAAAGTAGATCCGGCCGTTCAATGATCCAGACTCGGTAATAACAAAGTTGCGATAAGATCATAAGAGATTCAAGATGAAGCAAAAGTAAATATTAGGAAGTTACTTTGCACAGGATACAATCAATAGGAGACCTGAAATAAGAATAGCTACAACAGAGTAGGTATGACTTCAATAATCAGGCAGTAAATGAATGTTACAAGTAGTCCTTAAATAGGGAGGAGACCACATAGGAGGGGTTAGAGTTAAAGGTATACCACAATAGGTGACCCGGGAGTGTTTTATTCTACAGTGCATGTGTATATAGGTGACCCGGGAGTGTTTTATTATATAGTACATGTGTATATAGGTGACCCGGGAGTGTTTTATTCTACAGTGCATGTGTATATAGGTGACCCGGGAGTGTTTTATTCTACAGTGCATGTGTATATAGGTGACCCGGGAGTGTTTTATTATATAGTACATGTGTATATAGGTGACCCGGGAGTGTTTTATTCTACAGTGCATGTGTATATAGGTGACCCGGGAGTGTTTTATTATATAGTACATGTGTATATAGGTGACCCGGGAGTGTTTTATTCTACAGTGCATGTGTATATAGGTGACCCGGGAGTGTTTTATTATATAGTGCATGTGTATATAGGTGACCCGGGAGTGTTTTATTATATAGTGCATGTGTATATAGGTGACCCGGGAGTGTTTTATTATATAGTGCATGTGTATATAGGTGACCCGGGAGTGTTTTATTATATAGTACGTGTATATAGGTGACCTGGGAGTGTTTTATTATATAGTACATGTGTTTATAGTTGACTCAGGAGTGTAAGTTCTGTGCATATGTAGAAAGAGGCCAGAAGAAAGTCTGCTAGTATACCTTTTGTACAATTTGAGGTGAGTATCTGTTCTGCATTATGTGTGTGTATATTATATTTTATCTATTCTCTGTTGTATTTTTATATAGTCAAGAACTGTATCTGTTTCCCCGTGTGAGTGAAGGAATAATGGGCTAGATTACAAGTGACACGCTATCGTTAGTGCGAGGAGTGCAAACAAGATCGCAAGGTCTCATTTTTTCCACTCTAATCCATAGTACAAGTAGCGCAGTGTTTAAATTACCGCAAATTCGTTTGTGCGAACTTTATGCTCCCAAAATTTTCTACCAGTGCCATTGAGCGTCAATGTGCGCTCATTTTACAAGTTTAAAGCAAATGCAGTCGCTTGAACTCAAAGCTCACATAAAGAGTTTGGGCTGAGAAAAAAGTTGCACAAAACACCAAAAAAAATAAAAAATAAAAGAAGATAATAAAGTTTCTCCACCTATACCATCCACACCCTACACCAGAGCTTTCCAAACGTTTTATGTTGGTGACACACTTTTTAGACCTACATAATTTTGCGACACAGTAATTCAGTTGTACTAGCAAACAGACACAAACATAAATTATATAATAACAAAATGTATTTACAAGTAACAGTATGTAAGTATGTGCAAGAATTAAAAAACAAATTTAATAACACCAATAGCTACTTACTATTTTAATGGGATGCATGAGAAGACACATACATTTCATCATCAAGCACTTCCTATCCATATATTAAGAGCAGGAGCATCAATGCACTACTGGGAGCTAGCTGCAAAAAAAACCACTTTGACTTCTGACTTCAGCTCAGCCTTTAAGCTCCTGCCCTCAGAACTCTGCGAGTCCGACTGACTAGTACTGCCCGCACCGCAGACACACTGCTCTACCACTCACTGACTACACATGCAGTCTCGAGCCGATTGAGGAGACTACACGTGCAGTCAGGAGTAAGGTGACCATATTGCCGCTTTAAAAAGGGACATATATGAAAAATACATATGTCAGGGTTCTTATACAAAACATTTCTGAAAACAGCCCTGACATATGCATTTTTCATATGTGTCCCTTTTTAAAGTGGCAATATGTTCACCCCAGTCAGGAGCCAATGTGCCACCAATGGGAATAGTTTCAGTTCCCGCTAAGCTGTGCCAATAGGTTAAGATGATCTGTGACCCACTAGGTATCAATCACGTGTCAACCACGTGATATGCGTAGCAGGCAGGCGGAAAGTCGGAAACTAAAAAAAAAAAATGTAAAAAGAATTTTAAATTCAAAAAAATTTGTACTGAAGCAGGGACACACCGACAAACTGCTGCCGACACACTAATGTGTCACGACACACAGTTTGTAAAGCACTGCCCTACACTATTAACGCCTAAACTGCCACATAGTCCACTGCAAATTACCCCATAGAACAAGACACTGAGCTGTTTCTCTCAGACTGCTTCTCTTTCTGTATGTATTAGTATTATGACCCAGGGGAAAGTCTCCCTAAGGATGATGGGGTAAACTAGACGTGGACTCCTTGCCCAATGTGCTTAGAGGAATATGGTTGCTCCTTACTGATGAGGCCCATAGGAGGCCTAAATGATCATCTGGGGTTGCCATTTCCCTTGTTCAACTGAGAATTACCTGGTATTTTGGCGCTGGACTAACCATGTTAGGCGGATCAGACTTATATACTTCAGGAAAGTTCTTCTCTGTGAAAATCACAATAGGGCTAAAAGAAGCTGCTCCTAGGTGGCCATAGAGGAGTTAGTTCCTGGCAGATTGCTTCTCTTTCTGTTAGTATTTGTATCTTAAGAAAACAGTAATATGTAATATGGGTAGACTTGATGGGCCTTTTGGTTCTTATCTTCCGTCAAATTCTATGCTTCTAAGTGAATTGGGTGGCACACAAAAAGAAAAAAAATTCAAATAAGTAGAAAAAAACAACAACTTTTCTTCATGTGCAATAATAAAAAACTGCATTTATAAGGAACGGGGCGGACTTTTTTTTTTTTTTTTTTTTTTTTTTTTTTTTTTTAAGTTTCAAAATTTTTATTAGTAAAGATTTCTCAAATATAATAGTGACGTAATAAACAATTTGGAGCTCGCAGGCTCCTACAGAAAGTATGAACAGAAAAAATGGTACACTAAGAATGTGCCAGGTCAAGATGTGTTCATAGAATGAGGAAAAACATAATTTATGTAAGAACTTACCTGATAAATTCATTTCTTTCATATTAGCAAGAGTCCATGAGCTAGTGACGTATGGGATATACATTCCTACCAGGAGGGGCAAAGTTTCCCAAACCTCAAAATGCCTATAAATACACCCCTCACCACACCCACAATTCAGTTTAACGAATAGCCAAGAAGTGGGGTGATAAAAAAGTGCGAAAGCATATAAAATAAGGAATTGGAATAATTGTGCTTTATACAAAATCATAACCACCACAAAAAAAGGGCGGGCCTCATGGACTCTTGCTAATATGAAAGAAATGAATTTATCAGGTAAGTTCTTACATAAATTATGTTTTCTTTCATGTAATTAGCAAGAGTCCATGAGCTAGTGACGTATGGGATAATGACTACCCAAGATGTGGATCTTTCCACACAAGAGTCACTAGAGAGGGAGGGATAAAATAAAGACAGCCAATTCCTGCTGAAAATAATCCACACCCAAAATAAAGTTTAACGAAAAACATAAGCAGAAGATTCAAACTGAAACCGCTGCCTGAAGTACTTTTCTACCAAAAACTGCTTCAGAAGAAGAAAATACATCAAAATGGTAGAATTTAGTAAAAGTATGCAAAGAGGACCAAGTTGCTGCTTTGCAGATCTGGTCAACCGAAGCTTCATTCCTAAACGCCCAGGAAGTAGATACTGACCTAGTAGAATGAGCTGTAATTCTCTGAGGCGGAATTTTACCCGACTCAACATAGGCAAGATGAATTAAAGATTTCAACCAAGATGCCAAAGAAATGTCAGAAGCTTTCTGGCCTTTCCTAGAACCGGAAAAGATAACAAATAGACTAGAAGTCTTACGGAAAGATTTCGTAGCTTCAACATAATATTTCAAAGCTCTAACAACATCCAAAGAATGCAACGATTTCTCCTTAGAATTCTTAGGATTAGGACATAATGAAGGAACCACAATTTCTCTACTAATGTTGTTGGAATTCACAACTTTAGGTAAAAATTCAAAAGAAGTTCGCAACACCGCCTTATCCTGATGAAAAATCAGAAAAGGAGACTCACAAGAAAGAGCAGATAATTCAGAAACTCTTCTAGCAGAAGAGATGGCCAAAAGGAACAAAACTTTCCAAGAAAGTAATTTAATGTCCAATGAATGCATAGGTTCAAACGGAGGAGCTTGAAGAGCTCCCAGAACCAAATTCAAACTCCAAGGAGGAGAAATTGACTTAATGACAGGTTTTATACGAACCAAAGCTTGTACAAAACAATGAATATCAGGAAGAATAGCAATCTTTCTGTGAAAAAGAACAGAAAGAGCAGAGATTTGTCCTTTCAAAGAACTTGCGGACAAACCCTTATCTAAACCATCCTGAAGAAACTGTAAAATTCTCGGTATTCTAAAAGAATGCCAAGAAAAATGATGAGAAAGACACCAAGAAATATAAGTCTTCCAGACTCTATAATATATCTCTCGAGATACAGATTTACGAGCCTGTAACATAGTATTAATCACGGAGTCAGAGAAACCTCTTTGACCAAGAATCAAGCGTTCAATCTCCATACCTTTAAATTTAAGGATTTCAGATCCTGATGGAAAAAAGGGCCTTGTGACAGAAGGTCTGGTCTTAACGGAAGAGTCCACGGTTGGCAAGAGGCCATCCGGACAAGATCCGCATACCAAAACCTGTGAGGCCATGCCGGAGCTACCAGCAGAACAAACGAGCATTCCTTCAGAATCTTGGAGATTACTCTTGGAAGAAGAACTAGAGGCGGAAAGATATAGGCAGGATGATACTTCCAAGGAAGTGATAATGCATCCACTGCCTCCGCCTGAGGATCCCGGGATCTGGACAGATACCTGGGAAGTTTCTTGTTTAGATGGGACGCCATCAGATCTATTTCTGGAAGTTCCCACATTTGAACAATCTGAAGAAATACCTCTGGGTGAAGAGACCATTCGCCCGGATGCAACGTTTGGCGACTGAGATAATCCGCTTCCCAATTGTCTACACCTGGGATATGAACCGCAGAGATTAGACAGGAGCTGGATTCCGCCCAAACCAAAATTCGAGATACTTCTTTCATAGCCAGAGGACTGTGAGTCCCTCCTTGATGATTGATGTATGCCACAGTTGTGACATTGTCTGTCTGAAAACAAATGAACGATTCTCTCTTCAGAAGAGGCCAAAACTGAAGAGCTCTGAAAATTGCACGGAGTTCCAAAATATTGATCGGTAATCTCACCTCCTGAGATTCCCAAACTCCTTGTGCCGTCAGAGATCCCCACACAGCTCCCCAACCTGTGAGACTTGCATCTGTTGAAATTACAGTCCAGGTCGGAAGCACAAAAGAAGCCCCCTGAATTAAACGATGGTGATCTGTCCACCATGTTAGAGAGTGTCGAACAATCGGTTTTAAAGATATTAATTGAGATATCTTCGTGTAATCCTTGCACCATTGCTTCAGCATACAGAGCTGAAGAGGTCGCATGTGAAAACGAGCAAAGGGGATCGCGTCCGATGCAGCAGTCATAAGACCTAGAATTTCCATGCATAAGGCTACCGAAGGGAATGATTGTGACTGAAGGTTTCGACAAGCTGTAATCAACTTTAGACGTCTCTTGTCTGTTAAAGACAGAGTCATGGACACTGAATCCATCTGGAAACCCAGAAAGGTTACCCTTGTCTGAGGAATCAAAGAACTTTTTGGTAAATTGATCCTCCAACCATGATCTTGAAGAAACAACACAAGTCGATTCGTATGAGATTCTGCTAAATGTAAAGACTGAGCAAGTACCAAGATATCGTCCAAATAAGGAAATACCACAATACCCTGTTCTCTGATTACAGACAGCAGGGCACCGAGAACCTTTGTAAAAATTCTTGGAGCTGTAGCTAGGCCAAACGGCAGAGCCACAAATTGGTAATGCTTGTCCAGAAACGAGAATCTCAGGAACTGATAATGATCTGGATGAATCGGAATATGCAGATATGCATCCTGTAAATCTATCGTGGACATATAATTCCCTTGCTGAACAAAAGGTAAGATAGTCCTTACAGTTACCATCTTGAACGTTGGTATCCTTACATAACGATTCAATATTTTTAGATCCAGAACTGGTCTGAAAGAATTCTCCTTCTTTGGTACAATGAAGAGATTTGAATAAAACCCCATCCCCTGTTCCGGAACTGGAACTGGCATAATTACTCCAGTCAACTCTAGATCTGAAACACATTTCAGAAATGCTTGAGCTTTTACTGGATTTACTGGGACACGGGAAAGAAAAAATCTCTTTGCAGGAGGTCTCAACTTGAACCAATTCTGTACCCTTCTGAAACAATGCTCTGAATCCAAAGATTGTGAACAGAATTGATCCAAATTTCCTTGAAAAAACGTAACCTGCCCCCTACCAGCTGAGCTGGAATGAGGGCCGCACCTTCATGTGGACTTAGAAGCAGGCTTTGCCTTTCTAGCTGGCTTGGATTTATTCCAGACTGGAGATGGTCTCCAAACTGAAACTGCTCCTGAGGATGAAGGATCAGGCTTTTGTTCTTTGTTGAAACGAAAGGAACGAAAACGACTATTAGCCCTGTTTTTACCTTTAGATTTTTTATCCTGTGGTAAAAAAGTTCCTTTCCCACCAGTAACAGTTGAAATAATGGAATCCAACTGAGAACCAAATAATTTGTTACCCTGGAAAGAAATGGAAAGTAAAGTTGATTTAGAAGCCATATCAGCATTCCAAGTTTTAAGCCATAAAGCTCTTCTAGCTAAAATAGCTAAAGACATAAACCTGACATCAACTCTGATAATATCAAAAATGGCATCACAGATAAAATTATTAGCATGCTGAAGAAGAATAATAATATCATGAGAATCACGATGTGTTACTTGTTGCGCTAAAGTTTCCAACCAAAAAGTTGAAGCTGCAGCAACATCAGCCAAAGATATAGCAGGTCTAAAAAGATTACCTGAACACAGATAAGCTTTTCTTAGAAAGGACTCAATTTTCCTATCTAGAGGATCCTTAAACGAAGTACCATCTGACGTAGGAATAGTAGTACGTTTAGCAAGGGTAGAAATAGCCCCATCAACTTTAGGGATCTTGTCCCAAAATTCTAATCTGTCAGACGGCACAGGATATAATTGCTTAAAACGTTTAGAAGGAGTAAATGAATTACCCAAATTATCCCATTCTTTGGAAATTACTGCAGAAATAGCATTAGGAACAGGAAAAACTTCTGGAATAACCACAGGAGCTTTAAATACCTTATCTAAACGTTTAGAATTAGTATCAAGAGGACCAGAATCCTCTATTTCTAAAGCAATTAGAACTTCTTTAAGTAAAGAACGAATAAATTCCATTTTAAATAAATATGAAGATTTATCAGCATCAACCTCAGAGACAGAATCCTCTGAACCAGAGGAGTCATCAGAATCAGAATGATGATGTTCATTTAAAAATTCATCTGTAGGGAGAGAAGTTTTAAAAGATTTTTTACGTTTACTAGAAGGAGAAATAACAGACATAGCCTTCTTTATGGATTCAGAAACAAAATCTCTTATATTATCAGGAACATTCTGCACCTTAGATGTTGAGGGAACTGCAACAGGCAATGGTACTTTACTAAAGGAAATATTATCTGCTTTAACAAGTTTGTCATGACAATCAATACAAACAACAGCTGGAGAAATAGCTACCAAAAGTTTACAGCAGATACACTTAGCTTTGGTAGATTCAGCACTTGACAGCGATTTTCCTGTAGTATCTTCTGGCTCAGATGCAACGTGAGACATCTTGCAATATGTAAGAGAAAAAACAACATATAAAGCAAAATTGATCAAATTCCTTAAATGACAGTTTCAGGAATGGGAAAGAATGCCAAAGAACAAGCTTCTAGCAACCAGAAGCAATAAAAAATGAGACTTAAATAATGTGGAGACAAAAGTGACGCCCATATTTTTTCGCGCCAAATAAGACGCCCACATTATTTGGCGCCTAAATGCTTTTTGGCGCCAAAAATGACGCCACATCCGGAATGCCGACATTTTTGGCGCGAAATAACGTCAAAGAATGACGCAACTTCCGGCGACACGTATGACGCCGGAAACGGAAATAGAATTTTTGCGCCAAAAAAGTCCGCGCCAAGAATGACGCAATAAAATGAAGCATTTTCAGCCCCCGCGAGCCTAACAGCCCACAGGGAAAAAGTCAAATTTTAAGGTAAGAAAAAATGGTCAAATCAAAATGCATTATCCCAAATATGAAACTGACTGTCTGAAAATAAGGAAAGTTGAACATTCTGAGTCAAGGCAAATAAATGTTTGAATACATATATTTAGAACTTTATAAACAAAGTGCCCAACCATAGCTTGGAGTGTCACAGAAAATAAGACTTACTTACCCCAGGACACTCATCTACATATAGCAGATAGCCAAACCAGTACTGAAACGAGAATCAGCAGAGGTAATGGTATATATAAGAGTATATCGTCGATCTGAAAAGGGAGGTAAGAGATGAATCTCTACGACCGATAACAGAGAACCTATGAAATAGACCCCTTAGAAGGAGATCACTGCATTCAAATAGGCAATACTCTCCTCACATCCCTCTGACATTCACTGCACGCTGAGAGGAAAACCGGGCTCCAACTTGCTGCGGAGCGCATATCAACGTAGAATCTAGCACAAACTTACTTCACCACCTCCATCGGAGGCAAAGTTTGTAAAAACTGAATTGTGGGTGTGGTGAGGGGTGTATTTATAGGCATTTTGAGGTTTGGGAAACTTTGCCCCTCCTGGTAGGAATGTATATCCCATACGTCACTAGCTCATGGACTCTTGCTAATTACATGAAAGAAATGAACACAGTATAGTTCGAGTCAGATGAGGTGAGTTGACTGGGGTGGGGGGAGGGACTAGGGAGGGGGGAAAGGAGGGGTTGTTATTAGAGGCCGAGGTTTAGTTCATATGCGGGTGGTACATGGAGAAGGTTGTCTAGTGTGCGTTTACTCTAGGGTTTGGGGTCCAAGTAATGGAGTGGTTAGATTGCCAGTCTGCCCACACTAGTTCAAATAGGTCTGAATTATTCAGAGAGTAAAAGATGGGTTTCTCCATATTGTAGATGTATGCCATATAGTTTAGGATGCATGACCATTTTGGGGGCGTCTCGGTTTTCCAAGCCTTGGCTATTGTCGCTTTAGTAGCTGTTAGCAAATAAATTGCTAGGTATGCTTGATGTTTAGGTAGTTTAGTAATGCCTATGTGTAAGAGGGCGTTAGAAGGAGTTATAGGGAGTGTTATGCCTAATCTCCCTAGCGTACGGAAGCAGGTACTCCATAAGGGTTTTAACTTGGGGCATTCCCACCATATGTGTAGAGAGTCTCCTTTTTTGCCACAGTTACGCCAGCATAAAGGAGAGGTAGAGACGAACATTTTGTTAAGTCTCGCGGGGGTAAGGTACCAGTTCGTTAAGAGTTTATAATATGTTTCGAAGAGTGTGACACAGTGTAGTGCTTTTTTAGTGAGGGAAATTACATGATGCCATAATTGTGGGGACAGGGTCAAGTTCAGCACTGATTCCCATGCGAGCAAGTGAGGAAGTTTATTCTCAGAGTCTGTGTTTCCTATTAAGGTGTAATGCATTGACAATGGTCTGTGAAGTTTGTTACCTTGTTGCCAAGTCGTTTCCCAAAGTGTACGGGGTCGGTGTAACTCAGGTCGAAATCCCCAGCTAATAAGAAAGCTCTTTAGTCTTGTGTATTCATATGTCATGAACCTGGGTAAGTTGGAGCTAGCTTTTATGTCTGAGAGTGTCACGAAATGCGGAGAAGGTGAAGTAACCCAGAGGTCAGCTACTGTTTGTATTCCAATTCGTGTCCAAGTATTAGGATGAGAGTCAGGTAAGCCTCGTAGGAGACCTGTCAAGGGGGTAATAGGTGAGGGATGTGGGGCGATGTGTGGGTAGTGTCTTAGCTTATCCCATATGGTGAGGCATTCTAGTATTATGTTATTGCTAATGTCTGTGGTACGTCTTAGATGGGCAGGGATCCAAATTAAATCGGGTAAAAATATATGGCTTGGGAGGGAGGCTTGTTCTATGGTTTTCCATTTGCTAGGGGAATCTTTCGCACCCCATTGCGAAATATGGGTGAGCATGGCTCCTTCATAGTACCTAGTTATTGATGGGGAGGCTATATCTCCTCTACTAAGGGGGCTTTGAAGGATTTTGTGCGCCACTCTGGGGGGTTTGTGTTGCCATATATATTTTGTAAATTCACTCTGAAATTGGCGAAGGAGATATCCCGGGATACGGAGAGGTAGACATCTAAATAAATAAGTAATTTTAGGTAGAAAAGACATTTTAAGGGCTGTTAGCCTACCTATCCATGAAATATAAGTGTAGTCCCATTTGTCTCTCAGGGTGCGCAGTTCAGTTAAAAGGGGCAGGTAGTTGTCTTTGATCATCTGAGGGATATTATTCGATATCTTAACGCCTAAATGGGAGATAAAATTATTGACGCAGTGGACTCTATATCGGACTCTGAGGGTGTCAACTGTATTCTGTGGAATTCCCCAAGTAAAGATTTCTGTTTTACCTAGATTTAACTTGTAATGTGACATATCTCCAAAGGAGTCTAAAATTTCTATCAGTCTTGGGAATGAAGATAGGGGGTCTGATGAGAATATTGTGATGTCGTCTGCAAAGAGTGCAATTTTGTGGATAGTGCCATGTAGGCGGATGCCATCAATTTTTATATCTTGTCTGATTTGTTCTGCTAGTGGTTCGATTGCCAGGGCAAAAAGAAGGGGTGAGAGTGGACACCCTTGTCTGGTGCCATTAGATATTGGGAAGGGGGGTGAGGCAAAGCCTAGGCCTCTAACTACTGCTGTGGGAGTGGAGTAAAGGGCCTGTATCGCTTTGATAATTTGATCTGGGAAACCAAAGATTTTGAGGGTTTCCCATAAGTAGGACCATCTAACACGGTCGAAAGCCTTCTCTGCATCTAATGAGATTACAGAGAATGGCCTATTTAGTCTGGTGGATTCAGTGCAGATGTTTAAGAGACGTCTAGTATTGTCTGGTCCTTCGCGATGGGGGATAAATCCTACTTGGTCTAGGTTTATGAGTTTCGGGAGTAATTTGGATATGCGTATAGCAAATAATTTAGCGTAAATTTTAATGTCTAAATTAATTAGGGAGATTGGCCTGTAATTGGAGCATAAAGATGGGTCTTTTTGGGGCTTAGGAATAGTAATCACCGTTGCTTCCAGGAATTCCTGACTAAACCTACCCTGTTCTCTAGCATAGTTAAAAAATCTTAAGAGTAGTGGGGTTAGTTCGTTTGTGTATGTTTTGTAAAAGGCAGCCGAGTAGCCATCTGGGCCCGGAGTTTTGAAAGGTTTTAGATGTTTTATTACGTATTTGATTTCCTTAGAGGTGAAGGGGGATGAGAGTGTTTCTTGGTCATCAGACGACAATGAGGGAAGATTTAAGTTGCGAAGGAAAGAGCTAATCTTGTCAACAGGAGTTAGTTTGTCGCTTGCATTTTTTTCTAGATTGTATAGGTTTGAGTAAAATCTCTCAAAGCAAGTGCCAATGTCTAAGGGTTTGCGGTATGTCTGGTTCTCAAATTGAATCTGATGTATTCTTGAGGTGCTCGTCCTATTTTTAAGTTTATTTGCTAATAGTGTGTCTGCTTTGTTACTCTTGTGGTAAGTAATCTGTTTCAGTTTAAATAAATTAGCCTGAGTGCGTTTTAGCTCTAGCTGGTTAATATGATTTTTAATCTGTATAATTTGAGCTGTGTTTTCATCTGAGGGAGTATTTCTGTTTAGGAGTTCTAGACGACGTAATTCAATATGAGATTTGGAAAGGGGTAGGCCAGATAGTTTTTTGAGATGAGCTTGTTTTTTAATTATGAGACCCCTAAAGGTGACCTTTGCCGCCCCCCATAGTGTGTCATCTCTGACCTGATTATTGTCATTAGTTTGGCAGTAGAAGGCTATGTCTTTTCTCAGGGTTTCCTTAAATGCAGCATCCTGTAAGATGTCATGCGGGAGGCGCCATGAAGGCTTAACATTATGTCGTTCCGCTGAGCGGAGGGTTACTGTGACTAGGTCGTGATCAGACCATGGGCATAGGGAGATGGTAGAGTGTTTGACTTGGTCAAGGGTTTCTGCTGAGCAAAAAACATAGTCGAGTCTGGAGTATGTTTTATGAGGAAATGAGAAGTGAGTGTAGTCTCTATCCCTAGCGTGAAGTGAACGCCATACATCGAAGTAGCCGAAGTGAGTAATGATTTGTCTGAACTTTTGGGAGAGTTGAGCAGGAGGGGTAGTGTGTTTTGTCCAGGAAGTTCTTTTTCTGTCTAGTATTGGGTCCCAAGTCATATTGAAGTCCCCAGCTAGTAAGACTCTGCCTATTTTTATCCGGTCGACTGTGTGTAGGATCCGCTTGAGGTATCTAGGCTGATGTGAGTTAGGTAGATAGATAGAGACTAAGGTATGATCAGTGTGGTCTAGCTTACATGTTAGAATGAGAAATCTAGATTGGGGATCTTTTAGGACTTGGATTGGTTCATAGGCTATTCTTTTATGGATTAAAATCGCCGTACCTCTGGCTTTTTTTGAAAAAGAGGTGTGTTCGAGGACAGTGTAATCTTTAGATATTGTGTAGGGAGGGTTGTCTGATGACCAATGTGTCTCCTGAAGGAATGCTACGTCAGGGTTATGGAACTTGAGTGATCTAGCTAAAAGGCTGCGCTTATGTGGGGAATTTAGGCCTCTTACATTATGGGTTAGTATTTTGAGGGGTGGCATAGGGAGGTGTGGGGAGCAGGTCAAGTCTTTTAGTAATAAGAGTCAGTGTAGGTGGGGAGGATAGAGGGAGGGGAATAGGCAACAGATAAAGTGAGGGAGAGTTAGCGAAAATAGTTCGCTATGGTGGAGCCCTAGTGTGGGCTGCCTGTGGGGGGGGCGAGAAGCGAACAGAAGCAGGGGTCTTTGAGGTGGACCCTGCTCCGCAGTAAACATTGTAAATTAACTTGCTATTACATATGAGCAATACTTAGATTAAGACAACAACCTTAAAATAACAATCAAACACATAACTTAATTGTACTATCTAATAGTAAACTTTTTAAACTTTAACTCAATCTCAGTTATGATCTGTTGAAGACAGGTCAAACTTCCGGATTAAATGAAGTCTAGATAAGTTCCATGAAAGGTTACCAGACGTGTGTTTACGGTGGGTTAGTTTTAGGTTTCTTAGCTCTTTGCTCTTTGATAGTCCATTCGGGAGCCGAAGCTCTCAGCTTTGGGTAGGTCGGCTGTATCGGTGGAGGTTGCTCCTGGTGTAAGCCCCATGTGGCCAGGAGAGCCATACCTTGAGGTATGGAGTTGATTGTGTGGCTCTGGTTATTTCTGGTGACTACTAGATTTGTAGGATGGCCCCACCTGTACTTAATATTAGCCTTCCTGAGTGTCAGAGTGATTTGTTGAAAGGTTTTACGGTACTGTAGTGTATGAGTTGAAAGGTCAGGCAGGAGTTGAACATCCTTGAATTTTTCAGGCATAGGCGGCTTTTTGAAGGCTGCTTGTATAAGTTTATCTTTGTATATGTAGCTGTGAAAGCAGACAATTACATCCCTTGGTTTGTCGGCGGGAGTAAGTCGTGATCTTAAGGCTCTATGGGCTCTTTCCATTGTATCAGTGTGTCCATCTGAGGTGCCCACGAGTTCTGTAAATAGCTCCCTTAGGTAGGGTTGGAGTTGGGCATTCTCTATAGTTTCTGGGATGCCCCTAAACCGGATGTTATTTCTGCGAGATCTGTCTTCAATGTCTGCCATTTTAAACTCAAGTTGAGTCATCTGATCTGCTAGGGTTTCAGAGTAATTGAGCAGGTTTGATTGGTCTACTGCTAGGTCATCCTGTTTCCGCTCTAGCGCTTCGACCCTTTCTCCAATCTCTGAAATCTCCTTTTTCAGTTCCGCAGAGGACCGTTGAATTTCCTGGGTGATAGAGCGTGTTTGGCTGGCCAACATATGTTGTAGGGTAGCTTTAGTAATGTAGTGATGTGATGGCGCTTCTGAGCGCACACTAGATTGTGATTCAGCATCTATCGATTCAGGGTCGCTCATCTCCTCATTGGTGATAGGGTTAGATTCCTTTCCTGATTGAGTAAAATGATCATAAACAGTCTTCTGAGTGTTAGTGGAGGGTTTCCCCTGTCGTCTGGACCCATGGGGCATTTTGTTAAGACTGTTAGGTATGCCTGTAAGTTAAAAATTAACACCAACCTTCTATTATAAAGCACTCTGAAAACAATCTAAAAAGCATGAAGCACCGTATAGTAAAGTTTACTAATTCTGACCTGTATTGCTAGACTGCGGAGCAGGGGTCAATAACACCTTCTATATTTATGACATTTTGTTACAGCATCACATAATGGGTGGAAACTGAACCTTTCGGTCCCAACATACAAATGTAAACAGATGTGTCACTGGCACCTCAGGGAGTGATGGGATACGACTGTGTAGAAGGGAAAAAGGAAAAGGGAAGTGACCAACCCAGACTGGCTGGGCCGGAAAGGGAGAGGTGCCAGAGAGGATTAACAGACAGTGTGACTCAGTAGAATACTGAGTAGGGGTGTTTAAGATACCCTGCTATTAAGACCTTAAGTTGTTGGGTCAGGAGTGCAGGTATAGATGATGTTCTTCAAGATATAGGGTTTCAAAAGGTGTGTTTCAGTAGGGGTGGTACTATGTGGGAAGATCAGGCTATGTGTAGTGAGTGTGGGTGCAGCAACGTGTCAGTGTGTGTGTGGCTAGGGGGACGTGTCTATATGTATGTCTATGTGTATGCGCCCCAGGAAGTAAGTGTTGGTGAAACTACTTGGTGGGTTTAGGTAAATATATATGTCAGGTTAGGTCACGGGAGCCTTTTGTGAGAGACCAGTATTTCTTAGCCTCTCTGTTAGCACCTCATGCAAGAGAAAATTTACACTAGTACTTATCGTGAAACACCCAAAAACCTGTGGGAGAAAGATGTATGGTTAAGGCAGCAATATAAAATCACACTCCACCTCAGGCTATGAACCTGAGGACAATGAAGCTGTCGCAGCAGCTGGCATAGATAAGAAAAAGATTAATGTGAGAATGTCTCAGTAGCATGGGGTGTGTAAAGTCTCACTCCTCAAAAAGAAAATAAGGTTGCGTTAAGTAACAAAGGATACGGTGTGCACACTTCGCTGCAAAATATGATTGTAGTGTCCAGTTCTCAGGGTCTGTTAAGGTGGGTTTCCTGCGACCAAGTATAGGGAGTTTATTTCATGGTTGCAGAGTTAAGGTTATTATAGGAATGGAGTATTTTGTGCAGGTTATGGTGGTGTTGTAGAAAGCTTTTTTTTTTTTTTTTTTTTTTTTTTAAATCAAGACAGTATCCCTGTTCCAGATGCTGCAAAGCACCAATAAACAAACCTTCCACTGTCCTTTCCCTGCAAGGCCTCAAACAGTGGCTTGTGGTAGAAATGGGTGTGTTCAATAGTAAAATTCACAACTTCTCTGTGAGAAAGACGTTACTGAAGTGAAATGTAGGCCTTTCCAATATATCCCTCCTTGACAGATGAGTATATGTGCCTAAGTGTTCATAAGGCTCAGGTGTTACTCAGGGCCTCTGTTTGGCTCTTAACTTGAGGCTCAATATATTATATCAGTGTCTTCCTTATTTAGCTGTAGCGGTGCACTCTGAGATCAGAGTAAAAGTATCAGGCCCAATCTGAGTCTTTTTAGAGTTAATGGGTGTCTAAGAGCGTGGCTGCAATGTTTTTATTCACTGTTGGTAGCTCACCTTCTTTTATGCTTGCCTCTGAGTGATGGTCTACTTGTGGAATGAGGATAACAATTATCCGGCAAGGATGGAGAGGAGTTTCTGAGCCGCAAGCGGATCGCTGCCCTGACCGCGTGGGTTATGGCAAGGAGCCAAGATGGCGTCTCCTCCGTGCTGCGGGTAACTGCTGGGCTGTGACAAGGCTCTTCCTTGTAGTTCTGTAATGTAGAGCACCGGAGTCCGTGCTAAGGTGAAGTGCGGTAGCGGGAATAGATTCCACTGCTTTTGCTGGGCTCCGGATTGAATTTGCCCCTATAAGATGCCACGGATTCTTAAGGCTGCATATGTTCAGCTGATACTCAGTTTTCCTTTTCACTTGTCGCTGTGTCAGGGTCTGGTAAAGGGGATGGGGAAAGCTCCAGGAAAAAAAAAAATTAGTAAAGAAAAAACAATAAAAAAGGGATTTTTGTAGGATTTTAGGTATCTTGTTAGAGGAGCTCAATCTAAGTGCGACTGGCTTCTCCCGGTGTCGGCTCCGCCCCGGGGCGGACTTTTTTAATCAATAAAATCTGGGACATATGGCAACCCTATATAGCCAAGCAGTATTTTTTATTTTTTGTATCTTTTTTTTTTTTTAAGTCATTCCAATCCATAAGAAGGCTTCACTGAATAAGGAAAAAACATTTAAATTTGTAATATTACACCAAAATAAATTTAACTACATTAAAACAAATGCAAGGCTATAAGAAACAGGAGTATTGCAGTTTGTTTTTTATGGGGTACTAGAAGGAATTATGACGTTCAGGGAAGTAAAATATATACAACCAAAACAAAATAAAACATGGAAGCTAATTAATTCAATATTGATGATGACTGCCTAAAAATTAAAGGAATATGAAAGTGAAAATTAAACTGTCATTGTCCGGATAGATCATGCAATTTTACAAGACTTTTCAATTTACTCAGAAGCAGCAATGCGCTACTGGGAGCTAGCTTGTAGTTGGTAGCTACACAATATGCATGTTGTCATTGGCTTACCAGATGTGTTCAGCTATCTCTCATTGCTGCTTTGAAACGGACTTTAACTATCTGTTAAACCCGTGTGCAGTTATTAAACACATAGGAGTCAATTACAATCCTTTAGAAAAATCGATCTAATGATTTTTTAAACAAAACTAACTATTAAAGTCTAAGGGGAATAAGGGCTTGAACCCCCATTGGATATTCTCATCTAAACAAGAACTCCCAAACTTAATTAAATAAAGTTCACTCTACAACAAAAGACACTGACACAGAGCTGGAGTAAAGACCAATCACAATCACTTTTATTAATAAACTTTAACTTCATAAATTTAAACTTAAGTCTTTTCACAAAGTCTTCTCATTACGGGTAGCAGCAGCTGAGCACCATAACAAAAACCCCAAACAGGCCTTTGCCATTACCCGGGACCTCGGCTAGGCTCCGTCTCCAAGGAGTAGCAATTGCCCTAGTGGAGCACGATCAGCAGGTCCGCGGGGTGGAGTACCCCTAAGCCAGCACCTAGGGACATTACTCCACCCATTAGCTCGACCTTCACCTCTTAATAGCTCTGCCTCGAAATAGGCCTTGACCTCCTGCTACAAAAGATAATGCTTATTAAATAATAAAAAGCTCTTGCTACCACCAAAACAATAAAACCTGAGCCATTAATGCATTTATGATGTTAGAAATGAAAAAACCCAGACTGTCATCAGACCAATGAATGCCATCCATGCCATCCAGCCGATACAAGTGTCACTTGTCCTCCGACAAATTGTCATGCCGAACAACAAAACCCCCAGTGGCCATCACCGCTTTACCAACTCCCTATTCACCTTCTTATGGACACTTTGAGCTGCCCTGGGTGAAACATTTCTCCACTGCAATCTTCCATCCTACCTTAACCCCTTGGAAAGCCGTTGACATACATCAAATATCTGACTTCATCATGGTAATAAGATGGGGCAGAACCAAGAATGTTACAGCCTAAATGAAAGATCATTACATGGGGCTTTCCTAACCTACACTGAGCCTCTTTGAGCAGATGAGGCAGCTAATTCTACTGCATGCCCCTGCCCCCCAGCCATCTCAAATAAGCCCAAGCAGAAGAAAACCCCACCTGATGTCCATTCAGAAGGGATAAGGCTCTGATGAAAGCCCAATAAATTAAAGAATGCCCCACTATCCATATTCTAGAGGGGCAACTGGATGAACCTAAAAGAAATGTAAATAACTTATTGAACTGCCAGCAACAAACCATGCAGAAACATGGGAAAGGGAAACCTAGATAAGAGACAGTTAAAAGGAGCATGCAAACCATTAACTTTGAAGCACAGGGTGCACATACACCTTATACTGCTTGGACCTCCACCTAGTATCTTAATTTATTCAGCCATCCAACCTTAAGCAGCAGCACTGGTGTCAGCATCGATGCAAAATGAATAAAGGGCAATTTTCTTTGTATCCATACCAGCTAAAACCGCTACTCTAGCCAACACCCTATGGAACTTATCTAGAAAGACATGTTCCCTGCTCATGAACAAGAAACTGAAAAGACCTAGAAGGCCTAACCTCCCAGTAAGGCTTGTTGAGAGACACTGGGCAAATCCCCTCAAGTTGTACAGGGAGAGTTAACCAAGTGCCCGTATCCTCCTGGTCAGTTTTAGACCTAGGCACAAACACTAGCAAAGCCTCAGGAGTGAAATGGACATGATCCACCTGTACCCTTCTAAACCTTGCTAACTTGGATGGGGACACCAACTTGCCTACCCTCAAGGCTTTGTAAAAAGCTAAAGCAAATGCTAGTTGAAAAAGACAAATCTTAAAGTCAGAAGAGCAAATCTGAGGAAAACAAAGAATAAGATCACGCAGGCGATGAGCCGTAACTGACTCCCTTACATCATGCTGACAAAGGCCCCCAGCCTTTCACTACCTTACAAACCAAAAGAATTAGAAACATCTGGCAACATATACATCTTATTAAATAAAGCCTACTGTGCACTGCTCCTTTCTTAATTCCTTCACAATACAACTGCAACATCCAGTATAACAGCAGTACCTGAGACCCTTCATCCAAATAAATGACACACTCCCGATAGAACTGAACCCACTCTTCCCAGTAATGCGAATAGGGCTTTCAAGTCTCAGGTGCCAAAGAAGCTTGAATTAAAGGGAAAACTGCTGTCCACCTTCTGCGAACTGCCAGAGAAAAGGAGAACAAGGCAGGCCGTTAACGGCACCCGAAGGCACCAACCTTTTAAACTAAGTCCACTGAAATCTGGATAACACGTCAGCCACTACATTATTAACCCCTGGCACATGCTGCGCCAAAAATGTAATATTGAGTTGCAAGCATTTAAAGACTAGGTGATGCAAGTAATACCATCTGAGAAGAAGCAGACAACCTGTTGATAGCAAAAACTAGACTAAGATTGTTGGACCAGAATATTATTGAATGGTTCCTGAGACTATGCCCCCAAAGCTCTACTGCCACTACAATTGGAAACAATTCAAGAAGCATACGATTCCTGCCCTATTCCGATCAACTTGTGGGCAACAGCTCAATGCTCCACTTACCATGCAGAAAAGCCCCATAGCCAAAAGCACCCACAACATCTGTATAGAGATTCAAAGCCTGACTAGACTCACCACAATAGAACCCTGTTAAATTCTACCAAAAACTGTTCCTAAATACACAAATCCTCCCTCATCGCAGACATAACCCTGTTCGTACAACCCTTCCTATCTCCTCTATTTAATGGTTTCTCTAAGCGCCAATTAAAGACTCGGCCCATGGGGATCACCCTACAAGCAAAATTCAGAAGCCCATTGCATTGCCACTGTATCGATTTCATTACCCAAAAAGGTAAGTTTCATGAAAGGACCCTGTGTTTTTTCCTCTGCTAGGGGAACACCAAAATCGAGCATCAGCACCCTCATCACCACCATGAGCTATGACAAGCACCAGACTGAGGGGCCCCTACTAACAGGAAATGATCAAGGTAGTGTGCAATAGCACCACCACCCGCTGCTGTCTCTACTGCCCAATGCAAGAAAAAATTAAATGGCTCAAAGTAAGCGCTAGAGATTGAGCACCCCATTGGCAGACATATGTCAACATTTCATGCCCATAAACCTAAAGGAAGATAGGTGAATGGGGAGCAAGCAGAGAGCATATTTAATTTCCAATTTCACCATCAAACACTCCTGACCCACCCCCCTGACCAAATCAAGTGCCTGATCAAACTTCTGATAGCTGGCTGAACTAATCGCTGGATCAATCGCATCGTTCACTGACTGGCCCCTGGGGTAAGACCGATGCTGAATGAGGCGAAATTTACCTGATTTATGCTTTGTTACCACCCCAAAGGGGAGACCACCAAGTCAGGAATCAGAGAATCTGAAAATCGACCTGCATTGCACCCAAGTGTGACCTCCATACCCAGCTTTTCCCTGACTATCTTTGGAAAGTCATAAGCTGACCTCATGTTCCTGTGCCTGCTTTAACCTATCACTTTGGAAAAGAAGGGAATCAAGAATCCGTCCTAAATGCCCAGCAACAAAAGCTCGACTGTCTACCTGTAAGGGTAGGCACCCAGCTGCTGCCTAAGCGCGACTAGGTTCAGATGGGTTGGGCTACTTACTTGCAACAGATCCCTTAGCTGCAACCCTAACCCCTGCACTGTCCTTACTGTGGCTGCAATCAACCCCTGGGTGTGGGCCTGTCAGTATATTTATGAAAATCTTAGCAGTGCTATCCAAATAATATATATAAGTTTATGGCAGGGTTATAAACACAATACAAAGAAATAGAAACCCTTATCAACCATGCACCTACTAGACCATACAATTAATATAAATATCTGAATTCTTTTATTTAGTTAATATCCATAAACATATTGAAGTATATTTGCAATAAAAGGAAATGAAACAAAATTTATATGCGTTAAAACCAACTCTTAAGATATGCTATCCTTCTTACAAAACCCAGAAAAATATACCTTCACAATTCAGCCTTTTATTTATTTAACACAATGGGACTAAAAACCTTTAACATCCAAGCAATACAATTCTAAACAGTGTTTATAAAACAATAGGATAATATATATATTCTGCTATTTAACTGCAATTTATCCTAATACAAAATTAACTGACAATATCAGAACTTGCATAGATGAGTTACTTGGTCAATCAGACGCAGATTTAAACAATATATATATAGGCTGTGAAATGCTAACTAAAACACACTGTTTCTTTAAATCTATTAAATACAAATTGACTATGCATATAACTTATCTTATAATAAAACTTTTATATACATCACCCAAATAAACAGCAATCCGGTTCCCAATGTTTTGCAACAGATCCAATTCACCTCAGAAATTCAAAATTGGGGTAAAGCATATGGAGTCCATATGGTAGGTGTGTGCTTTTGATTAATAACTGCCGCAGTTACTCCTTTCTGGATCAAAATACACAACCCTTTCTTAGTCTCTATGCTGGGGTTAAATCATCTCATCTCACCCCTCCCCTTTTTGATTATTTATCAGTCATTGGTGAATATTGGAAACGCCCACGGCCTTGTCTTGGATTAGTTCTTTGCAACTGAACATGGATTGGTTTATTTGGTAAATGTGTTGTCAAGGAAATGCATTCTTTGCAACAACCAATCATCTCATGGTTGCAATTCTGCATCATAACACTAGGTGGCAGCAGACGTACAAACAAATAAATACAACAAGACCATCTCTAACATTTTTAAGCAGGTTAAAAAAAAAATTTCTTTCATAAAATGGTTATTTAATCAGATCACACTCTCTGCATTAATCATATATAACCCCAATTACAGATGGTTAATATTAGGTTATTTTTTTCTGATTATTCTGATACCAAATATGTTATATTATTAACATTTTATTTTATTTAGGTAATTTAATACTGCTAATTATTAGTTTAAAATGCATTACAATGTTATCGGTATCCTGGCATTTATATGTGAATAATAGCTTATTTTTAATTCAGTATTGTACTGTATTCCAAGTGAATCCTGTCTATGTAGATCTGAAATAAAAATAAATGTTAATAATCACTTCTCTTCAGGTCCATAAACATCTATTCATGTTCTTAAACACACAGAGGCTAAGATATTCATGCTTTCAAAACATACACATATATATACACATATATATATATATATATATATATATATACATCTCATATCCATTAAAATATATACAGTTGTTTTGAAATCATAATGTAAGTCATGGGCCTTCACTGTATTATCCTAACATTCTAACTTTTCAGTAACTTCAGTTGCCAGACTTTTTGTCTCATACTCACCACATGGGGTCAATCCACGAGTAGTTGTAAAAGTCTTAATGCAGCATATTTCCTGTTTAGCCAGCAGTGCAGATGTGGATTTAAAAATTAACACCATGTGCATAAAAGCTGCCTCTCCATGATTTTGATCAGTTCCAAAAGGGTAATTCAGACATTTCGTCTCCATATATTTGCCTGTATCCTGAAACTGTTATATTTTAGTTCCTTGCTAAATTATACAATTGCATAATTTAACATATTGAGTGTGTGAGATCTGCCAGAGATAATCCTTTGTTCTCCTTTCAGCCAAGAATGTCTCCTGTGCAATTGGAGTGGGGGAGATCTAATCCTTTGTCCTACAGACCATGTTCACATCCACAGATTTATTAGATAAAGTTAAATATATTTCTATATATTATTTAATAATATTTCAAATACCTTGACATAAATCCCCCTTTCCAATTCAAAAATATGTAGGACACATGTATTTGAATTGGATCAAGGTTAGTGGTATTTGGTGAGGATGTTGACCGTACACATCATGGACAGTCTTCTATGTAGATAGTCTGTCAATTTTGAACCTTCATGTTTATCAGTTAGGCATCTTTAAACTATAGTATGTCTCTAGTTCATTTGGGGATAGGACACTTCATTTTCCCTCTATGACTTGTAGTTGGGATCTGGGATGACACGCTCGCAATTGATTGATATGGACCCATTTATTTATGAAACCTTCATTTTTGGGGATCCGTATTTTATAGGCCACTGGAGATATTTTGTCAGTAATGACAAAAGGACCTTTCCATGAGGGAAGAAATTTCTTCTCCCTAACCTGATCTCTTCCAAAGTTATAAAGATAAACTTTATCATTTATTTCATATTCCTTTTTGGATGTTTTGAGATCATAATAGGTTTTAGTGGCAGTTGCGGCTTTTTCTAAATTCCTTTGAGCAAATGCAAAGGCATGTTGCAGGTGTTTCCTTAGGTTTTCCACATATTGATGTGTATTGGCAGCGTTTATCAAATTTTGGTCTGATGTACGGTACAGCAGATGCTGAGGTAGAACCATTCTTCTACCAGTCATCAGTTCAAAAGGTGACATCTTGGTAGCACTACTTGGAGTTGCTCTTAATGCCATTAAGACTAGAGGTAGTTTTACATCCCAGTCTTTACCTGTTTCACTCACAAACTTTTTGAGGATTTTAACAATAGACTGGTTGTAACGCTCTACACCACCACTTGAGGCAGCTCTATAAGCAATATGGAGCTTTCTTTTAACCCCTAGTATTTTCCACATTTTTGTCATCACTTCGCTAGTGAAGTGGGTCCCCCGATCTGATTCGATTCTTTGGGGCAAACCAAATCTGGAAAATACATGGTTGATGAGCAATGCTGCACATGTTTCAGCACTATTGTTAGGTGCACTAATGCACTCTACCCATTTAGTGAACAGGCATGTCACTGTTAACATGTATTTGTTACCTCTTGATGACCTTGTTACTGGACCAATAAAATCAATTTGTATATCTGACCATGGCATTACCATCCCCCTTTTCTGCAATGGCGCTCTATGCATTGGTGCAGTGGGTTGGAACTGTGGGCAGATTAAACACCCTTGACAGTAGGTTTGAACGTCTTTCAACATGTGTGGCCAAAAAGCATAATCACGCAATATTTCATACGTGAGTTTGGCACCGCGATGTCCAGATGTGGGAGCATCATGGGCATGTTGGAGCATTAGACCTCTGAACTTGGTGGGTACTACCCACTGCTGGATGCCAGTTTTGGAGGTTCTAATTAACAAACCATCCTGTAATTTGAATTGTGATTTAGATTTTATTAAGATTCTCAGATCTTCTTTGCCAATACAATCATCTTTTGAGATGGGGTTGCTTTCAGGATCTTCTATGTGTTTATAGAAGATGCCTACAATGGGGTCTTCTTTTTGACTAGTGATCAGGTCCTCACTAGGAGAATCCTGACTCCATTGTACCAAGTTAGGCTCACTCTGTTGTTTTGCCTGGTTTCTGGTAATGGCTTCTACCTGAATTGCACCCATTAAATGGTCAATATTAAGGAGTTCTCCAGTTATGGCTCCTTGTTTGGCTAATGAATCCGCAAGGTCATTGCCTTCCTTATCAGGACCTAGAACTCTGGAATGACCCTTGGTCTTTTTCCAGTGTATTGTTAAATCATTGGATACTACCAGATTATCAATCTCGCAGAACAACTTGCCATGCTTGACTGGTTTGTTATTGCTTTTCTGCATGCCATTTCTTTTCCAAGTTGGCAGGTATTCAACAAAACTGTCACGCACATAATTTGAGTCAGTTATGATCACAAATTCATGAATACCATGTTCAATAGCCATTTCAATGGTTTTGAAAACAGCAGTTAGTTCTGCAACTTGACTGGATCTTGGTCCAATGTTGAAACCTATAGATATATTTGGGAATCCATTTGCCCCAGTTATACCAATGCCAGCGACTAATCTGCGCTCATTATCAATAGTGGCATGGTAAGAACAACCATCAACATACACCCAAGGTAATGTTTGGCAATTTTCCTCATTGTACATTTTATATGGGGAAAGCAATTGTTCCTCCAGAAAATCATCTTCTGATAATTCTTCCCCAGGATCTCTATCAGTACAGTCGTGGAGCTCAGCAAGTCCTTGTGCGACTGGATTCTTTTTATTCTGCTTGTAGCGAATTTCTAATGGCCAGCCTTGCAAGGAAAGAGTCCACGCTGTTATGCGGCTATTAGACAAATTCCCATCTCTTATTCTCTCACTTTGCAAATATAGCAAAGGCTGGTGGGCCGTTTCTACAATAATTTTCTCGCCCTGTATATAGCTGCGGAAATTTTGTAGAGCCCATACAGTAGATAAGAGGGCTTTTTCGCAATCGTTAAACTTTATTTCTACTGGGGATAGATTTTTGCTCGCATAAGCAATGGCTTTGTTCAAATTATCATGCTTTTGGTATAACACAGCACTCATGCTTACATCTGTGTACCCTGTTTCTAAGTAGAAAGGTTTACCACCTTCAGGGTACGCTAAGCAAGGTGCTTGAGTGAGTTTTCTCTTCAGCTCTCTGATGGCTGTCTCTTGAGACTCACTCCAGTGCCATTTCACATCCTTCTTTAGAAGAAGTAGTAGTGGTTTAGCTAATTCCGCATAATTATCAAGGAATTTGCGAGAATAATTCGTCATACCCAGGAATGATCTCAATTCCTTTAAGTTAGTTGGGTTTTTAGAATTCACTATAGCTTCCACCTTTTTCTTCTGGGGATTTAATCCGTCAGAGGTAACTTCATGCCCCAAGAAGTTTACACGAGTGCGGCACCATTGAGCTTTTTGCAGGGATAATTTGACACCTGCCCTTTTAAGTTGGCTGAGGACGTGTTTAAGCTCTGCGATGTGTTTTTCAAAGTCTGTGCTTTTGATTAAAACATCATCAACATAAGATAAGGTCCCCCTTTCCAGTGCGTCAGGCATAGCCTTATGCATGAATACAGCAAATTCATGTCCAGAATTTATGTATCCAAATGGAAGTCTCTGGAATGCATACTGAATCTTTTGGAAGGAGAATGCTAGCTTATATTGGTCCTCTTCATGTACCTTTATGGTCCAATATCCCTGTGCACAATCAATGGCAGTGAATATTTTGGATCCCTGCATTTGTGCTAGACACTGGTCAATGTATGGTACAGGCCAGCCAGACATGTATACTCGTTTGTTTAGCTGTCTTAAGTCAGCACACAAACGCCATTGTCCATTGGGCTTAAGGACACCTAGAATAGGATTATTATAAGAGCTGTGCACCTGTCTGATAATACCTCTTTCTTCCAAATTCCTTATGATCTCTGCAAGAGAATCATATGAGGCTAAGGGAAGTCTGTATTGTTTGACAAATACAGGTGGTGCATCGGGATCTGTTTGTATTCTTGCAATGTGCAAGTCTGTAGTACCACAGTCATAAGAATCCTTAGCAAAAATATCCTTGTACTCCATCAGGAGTTCTCGCAGCTGTTGGCGTTCATCATCGCTGGAACAGCCATTAGCTAAGGATATTTGCTCTTCGACTATTTGCTGAAATCCTGGAAAGATTTCAGGCTGTCCTATTTCATAGGCTTCTTCCAGTCTAGAGGTGAGATCCCCTTGATTATAATTTACATTGCTCCCATGACTCTGGGTATTGGGGTAATCTTGCTGTTTGATTGGCTGATCAAACACTAGAGAGGCTTCTTCAATTTTACAGATGCCTTCCTCTGAGCTGAAGGGATAAATAGACTGAATATTAAATAGACCCTCTGGCATAGATGCAAAGGATTGTTCTATTAATTGTTCTTCAGTTAGGTATCCTTCAGGTATTAGCCCAATTACATTATTCTGGAATCCAAAAGTGTAATAACTTGATTCCAGTGCATATCCTAAGGTAGTTCCCTTGGATAATGTTATATCCTGTGGGGTCATGTTATGCACAATAATATGTATTGGAACAGTTCCAATATTCACCATAGGAGTGTAGGTTACTGTGACACCCAGATTTTGTATTCTATGGGAGAGGCAAATCAGTGTTTCAGAAGTTTTTAATTTCTGACCTCTCTTTACCTGTAAGGGTAACAGAAATTTATCAGCCCCAGCAGGAATTATAACATCGCTAGATACCTGCATATTCACAGCATATGGCAATTGCTGGTTTGATTTCAGGGCTGCATTTTCATCCTGAAATACTTCAGGGTCCCCCTTTAACCTGCTCCAGAGGCAAGAATTAATCAGATCTATTTGTATGGCATATCTATGTAAGATATCATTGCCAATGTATATTTGATTATGGGGAGTATTTAAAACTAAAAACAGGTGCTTCACTGACTTATTACCAAGAGAGATAGATAATAAGCACTTAGCTGTGATGTTATAGCTTTCAGACCTGTCATCCAGGCCGTTGACACAGTGGTCTTGGGGAGAAAGATATTTAATCACTTTAGGTTCAGCTATTTGCTCTAATAAACCTTCGCTTATATAGCTAGCTTCCTGTTTTAAGTTTATTTTAGCATACTTGGTTTTACCAAGGTCATGTACTTGTATAGGGATAAATAGATCCTCTTTAACTCTCTCAATCCCTGTGAGGTATTGAGCATGGTCTCCCCCTTTAGGGATTTTAGGATCCCCCTTGTGGAGTGATATGGTTAATATATCGCCATCTAGGGAGATATTCGCTATCTTTCCAGGCGATATTTTAAAAGTATTACCATCAGAGCCACTAAAAGGAGTCTGATCATCTATTTGTAGAATAGTGATTTCAGGTGTAGAGTTATTCCTGAAATGAATCTCCACAGCATCTGGTTTCTCTTCCACCACGTGACAGCTGTGTCGGGTGCGAGATGTACCAGATTTTTCATAATTGATAGGCCGTTTAACTTGCGACCAAATTACATTATTTATGCAATCAATTATGGTGCTTAATCGCTTCAGGAGATCACTACCAATAATTAAACGATCAGTTGGCAGATCCACTATAATGACAGGGTGTCTTATGACCCTGTTCCCCAATTTAAATTTTAACCAGGCAGTACCGTAAACTTTTAGGGAGTCACCCCCAACACCTATTAGAGAACCGTCAAATTCTTTTATTTTAGGTTTGTGGGGTGTTAGCTCATTTAGCTGTGTGTAGTACCTGTGGGATAAGATAGTTGCCTGTGACCCAGTGTCAATTAATCCCCTGATAGGGTTGGAGACTGAATCTTGCAGCTCAACTAGTACATAATATCTTCCTGCAGTTTCTATCATTTCACACATAAAATTTGCATTCTCATACATTTGTGGGCTTCGCCACGTATTACCTGAGTTTGCCATGCTTTCCGATGCAGAAGAAGCTTCATACCTACCTGTTTCCTCTATGACAGGGTCGGCTGGATTCTTTTGTACTGCATCTGTGGAAACAAGGTTAAGAGAGAGCTGCAAAGGAAGAGATTTGTTAACTTTTTCCGGCTGATGTCGCTCATTGTCACAGCTAATTTGTCCGTTTCCGGTCTGTGGGGAGATAACATGATTAGTATCATTGATATTTATTACTACATTTTGTATATCTCTCCCCTCCCCTTCAGGTGATACTGCAGTATTTATGACTGTGCCTGTGGTCCACTGCTGACCACTGGCTGTACCCCTAAAAAAGTATTGTTCGGTTGCTGAGCCGTAGATTTTTGACTCATATTAGCGATTTGTTCGCTCAACCGATTTAATTGGGTAAACAGCATATCTACCTGATTGTACAAGTTACCTCTACCCCTGGGCCTATCTCTTGGTGCCCCATTGTACTGATTCCTGGACCATTGGGTTCCCTCAGAATCAGGGCCACTATTTCTATTCTGGCGTGGTTGCCCCTGGGGTTCAGCTTGTTCAGTATTAATATTTTGGGAAGCATTATATACCTGGGGTGTCTGGTTACCCTGAGAATATCTTCGCCGTCTATTGTATCTACCCTTGCGCGGATACCAATTATTTGGTGAGTATTCTCTTTGTGAGTAATTATTCACCTGATTATGTCCCCCACTTTGGTTATAGTCTCCCTGCGCCTCAACCTGTGTAGGGGGAGGGGCAGAATTAAACCTCTGTGGAGATGGCCTGTTTTGACTGGCCACCTCTGCATAAGTCCTCTTGTTAGACTCCAAATTGAGGGGGCTAGGTGACACCCTAGTTTCTGCCACAATTTTGGGTTTTGACTCCTTTTTAACCCCCTGCTCACTGGACTGCTGAATAGAGTATAACTTCGTACTCTCTTTGATCAGCCATTCCAATGAGCAGTCCTCATCAAAATCTCTAGCTAAGTTGATTTTGATGGGTGTAGGCAATGCTTCAAAAAATAAATTTACAAATTCTGAGCCATCAAATCTGGGATTATCTTCAGCCATACTGTACGCATTTTTCAATACAGAAAGGAATTCGACTGGACTCTGATTCGCACGACACTTTAAACCATATACCGCTATTTTCGCGGCAGTTTTAGTGCGATATTGCCCGAATTCTTTTCTGCATTGTTGTTTTACCCCATTCCAGGAATGAATATTCATATCCTTTAGTGAAGCAAAGAATTTGTGATGCTTACTGTCAAATACCCAAGGCAGAAATTCAATTTTCAATTTCTCACTTGTAACATTCATTATAGCTAACGCATTTTCAAAAGCCTGTAAATGATCAATTACAGATGTTGTTCCCTTATTGGAGAATATAGGTACTGCGCGTTGTACGAAGGTGATTATTTTATGGGAATCATAGACTTTATCAGACTTATTTTGGGATTCTCTGTTAGAGTTTCCCTCCCCCACATCAGCTGCGCTACAGCTGTCCTCTGGATTTACATCCTGAGGGGATTGTCTATTTGGGAAATCTACTTCTGACCCGTTAGGGGTCATTTGTCTATGTTGTTCTATATATTTTCGTACCTCGTCCCTGACGCGTTCGCTAAAGGAGTTAGCATTATCTGTATTATTCTCATTGCTAATATAGGGGTTTTCATTATGGCGATATGACCTTTTTAAATCGCTTAGTTCTCTCTGGCTTTGCGCAAGCTGTTTATTTAAATCTTGTATCTGCGCGATTAAGTCCATATTGTGCTTATCTAAGGTGGCTAGGTTTTGGGCAAATTCATCCATTTTATTTTTGGCTATTTTTAAACCCTCTTCGCGTCTGCGCGAGGAACGAATACTATTTTCTAGCTCCTGTATTTGCAATCGTTTGTCTGTGACACAAAACGACATTTCGTCAATTATGCATATTAAAAGGGGCCAGGATTTTAGTATTAGTTCGTCTCGCTTTTTGGGAGCTTCACATTGATTAATCATTAATAATTCCTGGAAGAATTCATTCTCTTCATTCCACATATTATTATTAACGGTAATATTTTTAGCCCTAGTTTCAAGCATATCAATAAAATCATTTAATTCACCCGCAATATTAAACTTCCCTTTAAGGTAACTTAAGATATCTTTCTTAAGGACCTGACCTTTAGTAATAGGTATGGTTATGGGACCAATTTCATTGCTATGTATAGAATTAAATGAGTCACTTCTGGCTACAGACATTATTATATTGGTTTAGTACTTAGTTAAACTAAAACGCTAATACAATTTTTGCCAATAAAAAGAGAGAAGGAAAATTTTTATATTTCAAAAAAAAAAATATTATTAATTTTGAAATATGAAAAATTAATATTCCAAAATATGAGAAATTAATATTTTTGATTAACTTTGAAAATATGAAAAATCAATATTTTTGATTAATTTTGAAATATGAAAAATTAATATTTTTATTAATTTTTCAAAATTAATCTTTAATAATATTTCAAGATATTAATGTCAATCTCGAAATATGAAAAACATAATTTATGTAAGAACTTACCTGATAAATTCATTTCTTTCATATTAGCAAGAGTCCATGAGCTAGTGACGTATGGGATATACATTCCTACCAGGAGGGGCAAAGTTTCCCAAACCTTAAAATGCCTATAAATACACCCCTCACCACACCCACAATTCAGTTTAACGAATAGCCAAGAAGTGGGGTGATAAGAAAAAAGTGCGAAAGCATATAAAATAAGGAATTGGAATAATTGTGCTTTATACAAAAAAATCATAACCACCACAAAAAAAGGGCGGGCCTCATGGACTCTTGCTAATATGAAAGAAATGAATTTATCAGGTAAGTTCTTACATAAATTATGTTTTCTTTCATGTAATTAGCAAGAGTCCATGAGCTAGTGACGTATGGGATAATGACTACCCAAGATGTGGATCTTTCCACACAAGAGTCACTAGAGAGGGAGGGATAAAATAAAGACAGCCAATTCCTGCTGAAAATAATCCACACCCAAAATAAAGTTTAATGAAAAACATAAGCAGAAGATTCAAACTGAAACCGCTGCCTGAAGTACTTTTCTACCAAAAACTGCTTCAGAAGAAGAAAATACAACAAAATGGTAGAATTTGGTAAAAGTATGCAAAGAGGACCAAGTTGCCGCTTTGCAAATCTGATCAACCGAAGCTTCATTCCTAAACGCCCAGGAAGTAGAAACTGACCTAGTAGAATGAGCTGTAATCCTATGAGGCGGAGTCTTACCCGACTCAACATAGGCAAGATGAATTAAAGATTTCAACCAAGATGCCAAAGAAATGGCAGAAGTTTTCTGGCCTTTCTAAAACCGGAAAAGATAACAAATAAACTAGAAGTCTTTCGGAAAGACTTAGTAGCTTCAACATAATATTTCAAAGCTCTAATAACATCCAAAGAATGCAATGATTTCTCCTTAGAATTCTTAGGATTAAGACATAATGAAGGAACCACAATGTCTCTACTAATGTTGTTGGAATTCACAACTTAGGTAAAAATTCAAAAGAAGTTCGCAACACCGCCTTATCCTGATGAAAAATCAGAAAAGGAGACTCACAAGAAAGAGCAGATAATTCAGAAACTCTTCTGGCAGAAGAGATGGCCAAAAGGAACAAAACTTTCCAAGAAAGTAATTTAATATCCAATGAATGCATAGGTTCAAATGGAGGAGCTTGAAGAGCCCCCAGAACCAAATTCAAACTCCAAGGAGGAGAAATTGACTTAATGACAGGCTTTATACGAACCAAAGCTTGTACAAAACAATGAATATCAGGAAGAATAGCAATCTTTCTGTGAAAAAGAACAGAAAGAGCATAGATTTGACCTTTCAAGGAACTGAAGAAACTGTAATATTCTCGGTATTCTAAAAGAATGCCAAGAAAAAATAATGAGAAAGACACCAAGAAATATAAGTCTTCCAGACTCTATAATATATCTCTCTGGATACAGATTTACGAGCCTGTAACATAGTATTAATCACAGAGTCAGAGAAACCTCTTTGACCAAGAATCAAGCGTTCAATCTCCATACCTTTAAATTTAAGGATTTCAGATCCTGATGGAAAAAAGGACCTTGAGACAAAAGGTCTGGTCTTAACGGAAGAGTCCACGGTTGGCAAGAGGCCATCCGGACAAGATCCGCATACCAAAACCTGTGAGGCCATGCCGGAGCTACCAGCAGAACAAACGAGCATTCCTTCAGAATCTTGGAGATTACTCTTGGAAGAAGAACTAGAGGCGGAAAGATATAGGCAGGATGATACTTCCAAGGAAGTGATAATGCATCCACTGCCTCCGCCTGAGGATCCCGGGATCTGGACAGATACCTGGGAAGTTTCTTGTTTAGATGAGAAGCCATCAGATCTATTTCTGGAAGTTCCCACATTTGAACAATCTGAAGAAATACCTCTGGGTGAAGAGACCATTCGCCCGGATGCAACGTTTGGCGACTGAGATAATCCGCTTTCCAATTGTCCATACCTGGGATATGAACCGCAGAGATTAGACAGGAGCTGGATTCCGCCCAAACCAAAATTCGAGATACTTCTTTCATAGCCAGAGGACTGTGAGTCCCTCCTTGATGATTGATGTATGCCACAGTTGTGACATTGTCTATCTGAAAACAAATGAACAACTCTCTCTTCAGAAGAGGCCAAGACTGAAGAGCTCTGAAAATTGCACGGAGTTCCAAAATATTGATCGGAAATCTCACCTCCTGAGATTCCCAAACCCCTTGTGCCGTCAGATACCCCCACACAGCTCCCCAACCTGTAAGACTTGCATCTGTTGAGATTATAGTCCAGGTCGGAAGAACAAAGAAGCCCCCTGAACTAAACGATGGTGATCTGTCCACCATGTCAGAGAGTGTTGTAAAATCGGTTTAAAGATATTAATTGAGATATCTTTGAGTAATCCCTGCACCATTGGTTCAGCATACAGAGCTGAAGAGGTCACATGTGAAAACGAGCAAAGGAGATCGCATCTGATGCGGCAGTCCTAAGACCCAACATTTCCATGCATAAGGCTACCAAAGGGAATGATTGTGACTGAAGGTTTTGACAAGCTGATATCAATGTTAAACTTCTCTTGTCTGACAAGGACAGAGTCATAGACACTGAATTTATCTAGAAACCTAAAAAGGTTACCCTTGTCTGAGGAATCAATGAACTGAATGGTAAATTGATCCTCCAACCATGAACTTGAAGAAACAACACAAGTCGATTCGTATGAGATTCTTCGAAAATGAGAAGACTGAGCAAGTACCAAGATATCGTCCAAATAAGGAAATACCAAAACCCTATTCTCTGATTACAGAAAGAAGGGCAACAAGAACCTTTGAAAAAAATTCTTGGAACTGAGGCTAGGCCAAACGGTAGAGCCACAAAACTGGTAATGCTTGTCTAAAAAGAGAATCTCAGACACTAAAAGTGATCTGGATGAATCGGAATATGCAGATACACATCCTGTAAATCTATTGTAGACATATAATGCCCTTGCTAAACAAAAGGCAGGATAGTCCTACAGTAACCATCTTGAATGTTGGTATCCTAACATAACGATTCAATAATGATAGATCCGGAACTGGTCTGAAGGAATTGACCTTCTTTGGTACAATGAAGAGATAAAATAAAACCCCAGCCCCTGTTCCAGAACTGGAACTGGCATAAATACTCCAGCCAACTCTAGATCTGAAACACATTTCAGAAATGCTGAGCCTTTGCTGTGTTAACTGGGACACGGGAAAGAAAAGAATCTCTTAGCAGGAGGCCTTAACTTGAAGCCAATTCTGTACCTTTCTGAAACAATGTTTCTGAAACCAGAGATTAAGAACGGAATTTATCCAAATTTCTTTGAAGAAAACGTAATCTGCCCCATACCAGCTGAGCTGGAATAAGGGCCGCACCTTCATAGGTACTTAGGAGCTGGCTATAGGTTTCTATAAGGCTTGGATATATTCCAAACTGGAAATAGTTTCCAAACTGATACCGCTCCTGAGGATGAAGGATCAGGCTTTTGTTCCTTGTGAGGAAAGGAACGAAAAATGATTATTTACCCTGGAAAGAAAGGGAAAGCAAAGTTGACTTAGAAGACATGTCAGCATTCCAAGTTTAATCCATAAAGCTTTTCTAGCTAAAATAGCTAGAGACATATACCTGACATCAACTCTAATGATATCAAAAGATGGTATCACCAATAAAATTATTAGCATGTTATAGAATAATAATAATGCTATAAAATTATGATCTGTTACTTGTTGCACTAAAGCTTCTAACCAAAAAGTTGAAGCTGCAGCAACATCCACTAAAAATATAGCAGGTCTAAGAAGATTACCTGAACATAAGTAAGCTTTTCTTAGAAAGGATTCAATTTTCCTATCTAAAGGATCCTTAAATGAAGTACTATCTGCCGTAGGAATAGTAGTACATTAGCAGGAGTAGAGACAGCCCCATAACCTTAGGGATTTTTGTCCCAAAAAACTCTAATCTGTCAGATGGCACAGGATATAATTTGCTTAAACGTCTAGAAGGAGTAAATAAATTACCCAAATTATTCCATTCCCTGGAAATTACTTCAGAAATAGCATCAGGGAGATAAAACACTTCTGGAATAACTACAGGAGATTTAAAAACCTTATTTAAACGTTTACATTTAGTATCAAGAGGACCAGAATCCTCTATTTCTAATGCAAATAACACTTCTTTAAGTAAAGAATGAATAAATTCCATCTTGAACAAATACAAAGATTTATCAGCATCAACCTCTGAGACAGAAACCTCTGAACCAGAAGAACCATTATCAGTATCAGAATGATGATGTTCATTTAAAAATTCATCTGAAAAAAGAGAAGTTTTAAAAGACTTTTATGTATACTAGAAGGAGAAATAACAGACATAGCCTTCTTAATGGATTTAAAAAATAAAATCTCTTATGTTATCAGGAACACTCTGAAAATTAGATGTTGACGGAACAGCAACAGGTAATGTAACAGTACTAAAGGAAATTTTATCTGCATTAATAAGTTTGACATGACATGCAATACAAATAACAGCTGGAGAAACAGATACCAAAAAGTTTATAGCAGATACACTTAGCTTGGTAGCTCCAGCACTGTGCAGTGATTTTCCTGAAGTATCTTCTGACCCAGTTGCAACGTGGAACATCTTGCAATATGTAAAAGAAAAAAACAACATATAAAGCAAAATTGATCAAATTCCTTAAATGACAGTTTCAGGAATGGGAAAAAATGCCAAAGAACAAGCTTCTAGCAACCAGAAGCCATAAAAAATGAGACTTAAATAATGTGGAGACAAAAGTGACGCCCATAATTTTTTCGCGCCAAATAAGACGCCCACATTATTTGGCGCCTAAATGCTTTTTGGCGCCAAAAATGACGCCACATCCGGAACGCCGAAATTTTTGGCGCAAAATAACGTCAAAGAATGACGCAACTTCCGGCGACACGTATGACGCCGGAAACGGAAATAGAATTTTTGCGCCAAAAAAGTCTGCGCCAAGAATGACGCAATAAAATGAAGCATTTTCAGCCCCCGCGAGCCTAACAGCCCACAGGGAAAAAGTCAAATTTTAAGGTAAAAAATGTTAAATTAAAATGCATTATCCCAAATATGAAACTGACTGTCTGAAAAATAAGGAAAGTTGAACATTCTGAGTCAAGGCAAATAAATGTTTGAAAACATATATTTAGAACTTTATAAACAAAGTGCCCAACCATAGCTAGGAGTGTCACAGAAAATAAGACTTACTTACCCCAGGACACTCATCTACATATAGCAGATAGCCAAACCAGTACTGAAACGAGAATCAGCAGAGGTAATGGTATATATAAGAGTATATCGTCGATCTGAAAAGGGAGGTAAGAGATGAATCTCTACGACCGATAACAGAGAACCTATGAAATAGACCCCTTAGAAGGAGATCACTGCATTCAAATAGGCAATACTCTCCTCACATCCCTCTGACATTCACTGCACGCTGAGAGGAAAACCGGGCTCCAACTTGCTGCGGAGCGCATATCAACGTAGAATCTAGCACAAACTTACTTCACCACCTCCATCGGAGGCAAAGTTTGTAAAACTGAATTGTGGGTGTGGTGAGGGGTGTATTTATAGGCATTTTAAGGTTTGGGAAACTTTGCCCCTCCTGGTAGGAATGTATATCCCATACGTCACTAGCTCATGGACTCTTGCTAATTACATGAAAGAAATTAATATTTCAACTTTTCAAAAAAAATTATATCTTCGAAATATGAATTTATTTTTTTTTCTCTTTTATAATAATTTCTATTTACTTACAAATATATTATATCAATTATGATGGAATATTAATAAATCTCAGAAAAAGTGCCTCCAATTATTATGTCAGTATATTTATGAAAATCTTAGCAGTGCTATCCAAATAATATATATAAGTTTATGGCAGGGTTATAAACACAATACAAAGAAATAGAAACCCTTATCAACCATGCACCTACTAGACCATACAATTAATATAAATATCTGAATTCTTTTATTTAGTTAATATCCATAAACATATTGAAGTATATTTGCAATAAAAGGAAATGAAACAAAATTTATATGCGTTAAAACCAACTCTTAAGATATGCTATCCTTCTTACAAAACCCAGAAAAATATACCTTCACAATTCAGCCTTTTATTTATTTAACACAATGGGACTAAAAACCTTTAACATCCAAGCAATACAATTCTAAACAGTGTTTATAAAACAATAGGATAATATATATATTCTGCTATTTAACTGCAATTTATCCTAATACAAAATTAACTGACAATATCAGAACTTGCATAGATGAGTTACTTGGTCAATCAGACGCAGATTTAAACAATATATATATAGGCTGTGAAATGCTAACTAAAACACACTGTTTCTTTAAATCTATTAAATACAAATTGACTATGCATATAACTTATCTTATAATAAAACTTTTATATACATCACCCAAATAAACAGCAATCCGGTTCCCAATGTTTTGCAACAGATCCAATTCACCTCAGAAATTCAAAATTGGGGTAAAGCATATGGAGTCCATATGGTAGGTGTGTGCTTTTGATTAATAACTGCCGCAGTTACTCCTTTCTGGATCAAAATACACAACCCTTTCTTAGTCTCTATGCTGGGGTTAAATCATCTCATCTCACCCCTCCCCTTTTTGATTATTTATCAGTCATTGGTGAATATTGGAAACGCCCACGGCCTTGTCTTGGATTAGTTCTTTGCAACTGAACATGGATTGGTTTATTTGGTAAATGTGTTGTCAAGGAAATGCATTCTTTGCAACAACCAATCATCTCATGGTTGCAATTCCGCATCATAACACTAGGTGGCAGCAGACGTACAAACAAATAAATACAACAAGACCATCTCTAACATTTTTAAGCAGGTTAAAAAAAAAATTTCTTTCATAAAATGGTTATTTAATCAGATCACACTCTCTGCATTAATCATATATAACCCCAATTACAGATGGTTAATATTAGGTTATTTTTTTCTGATTATTCTGATACCAAATATGTTATATTATTAACATTTTATTTTATTTAGGTAATTTAATACTGCTAATTATTAGTTTAAAATGCATTACAATGTTATCGGTATCCTGGCATTTATATGTGAATAATAGCTTATTTTTAATTCAGTATTGTACTGTATTCCAAGTGAATCCTGTCTATGTAGATCTGAAATAAAAATAAATGTTAATAATCACTTCTCTTCAGGTCCATAAACATCTATTCATGTTCTTAAACACACAGAGGCTAAGATATTCATGCTTTCAAAACATACACATATATATACACATATATATATATATATATATATATATATATATATATATATATATATATATATATATATATATATATACATCTCATATCCATTAAAATATATACAGTTGTTTTGAAATCATAATGTAAGTCATGGGCCTTCACTGTATTATCCTAACATTCTAACTTTTCAGTAACTTCAGTTGCCAGACTTTTTGTCTCATACTCACCACATGGGGTCAATCCACGAGTAGTTGTAAAAGTCTTAATGCAGCATATTTCCTGTTTAGCCAGCAGTGCAGATGTGGATTTAAAAATTAACACCATGTGCATAAAAGCTGCCTCTCCATGATTTTGATCAGTTCCAAAAGGGTAATTCAGACATTTCGTCTCCATATATTTGCCTGTATCCTGAAACTGTTATATTTTAGTTCCTTGCTAAATTATACAATTGCATAATTTAACATATTGAGTGTGTGAGATCTGCCAGAGATAATCCTTTGTTCTCCTTTCAGCCAAGAATGTCTCCTGTGCAATTGGAGTGGGGGAGATCTAATCCTTTGTCCTACAGACCATGTTCACATCCACAGATTTATTAGATAAAGTTAAATATATTTCTATATATTATTTAATAATATTTCAAATACCTTGACAGGCCGCTGCAGTTCGCTCCCCTGATCTGCCGATCATTAAACTTTCACAACTCCCTTCCTTTCCGCTGAACGCCCGGGGGTCTTGCCACAGCCAGACACTGGTTTTATGGACTGAGAGGGGGGCTGTTCAGACCCCAGACGGGACCAGAGGTGCATATCATATAGACAGGAGCAGATTTCTGGCCATCTTGTGGCGGAACTCCATATCATAACTACGCTATAAACCCTCACCAAACCTAGCTTGTACATAGTGAGTTATGTCCATGTACTTAAGCACCAACAATCCCTGATCAATCTGGTGATCTAGGTAACAGGATGTAAGGATGTGAAAACAACGCTGCCACTGTTCATAAGTGCCAGGCCGCTTTACATTCTTGGGCCCTGTACCATCCTCACTATGATATCTATCGCCACCGAAAGCTCAAAGACATTTACATATCTGCTCTCTCTGACTGGTGCTCATTCAACAAAGGAAAGCATCCCCCTGCACAGCAACCTTCACCTGAAGACAAAGAAGGTGGCGTTAAAGAACAAACAGCACTTGCTAAGCCAAATTAACTTACTTTCCCTACTGCCCAGAACTGATAGCGACATTGCTAGCTAACTCTTGCAAAGCTGTGCCTGGAGACCCTAGCTCTAACCTAGGCACACTCTTTGTCATACCCTATGTTGACACTAAGGACCTAAGCATGTGGTACATCCTCTTGTGGCCCTTGTTGGTCAAGCCCAGTGAGTGTCCAGAGTCAGAGAATTGCTGCTGGAGCCCCAATTAACCCAGTGTACCTGGGAAGCCAACCTACCTTAATTATCCATGCTAGGTCCTCCACTTGGGGTCTGAGCGTGGGAAGGTCCAGTGACAGCATCTATTGTCCCAACAGCCTATCCTGGCACCTAAGAAGGGGATAAAAAAAAGAGGTGGGAGTACCCAGGCTAGCAGCATACAGGCCCTTTCACCACCTGCAACAATCAACACATTTACACCCCACCCCTTGGTAGATCCTGATACTCTACTCACAGTCCTAGATTCAGCCTCAATTAGAGACGCAGTCCAACTGGCACTACTTGCAGACAGATTCACACCCTGCTAAAACACTTACCCCACAGGCACGCTATCACACATCCTAGAAACTTGCTGAGCCCTGATCACTTCAGCCAGCTGCTTTATCTTGCCCCTCAAAATAGCAACTGTGCCCCTAACATCCTTATTGAATGCTGCATCTGACTACCCCCAGCCTTGCCTAAGCTGCCTGCCATGGGGACTCTTGTAACATTGCTTCCACGCTTTGTGGTCAATGCCAGTGTGAATACGTCACTGTTGGGGCCTTCACTTCCAGATAACTTGTGGACCCCAGCAGAGGGGACCAGAGCAGGAGGGGAAGCCATGCCTGGGTATGTGACCGAAATTGAGGGGACAGCAATTGATACTGCGACCACAGTGACGCGAACCAACTAAAAGACAGCTGATATGGCCACAGGAGAGAGGCACAGCGCGGTAAGTGAATCGGTGCTTGCAGCAGCCCCTGCAACGCCAACAGGATCCACACTCTGAACCTGGGAGGGAACAGGGAGGCCTAAAGACCACACTAGATTAAGGGGCAATGAGAAAGATGCCAGATGAGAAAGGACAGCAAAAACAGAAGCAGACTCAAGCCCAGAGGAGACAGGAGCTGCAGCCTGATTAAGAGAGTCAGACCCAGGGCCAGCATGAGGGGGAGGACACAGGGCTGAAAAGGTGGGAGAAGGAACAGCCTCCTAGGGTTGCCACCCGTCCCTTAAAATACAGAACACTTATAAGTTACATATGCTGCAGGGTGTGCAGGGAGGAATTTGAATAGTGCTGTCCAGAAACACAATACATGTTCCCCTCTGCACACCCTGCAGCATGTGAAACTCATAAGTGTCCAGGAAAACATGGGTGAGGTGGCAACCCTAGCCTTAACCATCTCCTGAATACTTATTTGTTTTTCTGCAGGTGTCACACAACATTGAGGAGAAGGAAAGGACTCCCTGAACGCCCTTGGCAAGACAGATGATCTACTAGAGTGCTCCATAACCAGATGAACCACCACGGAAAAACACAGAGAATGAAAGTGGAGGGCTGAATAAACACGCAGCAATTTAAGGGTTAACTTTTGTCTGAATTGCTAGGTGTATGTGTAGGTGTATTAGCTGATCTGGCAGCTAGAGGGGGATGTTGCAGAGCCTATAATAGTGACTGCAGGCAGGAAGTAAGGTCATTAACCTCACCTGTTTTTTGTCTTGCAGATTGGAACACTGGAGAGGTTTTGTATTGTCGTGGTTCCAAGGCTCCAAAGTGCTTCAATGATGTACAAAAGGCTCCTGTTAGGAAAAAGAAGATGCCCTTACATTAGGTGATGTTTTTTCTTCCTTCTCCCTCTATCCCTTTGCCTTTTGTTCCTTCTCCCTCTATCCCTATTGCCTTTTTTCTTTTGCTACTTTCTCTCAGCTTGCTATATCTGCAGAAAGCTCCTCTTTTCTTTTGCTTTTTTCCATTTTGCCCTGCTGCCTTTTCTTCTGCTCCTTTATTTTCTCCCCCCTCCTCTGTACCTTCAGTGTCTCTTTCCTCATTCCAGCAGGGACACCTCTACACAACCCCAGGTCCTGCCTGTGCCAGTGCCAGCGGACCCTACCACAAGGCAGGCCCTAAGACCTACCCCTTTTAGTGGCAATACTTACAACATCTGTAGACGCAGCGGCGGCTGGAGCTGGTGAGTCATGGCTTGCACCACACAATAGGGATGAGGATAGTTACTCCACGGGGGATTCTTTAGGTACATCAGGAGATTGGATTTATGTGAATATATTAGAGCTATCTAGGGTGGCTCTAGGGTGGCTCACCACAAGAAATGGCGGGGGGGGTAATTGTGCTGCCTGGCGTCAATATGGCTCTGATTTCAGGGTAGATTAGAAGCCAATCCACTACTCCATTTCGAGATGAAGGAAATTAACCCCTTTTCCGGTTGGGAGCTATCTGATAGCGCAGCTATTCCAACAGTTATACCTGCAACGATGGGCATGCAGAACAGCTAGTTAGGAGACGGGAGGTAGAGAAAGCTGGTGCAAGAAAGGTTTCCAATGTCTTTTTTGGTACATCTCCATCTATAGCGGTAGGCCTCACACAGGTGCAGACTGTTCCAGGCGTTAGGAGTTAGTCAGGGGGAGGGCATTCAGACTGGCTTCTGCTAGAAAGGACCCATACACCCCTGAACCTAGAGGAAATATGTAACTTGCTTATGGCCTACCCCGATAGGAGTGCGACGGGGTTCCTGAGGTCAGGGTTATCATTTGGTTTCTGCATCCCTGTTGGACATCCCGTGTCCACTTCCTCAGCAGTCCGTAACCTTAAATCTGCATTTTAACACCCCCAGGCTGTTGAGAAAATGTTAGCCAAAGAGGTAGCCTTAGGGTGAATGGTGGGCCCCTACCATTTCATACATTTAGAGAATCTGGTGATATCTCCACTTGGGGTGGTGCCCAAGCTGGACCCAGGGATGTTAGGCTAATTCAACATCTGTCTCATTGAGAGGGAGCATCAGTGACTGATGCTCTTGATGAAAGGGACACGTCTGTCTTGTAGTCATTTGAATCTGCCTTAGGGGTCATTCCGAGTCTAGGTCCAGAGGCTGAGATGGCGGAGGTAGATATCGAGTCGGCCTTTCACCTTCTCACCATTCACCCGAAAAGCTTCTATCTGGTGGGGTACATGTTTCAAGGCTGATACTACGTGGACCGCTGCTTGCCATTGGGTTATGCAATATCATGTGCATAATTTGCAATGTCCAGTTCTTTCTGGCATTGGGCAGTGGTACATGAGTCTGGGCTGATACATGTGGCTCATTATTTAGATGATTTCTTTTTCCTGGGAGGGGCCGGATCCGGAAATTGCGCTAGTGTTCCGGGAACCAGGCAACAACTGGCCTCGCTCTTAGGTGTTACGCTAGCTGATGAAAAGACTGAAGGGCCATGCCCACGCTTAGTATTCTTAGGCATGGAAATAGACACCATTGCCAAGGAGTACAGATTACCAGCACATAAAAGTCAAATCCGCCTTCTCTGCAATTTGGGCCATCCTAGATGCACGCAGGTCTACTCTAAGGGACTTTCAATCTTTGCTAGGTCTATTAAACTTCGCATCCAGGGTGATCCCCATGGGTAAGATTTTCAACAGGAGGAGGGAGGTGGCCACTAGAGGGCCTTGGTTACCTAGGGCTCCAGTGAGGGTTTCTAAAGATATTAGAAGGGATTTGACGGTATGGCTTTTCTTCCTGCGGGAGTGCAATGACGTGAGGATCTGGTTACCCAAACCAGTCAGCAACCAGCAGTTGCATCTGTTCACTGATGCGACAGGGAGTCTTGGCTTAGGGGCTTACTTTGAGGGACTGGAGTGCGCAGCCACCTGGCCAGCTGAGGGAAGTGGCACAGGTTTCCTAAAGAATCTTACACTAATAGAGCTCTTTCCCATCCTAGTTGCAGTAGAACTATGGTGCGAGTGTTTGCAGAACCGGGTGGTCAATTTTTGGTGTGACAATCTGAGAGTGGTTCACGCCATTTATCGGCTGTCTGCCTCTTTCCCCCAGTAGTTAATGTATTGCGCCAATTAGTTTGCTTTGTTTGCGACATAACATCACATTCACGGCCAAGCATGTTCCCGAGAAGAGTAATGTTATTGCGGCCACACTGTCTAGGGGTCAGTGGGATGGAATTAGGGAGGTAGCGCCTGCTGCTTTGGCTAAGGGTGATTATTGTCTTGCTTATCTTTGGCAGGTGGTGGGTTCTGGGGAACTTCGTTAAGGCTACAGCAGCGGTCGCTGGCTGCTAAGACTTGGCAATTGCATCCCGGGTACTGGGGTGATTGGTAAGTTTTTTCTGTCCACAAGGGGGCTCTCTTGGAGATCGCAGAACACACACAGTTTTTTTTTTGCAATGGGTCGCAGGCTTGCATGAAGGGGGTCTGGCGCCAGGCACCATCTCTTTCTTTTCCAGGTTGTATGGGGTCCCAGATGTCTCTAAATCCTTCTTGGCTTGGGCTGCAATTAAGGGAGCACATAGGTTGTAGGGCGCTGCAAAAGATATCAGGGGACCTGTCACTAGGAGTAGGTTAAGTCTTATAATAGGAACCCTTCCTGGGGATTTGTAGCTGCGAATTAGCGAATTGGTAGCACCGTCGAAGCGTTCAGCAGAGTCAGCGATGCTTCTAGATCATGTTAGATTAGATAAGGGGGCGGTTTTGGTATTGGCAGCACACTCCAAAACTGATCAGACGGGTAAAAGTAGATGGCTCAATTTGCTTTCGCAGGTGGAGCCATCTATTTGCCCAATCCGTGTTGCTAGTACATCAGGATAGGTCCTCTCTATCGAGGTTTCAGTTTAGAATGTTATTGAACAGAGTTGTTACGAGCTTGGGGTGGTAGCTCCCCATTCTTTTCGAATTGGCGCCACCACAGATGCGGCTTTGTCAGGGTCTTCAGACGGTGAAATTTAGGCATTAGGCAGGTGGACATCAGCTAGGGTTAGAAATATATAGGGGCTTTGAAGCAAGTGGAGGTCTGAAGTTGTTCAGTTCTGTGCTCATGGTTTTGTTGGTTTGAGATGCCAGGGTTTAATGTTTTATGGTGCTGCAGGTATGAGGCTACCGTTCAAGACAGTATGGTTTTTAGGACATTGGGCTGCGCTGCGAGCAGCATCCAGTTCAGGAGGTTTACAGTTGGGTTGCCGGCGCAGAGGTTGTGCATTTGTTGGCTGGAAAAGAGGGGAATAAAATGGTGGAAACCAGAAGGAGGTAGGGCTGCCCCCATGTGATTGTTTTACACTTAGAAGGAAATGATGTCGGGACTATGCGAATGGGTGATTTAGCTAGTGTCAGGTTAGCCGCTCAGTTTCCCGGGGTTAAGTTGATCTGGTCATTCATTATTTCTCGTACCGGGTGGAGACACATGAATTCACGTCAGGCAGGATTCGGGGTGAAGAGAAAGCTTAATGGGGACGTAGGTAGGGCAGTGTTAATGGTGGGTGGAGAAGTTATCACCCACGAGAACATTAGGATTGACTGCCCTGGACTCTTCTGTGGGGACGAGGTCTGCCTGTCAGATAGGGGCACTGATTTATTTTTGCAAACCATTCGTTGTTCCCTGGCTTCCCTTTGTGTTTAATGGCGGCAAAAGTCCCTTGTCCTCTTTGGGTGGCAGCAGCGGGGTGTGACAAATCAGGGTTAGGCTCAGCCTGGTGGGGTGTAAGAGGAGGTGGACACGTGAGCACATTCAACGCCAGCTGAAAGGGCTGATGCTCGGGGGCTCCCTGCACGATACCTCCTGACAAGCCCACCAGGCTGACGGAATGGGGTGCCCCCATTCCTTTAGGGTGGTCGCACCCCTTACTTAGGAGTTGTAGGACAGGGAAGATCTTGCCAGCCAACATTCAGCTATTTAAGTATGCAAGTTAATAATAAGTTATTGTTTAAATAAATGCAACCTCTGTCCCCAGAGGGGAAAGGGGTTTTCTCCCATAACTGGTGTCTGAGTGATTATTTTGGGTTATTGTGTGGGTATGGGAATTGTCATCACCTAGAGGGAAAGGTATAGAAAGTTTTACCCTTAGGAAAGTGGAGGGCTGATTCAGCACGCAGCTACTTAAGGGTTAACTTTTGTCTGAATTGCTAGGTGTATGTGTAGGTGTATTAGATGATCTGGCAGCTAGAGGGGGATGTTGCAGAGCCTATATTAGTGACTGCAGGCAGGAAGTAAGGTCACTAACCTGTTTTTTTGTCTTCCCTCCCTTCCCTCCCTTGTTACTGGCTGTTCGGTTGCCAGTTATGGAAGAAGCGTTGCGGTTGACAGCATGCAGTAGAGATGTTGGCAATAGTCTCACTTTGGCTAGGGGTTGAATATTCATTCTTGGTAAGACCAAAGTGCTGTAATTTTGGTTTTAGGGACCCTCCTTCGGAACTAACAGTCTTTTGGCTGAGGAACCATTGTCTTAGTAGTTTGGGGGTCCCTCAACTCCAGGCTTAATTGTAGAAGCATGGCGTCATGTGTCCTTTTGAGGCGGCAGCGGGGTGCGACAAATCAGGGTTAGGCTCAGCCTGGCGGGGTGTAAGAGGAGGGGGACACGTGAGCACATTCAACACGAGCCGAAAGGGCTGACGCTCGGGAGCTCCCTGCACGATCCCTCCTGGCAAGCCCACCAGGCTGACGGAATGGGGGTGCCCCCATTCCTTTTGGGCGGTCGCACCCCTTACTTAGGAGTTGTAGGACAGGGAAGATCTTGCTGGCCAACGTTCAGCTATTTAAGTATACAAGTTAATAATCAGTTATTGTTTAAATAAATGCAACCCCTGTCCCCGGAGGGGGAAGGGGTTTTCTCCCATAACTGGTATCTGAGTGATTATTTTGGGTTATTGTGTGGGTATGGGAATTGTCATCACCTAGAGCAGGGGTCTCAAAGTACCGACCCACTGGCCATTTCTGGCCCACAAAATGGTTACAATGCGGCCCGCCACTGACACCCCATAACTGAGAGCTTTGGGCTGATTAATGTAACACTGTGGGCGGGAGGAGCTGTAGTTCCAGGCCCATGCCCCTAGGTAAACCCCTGAGTTCTGAGCATGTGAAAATTGGCGCCAGAGCTGTTTGTGGGTGTGGCAGCAGAGGAGCAAAGCGAGCTAGCGAGTGAGTAGAGGAGTGTTTTGCCATGAGCTTCTGTTTGGCCTGGACTCTGGAGCGAGCAGTTACAAGGGGACCCAGAACTTCATTGGGGGAGTGTGGTGTTACTCAGTAAGACTGTGGGGAAAACTGAGCCTTAACAGGCAGCAGCAGAGACAGTCAGGATCAGCAGCAGAGGTGGACAAGCAAGGGTGCTTGAGTGAGGTATGTACCAAGTACAGCTGCCTCATAGTGAGTTTTTTGTTGTGTATGTAAAAAAACCTAAGAGAGGGGCTGTATAGCTTGCTTTATTGTTTAAAATACTGTGCTATGCCATAACGTGTGTGAGTCTGTGTGTGTGTCTCTCTTGTGTGTGTCTGTGTGTGGGTCTCTTGTGTGTGTGTGGGTCTCGTGTGTTTGGGGGGTCTCTTGTTTGTGTGTGTCTCGGGTGTGTGTGTGTGAAGGGGTCTGTGTGTATGTGGGGGGGTCTGTGTGTGGGTCTCTTGTGTGTGTGTGGGGGGTCTGTGTGTGTGGGTCTGTGTGTCGGTCTTGTGTGTGTGTGTGTGGGGGGGTCTGTGTGTGTGGGTCTGTGTGTGGGTCTTGTGTGTGTGTGTGGGGGGGGGTCTGTGTGTGTGGGTCTGTGTGTGGGTCTTGTGTGTGTGTGTGTGGGGGGGGGGTCTGTGTGTGTGTGTGTGGGGGGTCTGTGTGTGTGGGTCTGTGTGTGGGTCTTGTGTGTGTGTGGGGGGGGGGTGTCTGTGTGTGTGTGGGTCTGTGTGTGGGTCTCTTGTGTGTGTGTGGGGGGGGTTTCATGTGTGTGTGTTTCGTGTGTGTGTGGGGTGGTCTGTGTGTATGTGTCTCTGTGTGGAAGCGGCCCCCATGGTAGAAGAAAACGTGACCAGTGGCCCCAAGGTAATTTGAGTTTGAGACCCCTGACCTAGAGGGAAAGGTATAGAAAGTTTTACCCTTAGAGACTGAAACCAAAAGAGGGTGAACATAGGCCTGGAACTGCTTAAATAGTGTTTACCAAACCCACACACACATACACTCGGTTCCATGCCAGGCAGGGGGTGAGGTCTTTAACACGTTCCAGGCTGACAAGCAGCACCTACACTATCATTTTGCAAATAAATCATTTGAAAAGCTTTTCAGAAGGATTGTGATCTACCCCATATTTATATACAAGCGGTAGTGCAATAATATAATGATCTAGCACATTAAAGTATTTTTACTTGTATGTCCCTTTGATATTATTAGTTCATGACCTGTCCATAATTAACAATTTCATATCATTTGAAGTAATTTTGTAATTAACATGTTTTAAATGTGCTAACGCTTTCTGAAATCATGAAATATCATATACAGTAAATGATAGCATTTACGTTTTTTTACAATGTGTAACCTGAGCTATATGTTTATTTTATTTTATTAAAACAAAGAACAATTGTGTTTATTTTACATGTGAACTGAGCATTCACAAAACAATTTTAAGAAACAAAAGATATTAATTGCCAAGAAATTAAACTTAAAACAAGCCAAAGGTTTGTTTGCTCACCCCCCTCAATAGGTCTGTGGAGTTTAATTTGAAAAGTGCAAAGGTCCAGGGAAAATGTACTCTAAAAGTATTTTCTGATAGACTGCATCATATTGTCCCCATGCAAGGTATAGAAGGATAAATTGGGTCCAAAGATAATTGTGATAAATGACAATTCTATTTTATTTTTATGTCTGTGGGCTAGATTATGAGGGGAGTGCTATTTTGCGCTCCGACTCACGCTTTAACTTTGATTGATAGAGGCTTTTTACGTGCATCGGGTGGCTCTCATATTATGAGTTGAAAGTAAAATGTTAGCACGCAAGCAAAATCAATCCCAATGCACGCAAAAAGTTGAACTTTGAATATCGCATCCATGTTAATGTATTCTTCCAAAGACTTCAATGGAGTGCGAAAACTGCAAAAAAAAATAACACCAATCTTTGTGTGCTAACCCAATCACGTTCATTCAAGAGCGCTAAACCTGACATGAATTATGAATATTTCACATTCCAATGTTCTTCAATATGTGACGAACATTGTAATGTGAAATATTTACGGTACAAACACAGTTAAACACTATTAAATATGAAAATTGCATAAATGCTTTTCCATGTTTTCAGCTACTTGATTGCAAAGGACTAAAATGCACTTATACATATGTCTTTATAGGTATACATATGTATTTATGTGTTCATATGTATATATATGCCTGTAAATACTTATGTACACATATAAATACATATGTACATATATATTTATATTTAGACATCTGTATGTATGTGTCTATGTTAAAGCCCTTTGCAGGCCTTTTTTTCTAACACCTGACACCTCATATCTTTGAGCCCTTATAACTTTAAAATGCAATTTTTAAAAAAAATATTTTTTAGCAGACAGCATTAGTAAAGGGTGTAACTGTACTGTTAAATGTATTTTTGATGTGTTTTTTGCAACTTTTTTGTCATGCTTAACAGTTAACCATAGCTCTAAAGGGCGCATTAAATTCAGTTGTGCTCAATTGAACGCGTTTACTTTCAACTAGTAATACGCATACAAAAAGCCAAAATATTCCCCTGTGTGGATATGGAGAGAGTCAAACTAGTATCTGCTTTGCAATATATATATATATATATATATATATATATATATATATACAGGGAGTGCAGAATTATTAGGCAAGTTGTATTTTTGAGGATTAATTTTATTATTGAACAACAACCATGTTCTCAATGAACCCAAAAAACTCATTAATATCAAAGCTGAATAGTTTTGGAAGTAGTTTTTAGTTTGTTTTTAGTTATAGCTATTTTAGGGGGATATCTGTGTGTGCAGGTGACTATTACTGTGCATAATTATTAGGCAACTTAACAAAAAACAAATATATACCCATTTCAATTATTTATTTTTACCAGTGAAACCAATATAACATCTCAACATTCACAAATATACATTTCTGACATTCAAAAACAAAACAAAAACAAATCAGTGACCAATATAGCCACCTTTCTTTGCAAGGACACTCAAAAGCCTGCCATCCATGGATTCTGTCAGTGTTTTGATCTGTTCACCATCAACATTGCGTGCAGCAGCAACCACAGCCTCCCAGACACTGTTCAGAGAGGTGTACTGTTTTCCCTCCTTGTAAATCTCACATTTGATGATGGACCACAGGTTCTCAATGGGGTTCAGATCAGGTGAACAAGGAGGCCATGTCATTAGATTTTCTTCTTTTATACCCTTTCTTGCCAGCCACGTTGTGGAGTACTTGGACGCGTGTGATGGAGCATTGTCCTGCATGAAAATCATGTTTTTCTTGAAGGATGCAGACTTCTTCCTGTACCACTGCTTGAAGAAGGTGTCTTCCAGAAACTGGCAGTAGGACTGGGAGTTGAGCTTGACTCCATCCTCAACCCGAAAAGGCCCCACAAGCTCATCTTTGATGATACCAGCCCAAACCAATACTCCACCTCCACCTTGCTGGCGTCTGAGTCGGACTGGAGCTCTCTGCCCTTTACCAATCCAGCCACGGGCCCATCCATCTGGCCCATCAAGACTCACTCTCATTTCATCAGTCCATAAAACCTTAGAAAAATCAGTCTTGAGATATTTCTTGGCCCAGTCTTGACGTTTCAGCTTGTGTGTCTTGTTCAGTGGTGGTCGTCTTTCAGCCTTTCTTACCTTGGCCATGTCTCTGAGTATTGCACACCTTGTGCTTTTGGGCACTCCAGTGATGTTGCAGCTCTGAAATATGGCCAAACTGGTGGCAAGTGGCATCTTGGCAGCTGCACGCTTGACTTTTCTCAGTTCATGGGCAGTTATTTTGCGCCTTGGTTTTTCCACACGCTTCTTGCGACCCTGTTGACTATTTTGAATGAAACGCTTGATTGTTCGATGATCTTGCTTCAGAAGCTTTGCAATTTTAAGAGTGCTGCATCCCTCTGCAAGATATCTCACTATTTTTTACTTTTCTGAGCCTGTCAAGTCCTTCTTTTGACCCATTTTGCCAAAGGAAAGGAAGTTGCCTAATAATTATGCACACCTGATATAGGGTGTTGATGTCATTAGAACACACCCCTTCTCATTACAGAGATGCACATCACCTAATATGCTTAATTGGTAGTAGGCTTTCGAGCCTATACAGCTTGGAGTAAGACAACATGCATAAAGAGGATGATGTGGTCAAAATACTCATTTGCCTAATAATTCTGCACTCCCTGTATATATATATATATATATATATATATATATATATATATATATATGTATAAAAATCCAGGAATGTTTCTGTTTTCCAGCATGCATGGGTATAAAGAGTGACTATGACCAGGGCTGTACCTAAACATGCACTTGCTCTGACTTCCTGTGCAAATATTGTGGCAAGTGTTTCTGGACAGTCATCTTGGAAACCCTGACACCATGGGCGAGATTACATATACGGCGTAGGTTTCAGTGCAACTGCTGAAACCCACGCCGCCCCTTAAGTTCACCTTGCACATGGGGTGAATCACATATACGGCGCCGGCAGGCCATAAATTGCTGTAAGTCAGATAAACTGGTGATGTGCAGAAATGTGTGGAAATACACATTTCTGGAGTCGCCAGTGCGTTAAGGAAGTTTATGAACTGCAGACGCCTAAGTAAAAAACTAAAAAAGTTTAAAACACACGTAAAAATCTAACCCGCCTCCAAAAAATTAAACGACACGTCAAAATCCCTTTATCCGCCATGCATCCCCCCACATAGCAATCTTCTAATAATGGTATTATTGCCTAAACCGCCAACCCCCCTTATTGCAATCTACATAATAAAGTTATTAACCCCTAATCCGCCAACCCCCTCTACGCGTTGTATCTTATTACACTATTAACCCCTAATCGGCCACCCCCCAACACCAAAGTATCTAATTACACTATTAACCCCTAATCCGTCAAACACCCCCAATGCAAAGTATCTAATTACACTATTAACCCCTAATCCGTCAACCCCCCACAATGCAAACTACCTATTAAAACTATTAACCCCTAATCTGCCAACTCCCCACAATGCAAAGTATCAATCTAATCACTAAGTCCCCTAACCTAAAATCCCCTAAATTAACCCAAATTAACTACAATTACATAAAATAAATTTTATGTAATTGTAGGTAATTTTAAGATATTTAAAAAATATCTTAAAATTACCAAAAATAAAAAATCTTTACATGAAAATAAAAAATTCTAAAGTTACATAAAAATAAAAAAAAATTAAGATTACATTAAAATAAAAAACCTAAGAAAACAAAAAAAAAATAAAAAAATCTAAGATTACAGAAAAAAATAAACAAAATTATCTAAAATATTTTTTTAATCCTAATCTAATAGCCCTATAAAAACAAAAAAGCCAGCCCAAAATAAAAAAAAAACCTTAATCTAACACAAAACTACCAATAGCCCTTTAAAGTGCATTTTGTAGGGCATTGCCCTAAATTTAACAGCTCTTTTACTTTAAAAAATACAAAGTATCCCCTAACAGTAAAAAGAAAAAAAACCCACCCAACGCTCCAAAATAAAAAGACCTAACTCTAAAAAAATCGAATCTACCCATTACCCCCCTAAAGGGTCATTTGTTTGGGCATTGCCCTTAAAAGCGCAATCAGCTCTTTAGTGCCCATTAAAAAAAATAAAAAGCCCTAATCCCCCCAAAAAAAGACTAAAAAACTAACACTAACCCCGACATAGGTATTTTCCATTCCTGAAGTCTGGCGATGAATGGCTTCTTCCAGGTGGCTCCATCTTCAGGAATGGTGAGTACTTATGTTGGGGTTAGTGTTAGGTTTTTTTTGGGGGGGGGTTTCTTTAGATTAAGGCGTTTTATTTTTTTAATGGGCACTAAAGAGGGGGTAATAGGTTAATTGGGTAGATTGCGATGTGAGTTGCTGGCAGTTTAGGGGTTAATAGGTTAATTAGATAGTTTGCGATGTGGGGGGGGCTGGCAGATTAGGGGTTAATAGTGTAAATAAATACTTTGCGTTGCGGGTGGGTGGCGGCTTAGGGGTTAATAACAATACTTTGCAATGTGGGGGTTGGAGGATTAGGGGTTAATACATGTATTAGTTATTGCGGTGGAGGGATGGCGGTTAAGAGGTAGATATTGCGCATGCGTTAGGTGTTTGTTAAGGTTTCTAGGGAGTTATGTTACTTATATACTCAGTGCAAGGCTTGCTGCGCCTGCCTATGTGTGGCGAGGTGACAATGGAGTAAAATGTCTACATTTTTTGTCACGTAAGTCTTTGCGCTGAATATGTGATACCGACTTGCGACACCGGTTATATGTTAGTTTATGGGAGTAAAAACAGCGGGCGACAGGTAAAATATACGCAAAGCACTGGTATGCAGCGTCGTATATGTGATCGCGTAGATTTCACTGTGAACCCTATTTCACAGGATGAGAGACACACAGAGGTCATCATCAGGTATTTGTAGAGCGCTAACAGGTTCCGCAGTGCTATGAACATAGGTGGTATATAAAAACAATTACAGGGATCAAATGGGTAGAGGGTCCTGCTGAGAGTTGCACTGTTGTAGTTGGTTCTTATGAAGGTGGACTACAACAGCTGGGCTCATAGGCTTGCATCCTATGGGGTTTAAGGAGATAGCAGTGGAGATAGGAAAGTTAGTGTAGGTTGTATGCGTCCCTGAATAGCAGAGTCTTCAGGGAGCAGTAGGGGAGAGTCTTGTGGAGTGAGGCAAAGAGTTCCATAAGATGGAAGCCAGTCTGGAGAAATCTTGTAAACGGGAATGTGAGGAGGTAACAAGAGAGGAGGAGAGGAGAGCATGAGCGGAGCGAAGGGGTCAGGAGGGAGAGTATCTGGAAACAAGATCTGAGATGTAGGGGGGAGCAATGCAATTGAGGGCTTTATAAGTCAGAGTGAGAATTTTGTGTTTAATCCTGGAGGCAAGAGGAAGCCAGTGAAGGGATTGGCAGAGAGGTGCGGCAGATGAAGAGCGACGTGTAAGGAAGATGAACCTTGCAGAGGCATTAATTATGGATTGTAAAGGAAAGAGCTGCCAGCCATAATGCTGGTGGAAGAGAGGTCACTTGTAGTGAAACCAATACTGATTGGCAAGATGACGCCATAGAGTTGTTGCCCCGGTATCAATTGTGATCTCTAAGTCCTGTATTTATTTATTTTTTATTTTTATTTTTATTGATGCCAGCATCTTATTTTTTTTTATTTTTTTTATTAAACTTTTTATTGAAAGGTTCAGAAGCATACAGTATTCAATAACGAGGTATACAGTTATAGCTTTGCTTCACATTATCTACTAATACTTTTAACACATTATTAACAAATAAACTGCAGAAAAGAATTCCTGGTTATCAAGATTTAAAAAAAAAGGGAGAAAGGAGAACCCAGAGCGCATATGTACTTGTGTTTGAATGGTTAATTGAAAATTTTGCATTCCATTTCTAAGCTGGTATCTAAGACTACAAATTACCCTACTGTGGTCATTGAGGTTCTCGGCTACCACTCTCACTATGTGTCTAGTCAGGTATTCCTGTACTCGTCCCATATAAATCGTATTGAGTCTAAGTCGTCTTTTCGGTTGGTCAGCTTAAAGTGGTATTTCTCTAATGTAAGTGCATGTGTTATTGCAGCTTTCCATACCTCCACTGAAGGAAGGTCTGGCTTCTTCCAGTTTAAAGGTATCAATTTTTTCCCTGAATTAACCATAATTGTCAAAAGCGTTAGTCTAAATTTACAAGTTATTTTAGGGAATGAGTTAAAAAGAAGAGTCCAGATGTTTAGTGGTAAGGGCAATTGCAAAACTCTCTCAATTTCTCTTTTGATTGCCTCCCAATAATCTTTTGCTATTGGGCATTGCCACCAGATATGATATGGTGTGCCCCTTTCCTGACAACCCCTCCAGCACATATCTGAAACTGTGGGAAAAATTTGGTGTAGGCGTACTGGTGTATAATACCACCTGCACATCAGTTTCAAATTCATCTCTTGGATAGAGATGGATGAAGAAGCTTTACTCATACGTGTGAATATGTCACACCATGTCTGTCTAGACATCGAGCTTTCTGATTCCTTCTCCCATGCACTGACATAAGATGGCAGCATTTTAGAGTATGTAGCTAAGATTTGTTTATGTGTGAGGGACAATATTCCCTGATTTGGTAGAGGGTTGATACATATATTCTCGAATGGGGTGAGAGATCGAGTTAGATGTGCTTTGAACGGGTGTGTGGTGAGAAATGGGATATTTGTAAATACGCAAGCCAATCTTGAAATCTAGGGCCGTGTTTAGCAATAATTTCTTCTTGCGATTTCGGTTTTCCTGCTGTGTAGAATTCACAAACAGGGAGAGATTCTCATATACTTAAGGGATATTCCCCTCTCTTTATGAGATTAAGTGGATGTAGAGCATTCCCCACTAGTGGGGTCAGTGGGGAATATGTTGAGGAAATGTGTGAATGTTTCTTAATAATCTTGTCCCAACATCTGTAAGTTTCCCATGTCGATGTGGCTACAGTTTTTGGAAGTGCTCTTTGACTGGGAGGGAGCCAGCAGAAGCCTCCTAGTGGAGCATTGTTAGCTAACTGATGTTCTAGCTGAACCCATTCTTTATTGACTGCGTTCTTACACCAGTCAACAATTCTGGTCAGAAAGGTTGCCTGCCTGTAGTGTTGTAAGTTCGGAGCCCCCATACCTCCCAATTCTCTTGGACGGTAAAGCGTTGCTGTTGCTATTCGTGGGCATTTATTTGCCCATATAAACTTGGTTAGCATTTTTTGTATCTGATAAATTGTTTGTTCAGGGAGGGGAATGGGCAAGGTTTGCATATAATACAAAATTTTGGGTAATATGACCATTTTGATCGCGTTAAGTCTACCAAGCCAAGAAAGGAATTTATTATTCCAAGCTCTTAGCAATGAGGACACATGTAGTTTAAGTGAGTTATAGTTAAGTAGTAGAATATCAGGGACATTAGGAGAGATATGTACCCCAAGGTACTTGATCGCTTTATCTTGGATTCTGAATTGAAATTGCTGTTGCAGGGTTTTTACTGCTGCTGGCTCTAAGTTAATACTCAGCAATTCAGATTTAGATATATTTATGCTGAAATTGGAGTAGAGGCCATACTCCTGTATCAAATGAATAAGGGCGGGGACTGACTTGCTAGGGTGTGTTAGTGTGGTAAATATGTCATCTGCATACATCGTAATTTTGTATTCCGACTGCCCTATCCGATGCCCTGTTATGTGTTCGTTATCCCTAACATATGAGGCTAATACTTCCATGGATAACACAAAAAGTAGTGGGGATAGGGGGCAGCCTTGCCTCGTACCATTTGTTATTTGGAAGGGGTCTGAGACTGAGTCATTGAGTTTAACTTTTGCTTGAGGGGTGTTATATAATGAAAATATCTTCCCAATTAATTCTTGATCAAACCCAAATTTAGATAAAACCTGCTTTAAAAAGTTCCAACTGAGCCTGTCAAAGGCTTTCTCCGCATCCATTGAAATCAATGCGGAGGGTGTGTGCATACGGTGAGCATGTTCCATTATCGCCAAAAGTTTAGTAGTGTTGTCTCGTGTCTCTCGTGTCGGTGTGAAACCGGCCTGGTTAATGTGGACTATTTGGGGGAGGACTTTATTAATAGGTGCTGTTAATATTTTGGCATATAATTTTATGTCCACATTCAGCAATGAGATTGGACGGAAATTTGCTGGGGTGTCTGGAGACTTCCCTGGTTTAGGGACTACTGAGATTTGTGCCTCTAGCATAGAGGGAGGAAACGGGTTATTGCCTGTAACCTCATTAAAGAGGGGTGTTAGGTGGGGTATTAGGTTTTGGGAGAAGAGCTTATAATATTTTGATGAGAAGCCATCTGGGCCCGGGCTCTTCCCATTTTGTAATGTGCTGATCGCATGCTGTATTTCATGCGCCGTGATAGATTTCTTTAAATCTTGCAATTGGTCTAGTGTGATTTTGGGAATATTACACTTTGCTACATATGACGTGAGATTTGTGAGATGTTCCTCTGAGGGAGGCGTTTTGGAGATGTTATATAGATTAATATAATATTCCCTAAAACTATCTAGAATTTATTTTGTTGTGGTAAGAGGACTCTGACGTTGTGGTTTTCTAATCTCCTAAATATATGACTTAAACCGCTTCTTTTTTAGTGCCCTCGCTAGCAGTTTGCCTGCTCTATTGCTCTCATAATAAAACATGCTATTTGTTTTCCGTTGTAGGTTATGGTACTCTATATCTAAAAAACTGTCTAGGGCTGTCTCTAAGTCCTGTATTTACTCCACTTGACAGGAATGTGTCTATTCTGTAGCATGTATAATATTGTAAGTACAATAGGCCAGAAATGTCTGTGCAGTATATGTGTGTATGAAGAGGAAGTAGATTTGTATGAAGAGGAAGTACATTTATAATGAATGTAACACCATGAAGCACTGGGAAGTATATAATACATGCAATTTGTTTAAACATTGAATAAAACAATGATTTTTTTTGTTTGTTTGTTCATATATTTCCATAGCAGCATTAGGTAGCCTTGCCATCAGATTGCATATTTAGAAACAAAAGCCATGTACAAAGATTTAAAAGGATTCGCAGTGCTCATCTCAGTATGTAAATATCTGATTTTAGATAATGAGACAATTTTTGAATAAACAAGTTAAAGAACTGTCAACCCATAAGGATTATTTTTTGTGTGTCTATCTTTAAGGGACAAAAACTAAAAAGAAAAAATATCTATTTTTCATTTGAAAGAGCAGCAATTAAACTAGTCTAAATATTTTTTACAGGAAAAAAGTCTTGTAATAGCAGTAAGCATGATATATATATTTATATATATATATAGTCTCAATTTAAGCAGCTATAACAAGCCTTTTTTAAGTGAAATTTCTTTTAGACTAGTTTAATTGCTGCTCTTTCATATGAAAGAGCATGGGATGATAGGTGGCTGTAAAAATACAATGCTACAACACACTGGATAGGACCCGGGACATGACTGAAATAGGAGGGATTTGTCAAAATAGAAATACTGAAAATGAGTCACAATTCAGGAAGGCAGGACCCAGTAGGTTAGGGAAGGACATTAGTTGTAGTCCAGGAGGAGGGTTATGGACACTGAAGTAGAAAAGTCAAACAAGCCAGGAACTGGTAACCGTGCAGGCAACAAAGTACAAATTCACAAGGCGTAAGAGAGGTCAAATTCAGGTTAAGGGTTTGGTAACAGGCTGGCAATAAAGGTACAGATTCGTAAGGCAGTAGAATGGTCAAAATCAAGCAGAAGGTTAGGCTACAGTTCAAGCTTAAATAGAATAATGCACCCAAAACATTGCTGAATAACTCCAAGGTGCACTATTTAGGGATTGTAGCTCAGGAAACTACCAAAGCGAGCTACCTCAACAGGTGTCATAAAGATAGCATGCCTCAGAAGCGACAATCCTAGCAACAGTAGCGTGTCAGAAGAGACGTGTTACTAGGAGCGCTAACACTGAGCATGACTGGAGAAGTGCCATAAAGACGGAGCATGTAAAACAATATATATATATATATATATATATATATACACACACACACTCACCGGCCACTTTATTAGGTACACCTGTTCAATTGCTTGGTAATACAAATTGCTAATCAGCCAATCACATGGCAGCAACTCAATGCATTTAGGCATCTAGACGTGGTGAAGACGAGTTGCTGAAGTTCAAACCGAGCATCAGAATGGGGAAAAAAGGGAATTTAAGTGACTTTGAACGTGGCATAGTTGTTGGTGCCAGACAGGCTGGTCTGAGTATTTCAAAAACTGCTGATCTTCTAGGATTTTCACGCACAAGCATTTCTAGGGTTTGCAGAGAATGGTCCAAAAAAAAGAAAATATCCAGTGAGCAGCAGTTGTGTGGACAAAAACGCCTTGTTGATGTCAGTGGAGAATGATAGACAGGCAACAGTAACTTAACCACTCGTTACAACCAAGGTATGCAGAAAACCATCTCTGAACACACAACACGTCGAACCTTGAAGCAGATGGACTACAGGAGCAGAAGACCACACCTGGTGTCACTCTTGTCCGCTAAGAACAGGAAACTGAGGCTACAATTCGCAGAGGCTCGCCAAAATTAGACAATAGAAGATTGGAAAACGTTGCCTGGTCTGATGAGTCTTGATTTCAGCTGCGACATTCAGATGGTAGGATCAGAATGTGGCGTAAACAAAATGAAAGCATGGATCCATCCCAGGGATAGGCAAGGTGTCCGTACACGGACACTGGTGTCCATGACTGGCTCTTGCCGTGTTTGCCGGCCATTTTGAATTGGGGAGGGAGGAGTAGGGCAGATAAATGCAGGTCCTGACTCCTCCTTGATGCCGCTCAGTTGCAGGAAAGTAACTCTGAGTGAGACTGAGAGAGAGGGAAGATTCAAGAATCAAGCTGGCACTGTGTCCCTGGAGCTTTATATGCAAAGGTAAAGCACTTTAACAGGCACCTGAGGTTTATTATTAAGTACTACATACCCCGGCTACCCCGACTGGGTAGCTCCGCCAAATGGGTCCTGCTTCCTCCCTGCCGACTGCAGCTATTTAGCTGGCAAGTAACCACCACAGCCTGTAGCCACTCCTGATGTCCGACAGTACCAGTATTCAGGGTCCCACCCTGTGGCAGACTCCGGCTACCCAAACTAGGTAGCTCTGCCAGAGGGTCCTTCCTCTCCCAGACAAGGGGCCGCTATGTAGTGGAGAAGAAGGGATTTAGCAGGAGCCCACCTAAATAACTAGACATACTAGTATTCAGGTGAAACAAGAACTGATTTTATTGAAAAACACACACTGCTTTTATACACAAAGCTCATCTTGATAAGACACTGGACAATCCCACAATTTTCTCACCATTCTCGCCCCTCTAGACAGGCTGGCACCTCCATAGCAGCCACAGTCCCACAGAGTCCCAGTACCCAGGGGTGGCGGTTTCAGTGTGATC